>NC_134012.1:83251660-83558968 GCF_047716275.1 Strix uralensis | reverse complement strand
GGGCTGTTAAAGGGGGAGTGTGTCTTGCTGATGACTCCTTGGCTCTCTAGTTGACAAATCAGTTTACGGATCAGGATTACAGAATCTCAATTGGTACAATATTGCTGTCGGTGCACTGTTGTAGTGGCAATTGGCACCCGTTCTTCAACCCTGAGCAGTTCCACAACAGAAGGATCCTCTGAGAGACCAGGTAACACAGACAGCTGTTTAATATCATCTGTTTCCAAGGCAGCTACACGAAAAGCCTACCGATACCCTTTGGTGTCCTTAAAATACCCTCTCCTGAGATAATCTATACCAAGAATACATGGAGTTTCTGGGCCAGTCAAAATGGGGTCTTTTTCCCACTCTTTTCCAGTCAGACTCACCGCGAACTCCAACACAGTCAGCTGTTGAGACCCACCTGTCACTCCTGAAATACAAATGGGTTCTGTCCCTTTAAAATTTGATGGCATTAGGGTGCATTGAGCACCAGTGTCCACTAGAACCTGATACTGCTAGGGGTCAGATGTGCCAGGTCATTGAATCCACATGGGCCAATAAACTTGATTGTCTCTGTCTTCTGCCTGGCTGGAGGCAGGGTCCCTCTAATGTTGATCACAATACCTGCTAATGGCAAATGGGTTAGTGTGGTGTGCACGGGTTTCAGTCTCATCCTAATCACTCACTTCTTGTAAATACAAATCAGAAGTTATTCTCACAGGATTGTGAGCAAAGCCGACCTTTCTGCTCTGTTTGGGCACTTCATTACTGGAAATCGGAGTAACATTTCTCCTGAAAGAACCCTGTTTTGTAGTTGTTCTTCCTTCCAACTCACGTACCTGCTCTTCTAAGTAAGTTTTCCATCCCACTTCTTCATGTCTTCTCCATGTTCACTCAGGTGATGTCATAAGGTTCCCCCGTGGTGTATACTGGTTCTCTCGAGTAGAGAAACGACGACTCCTCTGATAGCTGAGATCCTAGTCCATGCAGGTGGGGAGTAGGACATGTCCTCTTTAAATTGTTGGAATTCTTGAGATAATTTCTCCACAGCTGCAGTGAGGGGGGAAGAGAGACTTTCTTCATATTCTTGTAGTCGGTGAGCCAATTCACCCACTGTTGGTTCCTCTTTGTCTCTCCAGTCCATTACTGCTAATATATTAGCATATGATGAGGGTGTGCTCTGTACAAACTTCCACCACATGGGCTGGGTGCATTGGACTTCATCTGGATCTGTGGGTAGCTGCACATTGTCTGGGTCATAGTAAACCATCTCCCACATGGCTAGCTGCCTCAAGTATTGAATACTTCTCTCCATAGTGGTCCACTTACTTGGATGATATACAGTATATTCCTTGAAGGGATACTTCTCCCTCACACCTGACAGGAGTTGCCTCTAGAGACGGAGATTTTGTGTCTTCTTTCCAGTTCTTTTGTCAATACTCCCTTCCCTGGACAGGGATCTTAGCTGCCTGGCCTCCTTACCCTCTAACTCCATGGTACTGGCCCCGCTATCCCAGCATTGGAGCAGCCAGATAATGAGTTGCTCACCTGGATGGTGGCTGAAATCTTTTCACATGTCTCACAACTCACTCAGGGATAAGGATCAGTTGGCTATCACTGGCTTTGCCTCCTCCTGTTGTTGTTGTGATGGGCCTGGTTTGTTGTCACCCTGTACACTCCGAGGGGATTTTCTTGTGTATTTCTTTTGTATGGGAGTAGCTGACACTGTGATGTGTTGGTCCTATGGTTCAGTTGCAGTGCCTGTCGTCAGGGTTGTAGTGACTGTAGTTTCTGTTCTGGACTTTGGAGTGGTTGCAATGTCTGTTATTACCAGATCCAGAACCCTTCTCTTCCTTTTGAGGGTACTAAACAGTGTTTAACAGCACTTGGTACGCGTGGGATAGGCTCCAGCATGTTGCAGTGAGCTGCGAATCTCTGGAATTACCCAAGTGACAACATAATTTTTCCAAATATTTTACTAGTTCTTCAGGATTCTGCACCTGTTCAGGAGTGAAATTCCAGTACATCAGAGGTACCCGCTGTTCTAGGTACTTGCTTGTGCTACTCCATAACACCAGCCACTCATAATTCTGCAATCTTGGGGTATATCTCCACGTGATACTCTTAAATAGCTGCTTAACTCTGAACAAAACATGACCACATACAGGAACACACTGACTCCTAACAGTAAGATGACCATGTTAATGTCAACATTCCAAGGATATTTGAAAATCCTGAAATTTTCAAACACAATTGTAAATAATCCCAGAAGTGACGGCTGCCTCATGTCATAGATCAGCACTAAATAGTGGAGCAAAACCAAAATCTTAGCCCAACTCTCACAGATGGTGAGCAACAGCATGGGAAATACACATGGCAAATGAGGTGATAAAATCATAAGGGGCCAAGCAATAAGCATTATGACCCTATCTGTTGTTATCTCAAAATTCACACCCTATGTTGGGCACCAAAAAACTGTCATGGTTTGAACTCAGCTGGTAGCCAATCACCACGTGGCCAGCTGTTTACTTCCCCTCCACTCCCCAGTGAAATAGGGGAGGGACAAGAAAAAGAAATTTGTAGGTTGATTAAAAAAAATTTCAGTAATAGTAACAAAACAACAGTAACAATAATAAGTCCAAACAGGTAATATATAATGCAGCTGCTCACTGACTAGCGACTGGTATGCAGCCTGCCCCCAGCAGCAATCCTGACCGCACTAAAAATTCCACTGCGCTGACCGGGAAACCGGAAACGGAAACGAGAGCGCATGTGTCCCCTTATATACTGACCATGTTGTCACATAATAGAGAATACTCCAGTGACCGACCTGGGCCGGCTCTCTATCTGTGCTTCCTCTCAGCCCAAGGAAAGTTAACTCTATCCTGCCCAAAACCAGGACACACCTCTTTGTGAAAGCAGGACCCAAGTGACGGGAATGAGGAATGTGCTGAATTTTTCATCTGCTTTTCCCAAGTTCCTTGTAGTAGTACATGTCAATTCATCTTCCTAGACCAGAGCTGAATAAAGGAAGGCCAAATCTGGACCTTGCAGGGATGAAATTTTTACAGTAAGTGAGCTATAAATTAAATTCCTAACTGGGTAAATAAGAAATTTTATTTCTAACGAATTACTGTCTGCTTGTCTAATCTTCATACTTCATATATCTAAGTCATTATTCATTAACTATGGCTACAATAATATATAGAAATATTTTACAGTCATAAGATAGTCTAAATTCTTAATTCACAAAGAGTAACAGCAACATTTTTATTACCAAAGCTAAGTTTGAAATCATAAGAAATCTTTAAAATACAACCGAAGCTATTTTTAATCTAGCTCTTTCTTGATTATTCTCATACAGAATATACAAAGATAGTAAAAGAAAAAAAAAAACCTTCAAATTAGTTTTGCAGTTTCCTACTGCCCTATATTAAAGGCAACCTAATAGAATTTATAGGAGTAGAACCCTTTTAGGCAGCACTCTTTGTATTTTTTATTAAGTCCATACTTGCAGAATCTACTTAATGTCAATTCTGTACGATGGTTACACTGCACAGTGTATTTTATTTTAAACCTGCAGGACACAATGATAAATTGATAATTGACCCCAAGGCCATAGCAAATAAAGAAGCTCTGTTTTTCATTAGTACAGTATTGTATCATTGTTAGGGGAAAGGAGAGCAATACTAATTGAGTACTGAGGAGTTGCACAATTAAGAAATCATCCATGGTTTTAATTTCACATATTTAAGGCTGAAAAATTCCCAATTGTGAACAGTAAAATAAAATAAGATTAATGTGAGATACAATTATATAAAGCTTCACCATCCAGAAACAATTTCCAGCCCTCTATATTTGACTACATGTTCACTAGTGGTATAGTCAACAAATACTGTACTTTTTCTTTTGTCTCTCTGCTCCTCTAAATCTATAGTATTTCCCAGGCTTCAATTATCATAGGATCCAGAGGACAAATACTGTGTTGGTTGTTAAAAATGAGTGTGCTTATTATGAAAAGAAACTCCAGAGCTTCCCACTGTAAATGAGTTTATTTTGCATCAGGTTTTCTTATGTTAACTCTGAGCTAATCAGAAATAAGGTGGTGGGTGTCATACCAGCTGTTGTTATCTGGACACTGATATCCCTCTAGTAGAGTTAGTCACACCTGTGAAAACAAGATACACAAATGAATGTCATCAGTATATCCATGTCAAGATGGTTAGTCTCATCAACCCCCAACATGTCCAGATCATAAAGTGAAGGGAAAACAGGATGAATCCATTTGAGATGTTCTAAGAGTTGACTCATGAGGGTGATGGGCATCTATGCATCACTATTCTTTGAATTCCTCTTTTAAATATATTATTAATCTGGCACTTTTTGCATAGTCTCAACTTTAAAACCAAAGTCAGTTGTAGATCCATAAGAAATGGAAAATAGGCTCATATATAGCATGTGCAAACTCACACTACATTGAGAAATAGCAATTACCTTTTCTTTGTCTTAAATTACATTTTAATGTGAATAGAACATGTATTCTAGGTGAATAACTAACAAGTAGAGAAACCTTATTAGGTTCAATGGGAATGTCAGTACCATATATTTCCTTGGATACACTGTATTTTCTGTCTTGCAATATTATTTTGCATTTAATACACTTTGTGCTCTCTGTCCATAAGTCAGTATGACACCACAGATAATGACGATTTTTCTCCAAGAGCATTTCAATGCTTTGCTAGCAAATTTTCAAAATGCTTTATGAATACTAATGGAAACATTAAAAAATGCAGACTGGTAAATATGTATTAAGAGAATAACTATAAATGACTAATGAAATGTTCTTTGGAATCATTGTCTTTGCATAGTAATTGAAACATTGGCAAAGTATTGAAAAATATAAGGGACACAGATATTTGAAACCCTTATTTTACTAGTCTGTTCAAAAACAAGAGTTTGTGTATGGTGCATTGTCTTCCAGGATGAAAGTGCATTCCATTCGATCCATGAAGACCATGACAGCCAAGAACAATTCAGTTACACTTGCAGATTTTATCAAACAGTTCTCTTTAGTAGACCTACACCTATGCTAAGCAAAAAACCCCCCAAACCATTCTGTCCTTGTCTTTGACTAATCTGTTGTCTCTATAATAAGTGTGAAATCTCTAAATATACGCACATTTACTACAAGCAAACAAGCCATCCAGAATCTAATTAGACAAAAATCTGCCCATCTGTTCTGCATTATCGTGGGGCTTGCTCACATGCATGTTGTCTCATTACTAAAAGGTGGAAAGGCAAATTGAATTGAGCTGGACTTCCTGTTAAAGTGGGATCAGGACATGAAGTCAGGCCCTTGCTGTGAACCAACAAAGCACCATTGGGAGAAAGTGGGATGAGAGAAGTTTCTTTTTTCTAAAGCCACATGTCCAGTGCTTATCATGAGGCCTAAGAGGGTGTTAATACCATTGTGTGGCTCAATACAGAACACACTGCAACCATATAAACCTTGTTTTCAATGAAAATTGTTTGCTTTTTTTCTTAGTCCCTGGTGACCCATGTCTTTTTATTACTATCTGCCTGCCACGGTATGCTGCATTTCAAGTGTAAAGCTTGTTTAATGGAAGGCAGGAAAGTTTCATGGAAGCAAACTTTTCTTACAAAAATTAACAGAAAAATGTCTAATTTTTTTGTTTAAGTTGCATATTAATACCTTTATCAGACTTCTGAAAGTGCTACTCAAGGTCACATGCTTCTGAGAGCAATTTTATATGGAAATAGGAAATTTTATAGGAACATGCTTATTTGCATGTTTTCTAATCACTTATATTATTAATACCTAGTACTTAAAAGCATTTATATAGTTCTCCCATATCAGCAGTAACAAACTCTCTTCTGTTTCTGAGAATAAGTATTTCTAGTGGACTGTTACTACCTTTCTTTAGCAGAAACAGAGATTTATTTACAGTTGTGAATGCTATAAATGAACAAATACTGTGAAAATTAATAGTTTTTGAAGATTAAGCAGAATAAATACAGCATCAATGCAGATATGCATTCAAAAGTTGGAGTAAGGAAAAACTGAAATATATTTCTACCTTTTGCACAGTTCTTGAACACATCATGAACTTTAATTTGCTAATCCTGCTTAATGACAGATCCCTGAAAAGTGTAGAACTCGTGTGCCAGATCATCCCCAGGAGTTGGATGAGACCCTTTTTCTTCCTGTTGCCAGGGACTGGTTTTCTTCACTCCCTGGAGTCCACCTCATCTGCTTTCCTCTGGCTCTATGACTTCTCACTGATCAGATTAGTAGATCAAAAGAAATGGAGAGCAGATCTGCTTGGGATACTACAGAGATTATTTGCAGGTAAACCTGGGTACAGGGAGGGGTATACAACCATTCGTCCTGGCTCTCTGCACCCTGAGCAGAAGAGAGTTTGGTAACTGAAACAGACTGGATCCTCCTGTGCAGCCCTTTACTTTCCCAGTATACATGGTTATATCCCCTGCTCCACTTTGATAGCATACCAGCAAAGTTAGGACATTTTTCATCCAATGGCAACTTAGTGTAAAATGGAGAAAGTGGCCTGAGAAATAGGACCAGAAACAAAGTTTATTTAGGACAGCAAGAACTTATGTGTTTTCACATAAGCTCAGAAGAGCTGGTGTCCC
Source organism: Strix uralensis (assembly GCF_047716275.1). Lineage (NCBI taxonomy): Eukaryota > Metazoa > Chordata > Aves > Strigiformes > Strigidae > Strix > Strix uralensis. Next base: position 83,552,311 of record NC_134012.1, on the reverse strand, counting down.
TTATATGAATAAATAAACAGATTTAAATAGAAAATTAAAACTATTGTACAGAATAATAATAAGAATGTTGTCACAGTTAATTTCTGATATTAACGTTTTGGTTTAAAAAAATGTAGAACCCATAAAACTTCAGAAAATATCACAAAAATTACGTCTCCATAGAAAGTGAATTCTTTTTTAAAGGGTAGAAAGGAAAGGGTTAGATAGTATTAATGAATTCCTGTGACAGGATTCAGTTCAGGTTTGCCAACTGCATTTGCTCCTTTACTATGAGAAATTCTACTGATGCTGTATATAACATACAATCTCACACAAAGACTTCGCAGGAAGTGGTGGTCCATGTCAACCAAAGCAGCTCAGTGATAACTGCATTAATCTTGCACAGATCAGAATAAAAATGTGGGAAAAAAGAAAGTCGTGCTCAGAAACTAAGAATGGACTAAGGGTTATAACACAGAACAAAGTGGAGGGGATGTGTCATGGAAAGGAAGAGTGAGAAGAGTTAAGAAGAAGAAAGAATTGACACGTACAGTTGAGGAACTGGAGACATTAAAGAAAAAAAGAGTTCAGAAAGAGACTGAACTTTTCTTCCAGGGAAAATTGAGTTTTAAAATTGCCTTCATGATGCATTTAACCACATATGTTACAGAAAAATCCAGTTACAATTTGGAAGATTGTCTTGTGGTTTTATTTGTGCTTATCCACATTTGCCCTGTATTGAGAGTGGCTCTAATAATAGCTCTCAGACCAGAAACTTCAGTGCCATAAGATGACCAACAAAAATAGGTGCCCTTGTAGCTTTTTCTTTGAATTTTACTATTTATCTTTACATGTTTTCTGTATTTCTTCTCTTTTGAACAAGCATATTTAATACAATTTGGCTGCTTTGATCTATGTATTGGATTAAAATATACTGTATAATACTGATATTCATCTCATATGCCTACTTTAAGGCCATTATTTATCCTTAAGTGATTTAATAAATACTTGCTTTTTACAATTTTAACACAATCCTTTTTTGATTCTTGCAGCTATCCAGAGTCCGGCCAGCACAAAGGTGGCTTAAAACCACTGTATTCATTGTTTTTCAGTTGACATAATACTGAACCTACCTTCGTATTTTTCTGTCATCTTTATACAATGCATTTCTTACATGTGTTTCACAAATCATCAAAGAAAAATTAAATAATAATGATTTCCATTTTTAGCATCTTATAATTTTCTCTTTATTCACAGAGGTGGAACATAAGACAAGTCTACAGCTTCCCCATAAATACTCATTTGCCAAAAGAAAACAAAATATATTTTGCCTTTAGACAATCTGCATTGATATATTGAAATAGCAGAGAAGGGGAAAAAAAGCCCATAATGCTTCATTAGTTAATTGCGCAGAGCACAGCTCTTTAGGGGTAAACAAGTGAAGGACATTTGCTGAATGGTCTATGCCCATCATGCATATTATGGTCTAATGGTGCTAGTAATGGTAGGAGGCTCCTGGAGAGTCATCTGTCAAATTAGCACACTGAATTATTTATTGCCTCAGAGTAAAATTGTGGAAGGGAGCAGCTGAGACCCATTCGTAAGAAAATACAAGATAAAGACACAATGCCTCCCCAAAATAACTAGTACAACTGCTTTGCATGTTCAGTAATGCCACTGGTATCTGTAAACATCAACATTTAAATAGTATCTGTGTGTAAAGATATCGGGATGTGCATATATATTCTAATAAACAATAAATACCATACATAAATACATTATCTTCATATATTTACTACAAAGACATGAAAATATATAGATATTAATGTTAATCATCATTATAATTTATACTAATGCAATAGTGATTGCACTAATTTATATGATATATGCTAATTATGGAGTGTAAAAATACATATTGTATATAATATATAATTTATAATTTATATTTTTATAAAATTATCAATGATAAAATGAAAGTGTATAAAGTAAATAGTGTGCTTCGGTTGGAATCAATAATTCTTTCTCTGCAAATCTCAGAATGTAAGTTCTCTACATATACACAGTGTTAAAGCTATTTCATAAAAACATGAAATAATTTTTGTAATCACTGAAGAATGTATCGCTTACTGCAACTGCATCTAGAGATTATGAAGACATGTAAGATTTTTCAATCTTCATTGTGTTAAAAAACATTGCTGCTGGAGTTCCTCACTAATAATAATGTGAAATTCATCTTTATTGCTCCCTTCTGTCTTTATCCATGGTAAGTTACCAAAGTCATGGTAACTTTCCAACGTGTCTGATTATGAATGTCTACTGTGAATAGATCTTCAGCCCTGGTTGCTTTTCACAGTACCCAAGTGTCCTGTATCTTTATCACCAGGCTGGCTGTACCTCTGCTTTCCTCAAAGTTGTTTAAGTGAGATTTTTGTGATGTCTGACACTGTAAAAAGATATGTACTATGAGTTATCACTAACCTGTTGAAGGTATTTTAGACTGCATATTAACTTAACTAGTTTGAGCAATACAATACTGTAAGGCACTGAAGAGTCCCGTGAATCATTTCATCATGAATTTTAATGGGACTGATCACCAAGAATATAGTTAAATATGTTAATATATGCTCTGCTGCATTTAAAACCACAGATACCTTAAGAGACCTTTTACAGATCATTTACTTGCTTTTGAAAGTTAGTAGCTGCATGTCTAGTGTTTCAGACATCAGGTCTTTGAAAGAGGATATTCCCTTCTAAATACATAGATTTGTTCCCTTAATATCTTGGCCACCAAACTAACCTCTCTATCTTCAGTTAATCCAGAGAACACCAATACCTTCCTTTTTGCTGTATTAGATATTCATTGTGCTGCTACCTAGATTTGCTTTCCCACTACATTATGGAGCTGAAAGTGGGATTTTGGAGGCTTTCCTATGAGGGGACTTCTTATAAAATGTTCTTTAACATTTCATAAAAATGATTACTGCTTCACTGACAGCTTTGAATTTTTCTGTAGTTTGTTGTCCAAAGACAAAAGCAACCTCTGGGGAAAAACAGGATCTTCCTTGGAACAACACTTCATAAGTTTTTAGCTGTGTTATGGAGACAGGTCTTCAGGACCAAGACAACTAACAGATAATACACATTGACTAGTAATGACTACATGGAGAATTTACTACTTCAGACGAAGATGTTATATTCTTGGACACATCTAGAAATCAATGCTACTAAATTTTCAAATATTTCTTTGTACAATTTTTCAAAATTTTTGGTGCAACATTAAGTTCATTAAGTTCATTAAGTATTTCTTGTTATAAATACCACTTAGTCTCTCCAGCACTGATATTCTAAAGCTTCCACACACACATCAGGCACTAGGAGATGAAGGACCAAAACCTGTGATGCAAAGGAAGAGAGCCTCACCTCTCTGCAGCATACCAAAAGACATGCTGATAACCAGTACTAGAAATATCTCTTGACATGTTTCCCAAGTGAAGAGACTTAACTGAAGGAAATATTTATGCTGGTAAATACCTGCAAGCCAAAATTTGTATTAATATTGATGTTCAAATGTATTGTGGTACTTTAAAGAAAATACATATAGTCCTGAAAATATTTCTGCTTCAGTTATTTTCTGACTTTACCTCCTTAAATGTATGACTCTTTCCTTTTATTTCCTATCTCTTTTCCTTTCTCACAAGCCAGATTTGTGCAGGCACACATGCACACACACACATGCACACTGGGTCTTTAATGCTGCAATTTTTATCTATATATGTGCTGGTTTAAAAGGCCAGTAAAATAGAATTTTAGAAATGACAGTGTATAGTTGCTAAAAATATATCCCATGAACTAGCACTTGTAAAAATCCTGCCAGTTAGATGTAGGCTTGCAGAATTTTGTTTAATTGTATATGATTTGTATAAGAAGTAAAATTAGCAACGGCGACGGGACAAAGAGAGGAAAAAAGCTACTTGTCTGTATAACACTGGATAATTGTTCCTCAATATTTCACATTTAGATGGCTTGACTGCTTGATGATTATTCATTTGAATAAACTTTGTCTAGAAATGTGGCCTTAGAATAAAATGTGAATTTCTGAAGGCCAAAGATTTTTACCTGTCAATCTAACATTTCATTGTAAGTTTTCCTCTCATGGAGGGAATGAAATTATACTTCCACTCCATGTTCACTGCCTGGCAGAGAGAAGAAAGCTCAGAAGTAATAAAGAACTGAATTACCTTCAAGTCCATATGACAAGCAGACCACTACCTAAGTGCTGGAGGGTAGGTAATATTTAGCTGTTGATGTCCACCTAAAGCTAAAAGAAAGGAACCTATCCTTCTAACCAAGGCCAACAAATAAGACATAATTGCCATTTATTACCCAGTAAAAAAGAAAAGAAGTTTCAATGGCAAAACACCAGTGAAGCAGCTGATGCAGCAAGGGACAGTTGGTCCTACTTTGATTAGCAACCTGTGAGCTGATCAGCTCCCATAAAGATCTAAGGTAAATGTGCTCTGAAGAACTGTTTACACATGTTTGCAACAAACAACCTGTGCCTTGTAAACAGCTGACATCTGCTCAGTATCACGCATGAGCAGAGCCTACTTTCTTTACATTTAAAACTATTATTCCAGGAATAAAAAAGCCAAATGACAACTGAAGAGTGTCAATTCAGAATTGTGACAAAAATCTTTTGTAAAATAATAGCTAAATCCCTACCTTGTGTAAAGGATTATATGTGAATCACAGGCACAAGGGAGAGCCTGTTTGTATTTTTAGTTATCAGCTGAAACTAGCTCTGGAATGGAAAAAATATTTAATAATAACCACTTTTTAAAGTTGTATTTTGTTGTCACAAGGATTTGTCAACCTTTATCCTGTTGAATATTACTTTGCTTCCAGAAGCCTTGCTGGACTTTGTGAAAGCAATTATTTTGCATACAAACCTGGATTAATGAGTTGTTACAGAGCAGACACGGATCTTGGGGAAGCCATGTTTTCATGACTGATGATACAGAATCTCTGCTCTACTGGATTATGCAGTAGCACATATTTGATCTGCATTAAGCATGGACACATAATCATGTCAAAGATTATACCAGTGTGAAGTTTTCATATTGGGCTTGGTGCAGGAAGGCAGGAGATGCCAGATAAACATAAAGACAGGGCAGTATACTGGAGTATAGCAAGTTGGTGCTTTACATCCTGAGTCTACAGTGCTTTGGAGGTGCATCTGGCTTTAAGCTATTACCAAGTTACAGCTGCAGAAAGCACATCTAAATAGTCCAGTTTGCTTAAATATGAACCTGTACCCAAACTGCAGTTCTTAGAATACACCCACTGTACATCCATTAATTTGTACTGTGGCAGAAGGCTGGGTCAAACGTGGGTCTAACTCATGTAGAGAAACATGGGTATAACTGGAATAGGGGTTTAAGCTTGAGCTAATCTGCTCTGGGAATTATGGATGTAGTACTGGCTAGGATTCCCCCAGTCCCTGCTGGGTGATTCAAGTTTCTCCATTCTACTGCACTATGCCACCATACCTCTGCAGTGCCCTACAAAACTTAATGCAATCTAGGATCTATACTTCTGTCTGTTATGCCAGTTCTTCATGACTATTAGGAGGAAGGTTATTTCATACAAAACATAATCTGAAATTTGTTAGCAAGGAGGCATGTTTGGGTGCCCCAACAGACACCTTTCTATTGAGTCCTTGTAACTGAGGTTGGCATTTGCAGAATAGTCTTCTCAATACCAGAATAAGATTTTGAAGATTGTTTTCTCTAAAATGAGGAACTATATTATTCTTCCAGTTAGAAGTCTGGCATATTTCCACAGAGATCCTGATGGTTTATGATAATGATATTGCGAGGAAGAACAAAAAGTCAAGTCATTAGGAAAATGTCTTCCCTTGGCCGGATCTCCAGTCCCCTTCTGTGTTTAACCATGGAAGGGTCCCATGGGAGTGGACCTCTGCCACAGTTCAGGAGTCAAACTCCATGAAGGCAGTTTTGTGTGACTGTTTCATGGGACAGAGGGGCACAAGAGTTACATTAAAAGAGTATACTCCAGCTGTGGAGTTAAGGACAAGCAGCACAGCAGGTCTGAATCCTTTTAGGGACAAGAATCATCACTGCAGAAGAGGCCCTATCCCTGTTCCCACCTTGGGGACCCATGGGGAACAGAGCAAAGGGAGAGCCCTTGTGTGCTGCCACTGTATGAGTACAGGAGGTTTGTAGGAGATGCAGAGCAAACAGAGGATGGGATACGCACAAGGGAGTAGTCATGAAACATTATTGAAAGATCAACAGAGGACCACACTAGTGAAGCCTGAGCACCTACCCCAGCACATTACTAGCTCATGCATGGTATTAAAGAAAACAGTATAAGGACCGTGGAAGAGGGTGGACAGCTAAAAATAGTAAGAAGGAGGAAGGGAAGGACAAGTGAATGAGTGACGGGATTGTGGAGAGGAATAAGGTTTGAAGATCAGGAGAAATGTTGGTGTATCTATCTTGCAATGTTCTTCCAACAGTAGGGTCAGGCTTGATGTCTGGCATTTTTGGGGTTGGTATAAACAAATGCCAGTGCTCTTCCCTGTTCAGCCTAGCCTTTTTTCCCTGAACATTGTGAAGTGCGCAAGGACCTCTGCCTGGCCATTAGCCACCTCAGCACATGTCCTTAGTAGACTGCAAGTGGCAAGGTCCAGCTCTAGGACCTGTGATGCTTGACATTCTCCTGTGAGGGTCTCAAGGCTTTGCCAGCAAGATGTTGTCATGGTAGGAAAAAGAGGCCAGCTTCTCAGAGAGAGACATCTTCTGGTGCACAGAGTCGAGATTAAAGTGCAGATCCCCCAGAGGTAATTTGCCAGCAGCAGAAGATATCATGCACAAACAGCCAGGTCTGTTTGGATAATTTAGGACCTTATAAGCAAGTTTCTTGAATACAATATGCTAGAGGATTATGGGATGTGCCCAGCCTGAGCAAGCTGGATAAAACATGGTGTAGCAAGGCTGTAAAAACATGAATGAAGCTGAGATGAACACGGCAAGTTTACCCTGAGAGGTAGAAGTTAGCATTTGCATCTGCAATAACCACACTTTACATTATAAAAGCGATCATATCCTGTGAAACAAACTTGTAAAGCAAAATTTTTAAGCTGTTACTTATATATATAGTTTTATGTTGTTTCTAAAGAAATAACATCTTTATACCCACAGAGTGTTACATTTGCAAACTTTATCTGGGGGAAAATATTCCCCTGAAAACAGTTCCAATTTCTGATTGCAAGTTTTAGAATCATCTTGATTTTTGTTAAAGATAGAAATTTAGACATTTGTTTTAAATTTCAAGTCTAATTAGAGCTCATGTGAATGAAATGATGAAGGTAATCTATCTGTGTTTGTTAATTACAGAAGTCATAATTCCATTCTTTTTGAATATCAACAGGAATAATTTAATAAAACATCTTGTTACCAGAGCCTTTTCTCATAAAACCGCTTGTTTACTTTTCCAAAGTGTTCTTGAGTAAACAGTAAACCTGGATAATAAATATAATTGTGTTTCCAGTTTATTTTGTGTGACTGGTAATGATTCTGGATGATTAGCCTGGTATATTTCTTTCTACTTTAGTTTTGTTAGCAAATGATTTCAATTGCATATTTCATTTCTTGAGCTGGCAAAAAGTTACCACTTAGAAATAACCTTGATTTACAAAATGCAGTGTAGTTTTAGTGAGATGTGGTTTTGTTACATGGAAACTCATGTAACTGGAAATAATTATGTTGTTGAGAACATGAACAATAATATAGATATTTAACACGTCTATTGTAAGTATATATAAAAAAATAGATTCATACCATGTATTAGAAAATTCTTTGATGGACTGAATTCTTATGACTACAGCTACTCCACAAATATATTTTATACACTTACTGCTTCTATTTTAATTCTACTCATACACACAGTTTATTTATGAAACTATTAATTTACAAGTTTCTTCTTAAATAACATAATAATCGAAATCTTCCCTTTATATGTTCATAAAAGTACACTAGCTCTGTAAATGTTCTCTAACCAATCTCATTTTAGGTCATTGAAAATTTGTATTTTTGTGAAGAGAAGATATAAAGATGCCTTTGATTTTTTTTTTCTCTGATGAAAAGCCACCAAGATTATCTGCATTGAGGTTTCTAGCATTTACTGCTCTTTTTGCTATGTGCCCAACTCTGTTTATATTAAGTGACCTTTAAGACTCTAGTCTAAAGCAATAAAATGAAGGCTTCCTGTCTTATTGATTTGGTGAGGCCTATTTTCACACTAATAAAATGGAACCCAGTTTACTAAAATACACTTTTAGCCAACGTCTGTAAATGAACCTGAGTCTAGACAATTTTGGAAGAGGTCAACCTAGAGTAAGCAGGTCATATCTGTGGTAAATCAACTTCCAGGAACAGATCACTGGACACTATAAAAATCAGGAGTGGTTTTTTAAGAGACCGACTTGAACCCTCCTTAACCAGAAAATAACATCTGACCTTGGCAGTGAAATTTATCACAACATTTCAATTAAAACTTGGCAGCCACATAAGCAATAGATTGTGCTGTTACAACTGACCTTATTGCAGGAAGCATATATGGGAGGGGAGGCTCAGGTAGGCTGCCAGCTCTCCTGTGAATATAAAGGACACACAACACCAGTCTTTCTGGTGTTGTTTGAGATTTACTAAGAGCCTCATTATTATTCTTTCTCAATAACGAAATTACTGGTTGCCTAATGATGTTGATAATAATTCAATATATGTTTTTCATTTCTAAGTACATGTACATTAATATTAATGTAGCTTTGCTTACATCTTGTGCTTCATGATGAATGAAAACTGCCTAATATAACAAATAACTATATGGTTTTCTAGAATATTAAATCTGAGAAGGAATGGAACTATGTTACGGTGTCTCCCCAAACAATAAAGAAGGAAAAGTCCATGAGAGCCATGTGACTTGTGAGGTAAGGTTTCCATAAATTTCATTTTCTTTTCTACTGAGCTGGTTATTGCAGCTTTTCCTCAAAGAACATGCAGTAGGAGGGGCACAGCCCTGCTTCTGCAGATCTGCAGGGCTGGAGCAGAGCAGCCCCTTGAAACATCTGAGCCCAACTTACTTCACTGTTCTCCAGCCTCTGTGGCTTGGGGAGGAATAAGATTTCACACACTGTTTGCTGGCTGTCCCCAGCTGTCATGGTGGGGGCTCAGCTGCTGATAGGAGTTATCAGGGCTTGAGAAGGGGGAGCAAAAAATACCTCCATTTTCCTTCAGACAGTGACAAATTGTATTAGCATATGTGCTAATGAGAAACTAGAATTCACCTTCTGTCAAGCTCTTGGAAGAAAGGACCTGCGGGAGAGCTTACAGCTGCCATTCACCCCTTTGAGACCTGTGCCCAGACAGGATTTTTGAACATCAGGTGATTTCTTTAGGTCCCTTGCTTAAGATGTGTATGCTTTTCTTCTGACATACCTATCTAGCATGCCTAGTTTTAGGTCATAAGAGTTTTAGAATTACATTCTCTTTAGCAGTTTTTCTTCAACAGGTTTTCACATTTTAAGTTTTTTTTTTCTTCAACAGCTTTTTAAACTGGTCTTCAAAAACTTTCAACTGTTCCTTCAGTGACAAAGATCCCCCCCCCGCCCCCCCCCCCCCCATGCACACACAAAATTTCCACCACTATTGAAATGAACTTGCTAGGAACAATTTTCTGCAGTTTCTATTGTTATTCTAACGTTCAGGCTGTGCAGCCCAAATCCTCCCTCCCTCCCACAGGCTGCGTTCTGCCAGGTGCTTGCCGACAGAACTGCCATGAACAATGGAAAGTGCATCTCACTGGAAGTTTGTCTACCCTATAAATCAAGTGTCTGAAATACATATTGCTTTTAACACTTAAAAACAGTAGCAGCCCATATACCACAGGTGTGCACCAAGTAGTGTAATGGGAAGCCAACGTGTAGGCAAAAGGAATGATCTCAGTTTTAGGTCAGTGAAAGAAATTTGCTTTTAATGAGCTGAATTTGCTTTATAGATTTACTCCTGTTACAGCTAGTTGTAAAGGGACCATACAAAAACCTGATACTAAAATCTCATGACTTGTATTTCAGCACTCTGACCAGAGAAACTTGGCAAGTTAAATGTTCTCACGCACAGCTATGTTTCATCCTTGTTTGTGATCAGGCCATTTTTTGTTCAAAACAATCTTCATTTCACATGTTGACATTTTACAACTGGTACTTTATCATTTCATCTCCTTTTAATATATAAAAATATTCTTTTGTCATTAGATGTGGAAATTTTCTTATGGATTTCCAGAAACAGGCCATATCTTCCCAGGCTTGATTTAATTTCCTATGTTGACATCAGTCACTTCCTGAGATTTTGTGTTTCAGGGTGCTCATCCTGCATAACTTTTCTCAGAATATGGGACCTCACCTGCCCATTTAAGTAACTAATTCTTGTTTAAGAAAGAATTTGATGCAGGAATTTCTTGTAGCTTACATTATTTAGTGGCTCAGATGAGATGACTAGAGAGTGCCTTCTGATTTTATAGTCTATGCACCTACAATTCAGATTACACTGAATCAAGTCTAGACTCAGCAGTTTCTTTGCAAGTCAGGAGACACAGTGAATTAGTAGAACATGGCAGCAAGAGCAGTTAGCAAGAGGACTAGCCTGATTTCACAAGAGAGCATGGTTCAGGCACTGAGATACCTTCTTCACCCAACATGCTGCAGATCATGACAGCAGTAATCTGCTGGCAGAGATGTAGGTGAGATAAAAACTGTGGCATGTTCACCATGTTCTGGGCTGCGTGGGATGGTCCTGAGAAAGCGTAAAGGGGGTACTGATCTGCTGTGGCATAGGAAAGGCTGGGGTGAGAGGGACTGTTCCCTTCATGAGAGACAACTGTTAATTCTGTGGACAACATCATTTGATAGTCCTTGCACAGCAGTTCCTATAACTTATTTTTCACCTGTGGGAATAAATTGGAAATATTCAGGCACTGGCTTCTCCTGCTCGAGTTCACCAGCAACCTGGCTAGATTAATTTCAAGAGTTAGTGAACATTTATGTCTGAATAAATTCACCTTCTAAAAGACAAAGAGAGACCGAGGAAGAAAGAAAAGAATAAAAAGAAGCAAGGATGATACCTCACTGATAGACTAGGCTCATTTGCTTGGTGCATATGGCTAGCTTTAGTTCTCTGCTACTCCATTTTAGAGCAGTAGGCAGGCATTCAATGCAGTATCCAGGGAAAACAGAGAAGAAGCTACTCTGTGATTCGGACTGGATAGCTGTACAAGGTAATACAGAGTCCTGAAATGACCCTGTTCTGAATCTCCTGCTGAACTGACCCTAAAGTAATTACTGTTGTATTTGTATTTTGTTCTAGGTAGCAATGTGCTAGTCATTTTAAAATTGATTTTCATCTGCTATCAGCTTCACAGTAAATGCATGTTTGTTTGTTTGTTTGTTTGTTTTTTAGTTTAGCAAGGACTGGGCTTTTTTATTCCATATTAAAGAATGCAATAAATCAAATTCACACATGAAGCAGCACATGTTATCAGGTTTTGCCTCATAAAATCACCCTAGAGAGGCCCTGTTTCCAGGGAAGATATTTTACACTGTGTGCATATAGGCACTAGTACGCCATTATTAAGATACAAGCTTGCAGGATCTTCCCGCAGGACAGGAGCATTGTTTTCTTTTGCTCTGTCTTGCTTTATTAGATTCTATTATTTATAATGTGATTCAAGCTTGAGTCTGAACCTGTGCAGACTAAAAAGAGTGCTATTTGGTGCAATTATTATTGCCCATATTCTGTCCTGACTGTAAGAATTCCACACGGGGATGTAAGGGGTAAAAAACCCACTTCATTATCCTTACACAGATAACATAAAAGCCAGCCTTCATCTGGTGAGTGGAAGATCTACTTCCTTACCTGCTCTCTTGGGCTTGTACATCCATTAAGTAGTCATTGGATAAAATACAGAAGCAGTCCTGGGAGCAGAGCCGTGGTCCCTTACCTCACAAGAAAATGCCCTAATCATAGGGCTAGAGCATCACACTTGGTCTTGTGAGCTCTTTCTGGCTGAATAAATCCTGAATTCCTTCCAGTGACACACCTTCAGCAGAAGGGGTATGCCTGCCTTGCCTCCCCAGGCAGCTTGTATTCTGATGGCTTTAATAGAAATTTAAACACCTATGGCAGGAAATGGGATTGAATCTCTGCGACTCAATTTTTAAAAAACATAGCAACTTGATCCACTGAGCTGCAAAACCAGCTTTTGCTTTGATTGTACTTTATATCAAAGTGTCTGACACACCAATATTTTGAAAAGATGCAAACCCTGTTGGAGTGTCGTAGGCTAACTCACTAACGGTGAATGCAAGCTTGAGCCTCTCTAAGGTAAAACAAGATGGCTGGGAAACTTCCAAGTCACAGAGTAGTTTGTGAGGTTCAGACACCTCCAGAGTTAGCTGGCAACTGACAATAGAGTCATAGTTTAGGACTTCACTGACTAACTTCTGCCCTAGTCTTGCTTGCTTTAAATCCTTTATTGGATGTGGGCCTCCTTTAGCGCCACTATGATTTTGTAGTAGGAGTATAGCAAACTGACATACATTTAAACCAATATTCTCTCCAGATGAAAATAGCTCATTGGAGCCATCCCTTCTTATTAAATCTGTGACCTGATTATAATTTTCTTCTATATCCTACTCAAGAAATACAATGACCAAGATTAAATGAATCATGTTTTGCCGTGACTTAAATATACCATGTAATTTAAATGAAAAATGTGGTTGAATATAACAAGGTCTTGGTTTAAATTATGTAATATTTGCACTCTTATCTTCATTTTAGAAAAATGTGTCTGATACATAAATATACTCAGAAGCAATAGAATCAGATAGATTAATGATTGTGATTGAAAACAGATATTCACCCTGACATATCATATGAATTGCAGATTTGACTGAGAAAGTCTGTTATTTAGCAGAGATGTCTCTGAGACAGAAATTGAGAACATTAGGACAGAGTATTATCTGAAAAGTGTAATTGTAAAACTACTAGAGCAGAATATGTACCAATTATTAATTAATTCTTACAATTTTATGGGAAAAAAAGAATGTCATCACTGCCAGAAATGGTTAGTAACCTCTTAGCAATTGTTTTTTAACTAAATGGTTAGAATAAATGTAAAAAAGATATTTTAAAATATTTTAAGTATTCAATCACATTACTTTTGCACTTTAATAAGAATTTATAACTTTCTCACACTTTCTGAAATGTAATTTTACTCAAAAGTAAAGAGAAGATCTTTTTGGTAGTATCTTGTTCTGATTCCATTAACACTTTTAAGATGCCTACAAAAAGAAAAAAAATTATAATTTATTTGTGCACATGAAGGCACGCTATCAAGAATTATATACTCTGGCACCTTGCTGAGATAGTCATTTCTATCAGGAGAGCATGCAGAAAGTGCAAGTCAAGTGGGGCAAAACAATTAGCCTTGCCACCTCCAATGTTGCAAGATCCTACATGACATATTTTTTCTTAAACCAAGGTTTCTCTTTCATTGAGCTGCAGTAAAAAGGTATTTTATCTGTTCAGGATAGATTGTTGTAAACACTATTATTGTAATCATGTTAATTTTAGAACTCATTTTGTAACCTATTGTATGTTTACCTATTTTGCAGACAGAATAGGTTTCAAATCAAATGTAGTCACAGTGCTAAAATACTGAATGAATACATCTAATGTTCTAGGGAACTCATATTTCCACAAACAAATTGATATTCTTTTGCATAGCTACCTCACATCTTCATGTTTCACTATTTTAATTCCTTATTGTTACATCATAAAAACACAAAGATATTGAGAAACTTCCGGGATGCCAGTGGCAAAGCTGTTTTCCTCATAACACTACTGTTAGTCAATGAACACTTCTGCTGAAATTTGAGTAGGTCTTACTGAAGGGAAAATGATACCCTGACTGTAAGATTGCAGGTAAAATTCCTGAAAATTTTAGGTAATGAAATATATTTGGCCTCTACCCTTCACATTTACCCTACATGTAAGAAAGATTTATTTTTATTATTTATTCTTGGAAAAAATGGCCCAAACTATTTCTGATAGTATGAAAAAAATACATACTTTCTGGGTATCTGCTTAATTGTTTGTGTCCCTCTACTGGTAGAATAAAAACCAGCTTGTTGCTATCATTTTATGTATTTCTCCTTTCCATTTCTATGATGTTTCCTACCTGTCTTACCAGGAGTTCAGGAATTTCGGATTTTAGGAAAATCATGGGAAATGTGTAGTTAATTAAAATATCTGTTCAGATATTGATTTCAAGAATTTATGTGGAGATAACATGCCTTAAAAAAATAAAAAAACAAGGCTATAAAACCTGAAATGTTCAAATATCATAGCAATCTATGATGCAAATTCATCCAAGTGAAATGGACCTGTCTTGAACTTGTGATATTTCAAGTCCCCAATGAGATTGAAAACATGATAATCCATAATTAAATACAGCAAGAAGTGAACAAAGCAAGAGTCTTTTCTCTGCATATTTCAGACTGGCTGAAAGTACTGCTGCTCAGCACTAGGAACAATCTAGATGAGTTCTGGTCTACATTCAGTCAGTTACATCATGAGCTGAACAGAGAACAAATCTGATTCATATTTGTTGTTCTTGCCTTGACCTCATTAACTACAGGCATAATTCAGTTTGCAATGAATAGCAAACTGGGTTTTTTTTCCCCAGGAACTGGACTGGGTTTTAAAAAGAAGAAAATTGCTTATGCCAGTATTCTCTTGCTGCTCTTATATTTTCATATTCTACCAAAGGCCACAAAACCCGCTGGTTTTTAGAATTAAATTTCCACCAGAGAAAGTTATGCCAAGAATTACCATGTCCTTTTGTTAAGCTGGGTCTCTTCTTTTAGACCATAAAGCCACAAAGCAACAAGGCAAGTTTATGCTTCTGTGTGTCATTGGCTGGGACATCAGAGCTTGTCATGACAAGATGCTGAAATTTCTTAGCATCTGTCCAATACCTTACAAGATCAGGTCCCATATTTCTTGTTTACACATGATCCAAATATAATAGGAATGCAAGAGATCAATGCCTCCACTAGCCCTTTTTCACTGTATGCATTTTGGCAAGTGGACATGTTTGGTGCTACCAAAAATTCAGGATAGTCCTGGGGATAGATCACATGAGAGTCTGACACTGCTTCCCAATGACTGCAAGAGATATACGAAGAGTTTGTGTACTGGCTTGGTAGAAGGAACTAGTAAGCACACAGAAGACAGTGGCAGGCATAAGAGGGCTATTTTATATAGACAGATGGTCTGTCAATTATTTAGTTAAACTGTGTACAGAATAGAAGAAATATGGGGTAAAATCAAAGATATTTTATTGCTTGTTCACAGACATTTTCCTCCTGGCTAAAGTGTGTTCATAGGACAATCTTTTGCAGATTCCTGATTTTTCTTAAGTTTCTGTTATAATATAGGCCAAGCAGTTATCAGATTTAATACAGATACACATGTGGTTTGAGTTTTCTCATGGATTATGGAATGTGTTAAACTGTGCATATGGTTCTGCATTATGACTGAATACAAATTACAGAATATATACAAATTTTCACTAATTTTACCAATATTAACATATTCATACAAAACATGGAAATTTATAGGGAACTCAGTACTTCTAATCGCAGATTTTCATGATGTTTGTAAGAAATACATATTAATGAGAAAAACTTGCTTATGATTTTAGAATAGGCTGGCAATTTATGTTTACAGTTCTGATGTTTGTTAAAGTTAGTTCCCTTTAATGCCACATTATTTGATCACTATTTTGTGTACAGATAGTGATAAACTTATTACTATAACTTTGTACATAAGCAATTGTCTTCTACACGTACAAATCTCATCAGATGTCATGCAAACAATGCACATCTTACAAAGAAACTTGCCATGTCTTGATGACTCAGTCCTCTGAAGAGTCCTCCATGGAAAACTGGGAACAAGCAAAAGGTTTGGTTTGTTCATTAGAACAACAATAACGACAACAAAGATGACACAAAGGAAGAAAATCAGAGAATATATTATTCTATTTGTCATTTAAATGACATGTAATTTTCTTTCTCATTTATTCTCTTTTTGTTCCCCTTAGTGATTAGGAAACAAAGACATATGAACCATTTCCTGTCCTTTAAATGACAGAATCAGACCCGAGGGTTTTTTTAACTTTTAGAGGCTGATAATAGAGAGTGAGGTATTTCTATATGTTGCTCCTCACTGAAGAAATCTCAAGGTTTTGTCACTATCAGAGAAATTTGAGCTGCTGTCACTTTATCATGGTTTATAATTGAGGGAGAGCATTAATGCAGATGCAGTGCCCTAATGCAGAGCAAATCTTAAGTCGGTAACAAATTTATATAATGTAGGCTGCATCTTAGTATCTACTATTTACATCACTGACTGCTGATCTCTGCAGACTGTGATTGATGTGCTGCTGATGCTGCTGTTCTGCCTGACACTCATGCAGGGTAAAGATATTATCAAGGCACAGAACCGGACTGGGGCAGGAACACTGTAGAGGGAAATGACATTAAGTAAATTCTTGTGAGATTTACCCACTTCCAAAGCTTCTTTGTAGGCAGAAAAGAGCTTCTGAGTGTTGAGTGGACTCTGAGAATAAGGCATTTGACATGCTGACCTTTTCAACAAAGGTCAAATTCATCATTTTGGTAGCGCTGAGTGCTTCTCCCCACCTAATTCACCCCTTCTCTCTCTAACTTAATTTTCTAGTAGGCATCTTATTTGAATGAATATTTCAAGAGTTCAAGGTGGACAAAAATCCAATGACCAGCAGAATTTTGAAAATGTCACACATTCTTACTTTCATCTGTTGTTTAAAATCAACTGTAATTTGGATGTGATGGTCAAAAACTTTGAAACTTTTTGATGCTCTATCCTTCATATGAAATTTGGAAGAGTTGATCAACTGTCTTTGTAGAAAGTCTTTATCTAACATAATACTTTAAGGACATATTTAATTGGATCACAGCTTGAAGTGGTAGCAAACTGAGTTTGCCCTTTGCCTTAATGTACCTAGGAATCCTGATCTATACTCCTGATTGCTATTGAATTTTCTAGATTTCATTATAAAATCAATAACCATTGCACATGGTAAAATAGTTTACAAGAGCTGCAACATATTGTGGACTTCTGAAAACATACTGAGCTCACTGAAGCCACCCAGGCAGCCAATTAGGAGAAAACATCTATTATGGAAAAACAGGGCAGTCCCATTGACTGCTATTGATTTTTTTAGCCCTGTGAAAAGACAATCAATTAGATAAAGAAGGCTAATGTTACAGCTGCAATTTAATAACCCCTAAAGAAAGGAGGAGGGCTATTGATTCCTGACATGGAATGCGGAGCTTATTGAAATATACTGAACTTCACCTGTCTTATAATCAGGCCTCGAGGAAAGAGGAAGGTCTTTTTGGGTCTGAATGTATGTTGTGGCATAGAATCTCAACTATTAAACTGGCTTGGTGATGTCAGACCTAAGAGATGCAAATGTAACAAAACTTTAGAGGAAACATAAGCCCAGGGTTGAATACTAAATCACAGGAGCTATTGACAGACGCTATCTTGGTGAAGGTTGTTTCTCTTTTTCATACAGAAAGCACCAGAGTACCACCTGTCATTTTCAAAGCAAAGTCAGTTTTGCCAACCAGCCGTGAATGACAAATAAAGCTTTATATGAAACACAAGGGCATATTATGTGCTATTGTGTGTTCTGCTAAGTGCTAATTTATCTGGCTTGTTCTCTTCAGCAAACACACGCACAGACACATGAAATAATCCATCTAATTATGTAGCTATTTAGGAGAAAAACAAAGCAAGGTGTTTTTGTCTGATACAGAAAGTACATGATACAACAAAGGTTTCAACAAAACCTAACACAGTTAATGAAAATAAATGAAGTGCTGTAAGCTGTAACAATTTTAGAACAAATAAACTTTTGCCAGTTTTATATTTAGGGTAGACCCAGCTGCTTTTCATAAATAGATGAGTACTTTCATTCATTTTTTGATAGTCCCTAATTGGAAATGGCTAATAGGCCTTGTGGCTTTCCACTATAAAATCTGGTCTAAAATACCTTATGTAGATATTTTCTTTATGCTTTTTTTCTATTGCTTGTATTTGAACCTTTCTCTCTCATTATATATATGCCTTTTTTTTTACCAGCAGACAGCTGCTATTCACAATAATTGTCAGGGCAGTCAATTATACTTTAAATAGGCCTACTTGAGGGCAAATGAGCGTATGGTGGTCTAAATTGTGCTGGAGACATATTATACACAAAGACTGTCATTTCAAGCATCTGGAACATGACAAATATTATTTGGAAGTAGTGCAGTAACTATATAGTATGTGTGGTCATTATTATATCAATATAGCAGTACGCAGTGGACTGTGCTTGCATGTTTTGCAATGCAGGTGTAGGTATAGATATATATATTTGTACACACACACAAACACATACACGCATAAATATCTATAAAATGCACACAAACAAATGCCTAGAATGTGTGGCAAACACCTGATTTCCTGAAATGCATGTCTGTATAAACTGAGAGAGTGTATAAGTGATCCAGTATAACAGTTTTTTAAAAATATTTACTTTTTCCTAATATTATAGAGTGGTATGGAACTGGATAAAGGGAATAGACAGGTAATTTGTTAAACCACTTAGTAATTTGTCTTCTTGGTGTGTGCATGCATTATAAACACTCCTCCTTTACTAAGGCAATATTAAAGTTCTAGGAAAGTGAGCCAGACTAGAATAACATTGAGATCAACACAGTTAAAGCTGCATAAGAAATGTGCAACTTAAGACAGCACTGTGTACAAGATTATGTGAATGATGATGAACCAGCAAAAATCCAAAGCATCAGATAGAGTATTTGGACAAGCAGAACAAATGACCTAAAACATTCAAAGTATATTCAGTTTGGTGAGTTATTTTAATACAGAAACAGCCTTAAAGGATTGCAAATAAATGAAATTTTGTAGTTAAGGAAATAAAGAAAGGAATAGATATGAAAACTGGAATTAATTCTTATAGTGCCATTAAATTCTTGCAGATATGACAATTTACATTGGAGGGGCTGGTTCTGAGTCATGCTGAGCATTTCCTGTTAGTTCCCTTGGGATTTCTGAGTATTGAGTTCCTTTTTAAGATCAGGATGCTCATAATGGCTCAATTCTGCAGAAGGAAGTAATAAAATCCATCACTGCATGGATGCAATAATACAGATAAGATGCATCTTACTATATCCATTCTGAAAAGGAATAATGCACACAAGTAGACAGGTCTAAAAATTGGTTTTGTAGGTGTTTCATTATTGATAACTAAAGCTGTAGCTCAAAATAATCTTTTATTTTTAATGTATAAAATTAAGAAAGAGCAGCACAGTTCAGGTAGCACTCCAGGAAAGAATCAAACATAACAAGCTTGCAGATACAGTTTTTGAAAGTGGATGAAACAAATGTTGGGGGTGGGAACTACTAAGAAGGTTGTAAAAGGCAATTCAAAGCACACAAAAATAGTGAACTTGGCAACATACACAAGAAAATTATGTGTTTGCAATGAATACGCCCAATTAAGTTTTGCCTTCCTGCAGACTCAATTGCATCACTTCTCAAATGTCAAATATTATTAGAAAAGTTGGGATTATCCAAGAATCATACTCAAAAGCAGTGAGTTTCATGTGCCTTTAAAACTTTATAAAAAACTCAAGGTGTCTAAGTCACTGACTGTTTTACAGCTGAGAAAACAGTCAGCCAACAAAATTTTTCAAATTAAGGATGTATTCCTTGATGATTCAATCACATATTTTATGCACAGCAAGGGTGAGATGTAAGAAAGGACTTGAGTGCCTGCATCCAAAATCCAGTTTTGAAAAGTCTTCTTTTGAAAAGTCAGCCATTAATTGATCCTGCAAGCCTAAATTCAGTTGAAGCCCCCGATTTGAAGTTCTGGTTCTCTTTCCAGCACTATGTTTTCAATAGGACTGAGCAGCTCAGTAACTGTCCTGTGACCTAAAATTTATCTGGAGTAAAGCTGAAGGCACCCTTCCACAGTAAATGCTTGAAGGGCTCCACCTGTCAGCGTTCTGCAAATGCACCTTGCATATACCCCCAGGGTCTCTACAGCAGGCAAGTATGACCACAGGTTGCTTTTAGAGCATAATGATAAAGATACTCCTTCTTTTACGTAGTAACATAATCACCAATCAGTGGTTGAAGAATCCTTTTGGCCTGTAGGAGACCTTATCTGAGCAGGGTTTACCTATATCTTCCATTTGCTAAGACTGAAACCCAAGCACCAATTATAACAGTTGTGGCTGGAAGGCTGTTCCCCATCTGTCTTCTTGTATTTATACCTCTGCATACAAACCTTTAGGATTTAGCAGGCCAGAAAGTAGACTTTAGTGAGTGTCACTCTTTAGACTGGAAGGTTTTGGTATGGGAAGAAGATGACCTTGACTCTGATCCCTGCCCTCAGGTTCTCTTGTATATTTTAAGTGACATAGTCACTGCGGAAGAACAACCACCCACAAAAAACATAAATGGTAGTGAAAGCAGAAGTTTGTCCCAGGAGATCTCCATGTTTATGTGAATGCCTAATCACTAGACAATGGAAGACTGCTTACTCATAAACCCAATTCTCTCCCAGAGTTTTTCCACAGCTTAAACTGGAAAGGTAAGTGTAGAAGCAAAAAGCCTTCATTTCAGAAAAAATAGAGTTATTCTTCTGTCACACTGTAAATAGTAAATAACACAAATAATTATGTGCATGCATTGTTCTTTCAGTGCTGCATAAAACTTAGGAGAAATGTGTCTTGAAAAAAATCTCTGAGCAGAAAGAGATAAAAGTATTAGGATATCTGTATGTCACAGTCAATTAGAAAGGTATCTTCTTATCATTACTGTTCATCATAACTGAAGGAAATGGGCCCTCCCGATTGGCAGAAATTAGTTAAACAAGCTTAGACCAGATTCAAGTGCCATCTGTTCACTGCTCTAGAGTCACAAATTACGAAATCTGTAACTATAGAGAATGCAACAAAAGGTTTAACTTGTTTCTACTTTTGATGGAAAAATTTCAGTTCTAAATCTGAAAAAGGCTATTCTGTTCATAAGGTCTTCTGGCCTTTATAATTCCTTCTTTGTATACGTTATGTTTTCTTCTTTACATTGTCATCAAATGGAGTAAATAAGCATGAAAATGATAGTGTAGGAATTTTCTGTTGCTAAAGAAGCACCATAATATATAGGCTGAGTGTGGATCAGTATAGCAGTACAGAGCCTCAAAGTTTGGAGGCTTGCTAATCTTGCGGAGGGATATATTTCTACAGAGGTTGATCAATCTCCAACATACCAACAAGTAGGATAGAATTGGAATCAGAATACTTTTTTCTTACAAAGCACAGCAGATGTAGAGAAGTTACAAACATAAGGGGAAAAGACAATTATAGCTTAATGAACATCTAAGCAAGCCAAATTCCAAACATTCAAGTAGGTGTTATGAGCATTAATGCAAGACCTAACGTTTGAATAAGGTGGAATATACAGGTAGGCCTGATTCCTATTAGCACCTACACAAAGCCATGTGAAGTCAGTAAACAAAATGTCAAAAGCTTATCAATGAAGATGTCTTGACCAGACAATGAAGCAGGGAAGTAGCAGTCTTATCTGGCTGTAACACAATGGACTCAATGTTTGTACAACTTAAAGTTATACATAATTTTAATATAGGTACACATTCAAGCAAATTTACTGCTTTCTCTCTAACCTCTACAGGACTAAGCATGCTAATAACATGGGTTTCAGTTTGCTATGGGTGAGGTCCAAGCCAACAAGCTTTGAGGTCCCTTGACCTAAAATCAACACTGGTGCATGCCAGGTAGTTGGATGGGCTTACTTTTTGGGGTCAACTGTTATGCTAGGGTAGTGTTATGGGTTTACCCTAGCCAGCAGCTAAAGACCCACACAGGCATTCAGTCAGTCACTACCCCTCTACAGTGGGACCGGGGAGAGAACAGGAAAAGTAAAAGTGAAAAAAATCATGTGTCAAGACAAACACAGTTTAATTAGTGAAGTGAAAAGGGAGGGGGGGAAAAAGTGATGCAAAGTCAGAGTCACCGCCTCCCACAAGTCAACTAGCACCCAGACAGTCTCTGAGAAGCAGCTGCCTTGCAAGTCAATTCGTAGTAAGCATACTCTGAAACTACTTAGTGTTCACTGGAAAAAGAGAGAGAAATGGCTAAGTTCTGGTTCACTGTGTGTCATAAACTGGAGGTAGACACCAACCCACTGAGGTGTAGGGACTTTTCCAACCAAAATAAAGATACCTTGTATGTTCTGTGGCCTCTGGGGCTATGAAACATATAGACAGGAGTTCTCTGAGATGCAGTTTTGGTTCCCATGCTTGGTCACCAGGTTAGGCAGCTAAAACTTCATTAAATTTAACCCCCAAATGGTTTGGAAAAGAACATTCCACTTTTGGCTCTAAAAATACCTTCTCTTTAAATACAGGACATGGTTTGAAAAAATATTTTCTTTCTAAAGTCCAAATAAAAGTTTAAGAGGACCAAATTCACAAACTACGTAGTCATGCAAACTAGAAGAAATAATTTTATAATTAAGTCTATAGCTTCCACTGAATACATAAGCAATAGCAAATGATTCAAGTATTTTGACTTTCCTTGTTACTAATGACAGAATAAGGAGAAAGACAACAGTCATTTTAATTTTACAAAAGGAGGTATATATTATTTTGTTAATAAGAAGTAAATATTCTTGAAAAAAATACTTGTTTTAAAAGATAATATTTCTTTGAACTCTATGATATGCTAGAATTTACAATTGTGTCTGAAACAATGTTATTGCAAAACTGTCTTGTTTCATCTCAGTTTTTGTGGAGACAGAGTACACTGATGAATCATTATCCTGATAGGCATCACACATTGAATAACTAAGGTATTTATGAAAAGAAGACTATAATGGAAAAACAACTGGTTTATTAAATAAAAAGCAAACAAAAAATCCTCTCTGTACTTCCAGATGTTATCTTAACTGAATAATTTGTCCTATGTACAAAAATAGTAGATTTCTCCACCTAAACCCATGGAATAAAGTGACCATTCCCTCCTCAGTTCCAGTCTTAAATTACTGCATAACAGAAATCTCTGAAACAAAATGTTGCCATGTTACAGATAAACAAATCTTTCAAAGAACAAGAGAAAATATGAGAAAGGTGTATTTGAGGATCGAGTAATAATTTTTGTGTAGGTAGACTGTATTTGTATAGTTTGTAAAATGAGCACCTTGTGTAGTCCAAAATGAAAGAAGTGTCTGAGAAATTTTGCTTTTGGTTCTGTTTGTAAATTGTGCAAATCTGTGGATTAATTGCAATATTCTTGTATATGTTTGTTATTCATAATTCTATGTCAAATAATGTCTGCATAATTATTGAGCCTGAACTGACTCATAAATGGCTTTTTGCTGGTGGTTAACATTTGACACGGCCTGTGACTTGATGTTTTTAACTGCCTCCTTGCTCAGAATGGACTTGACAGCTCCAGAGCTCAAGCACCATGGAGGTCAGGGAGATTACTGCAGCTGAAGAACAGATCAAACATTTCAAAAAAATACTTTCTTTCATACCTTCCACCAATGTGAAATACTCAGAAGCACCAAGAAAACCACAATTTTTAATAAAGAAAAAGATAAATATTGTTGGCATCTCAGCCTGTCTCTACACTTGCCCCTTTTACCCCCTATATACCTACACTGCTTCCCTTCAGTGGTTTTCCTCATACCCATTTTATGCCATTTAGTTTATTTCCATTATTCAAAACCGTCCACTTTTTCCCAAGCTGAGATGATTTTTATGGCATTTGCCACATTCCTCACACTTGATTCTGCTCATTGTACATTAATTTTCTTTTACTTAAACTTGTTCCTGCTTTGTCAAGCTTTTTGAAACATGACTAGCTACTAATGTGTATAGGGATAAATATTTACCACTTTTTAGCATCTACTTTAATGAATTAATAGTATCAAGATGACATAATTAGAGCAAAACAATTAAAAACAAGATGGACACCTTACTTGACTGATACTTGAATGGTAACAAACAAAGTATCAGTCTTTGAAAGTGATTTTTTCACATGTTAGAAGGCAGGAAATGAGAAATATAATCATGTACAGAAGTCTAGAACTCTGTTTTTGCAACATAAAGGTAATTCAATGAAATCTGCTAAAGAAATGCTATCTTTTTTGTCATTGTGTGAAAAAATTACATTCCTTTTTACCAGAAACTAAACTGCCAATGAAAGTTTAAATTCAGAACATTTCAGTCCCCTATTGCTAGTAAACAGGTTCTTACTTGAAATATTTGCATTGTATTGGCTATTTGCTGGAAGTTAAATGTCAGTAAGGTTTAGCATATTATTAATTGTACAGAATATTCAAACAATGGAATTAAACAGTTGTACACTGTTTTCTTTAAGGATATTAGGAGTCTTAGACCTTAGGCGGAGTCTTTAGTGCTTCCTGTTACTTCTTACCCATAGAGACCTCAAGGTTTAAAAATAACAGTTTTAAACTCTTATAATCCCTAAATGATCTATTGAGGAACTAAATGTGAACTTAAGAGGTTGCAGTTCATCTAGTAAACCAAAAATCATAAATAATTTTCCCATGTCCAGTTATGATGTATTTTGAATAAAAGATTATCATAACTCAAAACAGAAATGTAATTTGGTCTTTATACCTGTTTTTTTGGGGTGTTTGTTTGTTTTGGTTTTGGGTTTGGGTTTTTGTTTGTTTGGGTTTTGTGTGTGGTTTTTGTTGTTGTTGTTTGTTTGTTTGTTTTTTCCCCCTGTCTTTTCCCCCACCCCAGATATGGCAGATATGCAGGAAAGAGAAGATTAAGTCCTTTTGGTGGTTGTAGATTACTCCTTTAATTTCACCTGGAGACCCCTGCTTGTTATGTAGAGCTATTCAGATTTTCCCAATCCATCTCCTGGTGGCAGAAGAATATTGTTCATAAGTCTGATCAATTCTTCATTGGTGTCCAGAGCCACAATGCTCTAAAGGAATGGGTAAGTGGAAAACCATTCCTTCCCATTTCTGACTACAGCTGTGTCAGCCCTAGAGACAATCCAACTCTTCATTAGCACCTTGTGCAAAAGTCATAGATCTTCTTGCCGCATATCCTGTTTAGATTTCCTTATAAGGACCATAAGACAGTATCTAATCAATGCAATGTGTGTTTTTAATGTGAAAGCTTCCTGGGTGACTGATGATGTCTTTTAAAGGCAGCATAAGTGGTCAAAGAGTCAACGTACCTTATATTATTAAAAATTTTAATGTGTTCATCAATAAATAGGACTGAATGAAGACTCTCAGTTCAAACAGCTCTCACCACAAGAGAAATTATCACAAGTACACTAATCAGACTCGAAGACTTACTCATTCCTTCTTGGCTCAAATGCAGCTCTTATAAACAAAGAGTCATTCCAGTCAGTTACACTTTCAGAGGGTGAAAGTTCTGTAGTTAAAAAAACCCAAAAGAGATAGAAAATGATCCCATATCTACAAACTAATAAAAATGGCTTTTTCTCTTGGGGTCACTAAAGTAAAAAAGCTTTGAAAAAGCTTTAAAAAAATGAAGAAAAAGTAAGTACTTAACTCCACCACACACAAATTCTGCAGTGATTCTCCCTCAAATTTTTCTTATGTGGGTAAAATTAATTTTTCCTGGAAATGGTTTTAGTTCTCAATTTTGAAGCCGCACTGAAAGAAAAATAGTGACAGGGAAGAATGTCTGAGACCTGGATGTAAGAACTGTAGACAGTGGATCTCCAAAAAATATGTATGAATACTGGAAAATTTCTAGGCCAAAATTTCTGCCTATTTTCATAAAGATCAGTCTATACAAATTGATGCAGGAAAAATATATTCTAAGAGAATACCGAAGTTTACTTTTTTCAAACACTGTGGAAATCTGACTTGGAAACTTATGCAGGCTTTTTTTTTCAAGGATAAAAAAGACAGTTGAGTCACTTCCCTGATACATTACAGACTGCTTCATCTAGAAGAGAACAATCTCAGTTTTTCTGAACATACTTCATTTGTATCAGTAGCATACTAACCTTTCAAAATTTTAATTCTCCATGATACATGCTAAAATATATTATTGTTTTTTGCAGCTACATTGATTTGGATGTGTTTGCAAATATGCCATAACACCACACAATTAAATCCTAGATCAAATCAGGTGAGAGAAAAACTTGTAACTTGTAGTTTTCATCTCACAGGACTTCCTTGTTGTACCGCACAGGGAAATAACAGAAATTAGTGCACAAGAATTAAATCTCTGACTTTATGCTGCCTTAAACCTTGAGAAAGTATGAACAGAATCTGCAATTTAAAAAAGTCTAATAAATTAATTTTGTGAAATATACAGGCTATTTACCACAGTATATTAAAGACCTTAAACAGACCACACACTTTATTTTATTTTATAAGTTTAGAAACATAAACAGCAATATGACAGACTGAGATGTATTCCAATTGATTTACTCTATATTGAGGAATCTTCCAGTTATTAATTAAATCAAGGATTTTATGAAAACTGAAATTTCATCTAAATGATGAGGTAAACAACCCCAAAACTAAAGAAATACTTAAAAATTAAAATACTATTCTACTTTTACTTAGTATAAACCAAAGGTATTGTATATTTCTAAATTCTGAGTATACACAATTAAAAAACCCCACATGCACAGCACTGAAACATAGTGAAAGGAACTCCTAGAGTTCTGGGTTTAAGCATACAGAAAGAACTAGGAAAAAAAAATTAAATCATAAAGGCAGTATGTGGTTTGACCGTCTAAGGGTTAGATGGTAACCATTTTCATTGTATTTAATTAATGTCATAAAAGATCACCATTCAAGACATTGAACTCTACAGCTTACTGATCACAAAAGTTTAGTTTTAGATTGCTTTATTTTTTTTCATTTGAATGAAACAGTCTGCTCACAAAACCACAACCAACTGTACAGGAAATAATTACTAAGAAAAGTAGTCATAATCAGGTTATTTGTGATTCATCCTTTAGAAAGCGGTCAATATATATGAATAGATTTTGCTTACATTAAAGTTCACAACAGGTTCCTTTCCAGTCTTCATTTTATCTTATGTATCTGATTGAAAGAATAATTTAGAACTGTCAAAAAGGAATTGTTTTCATAAAAGTATTATAAAATAAACCATAAAGGTAATTTTAAAATACATTGCTGTTTATTGAGTTCATTTATTATGTCTTTGGCAAGAATATAGACATTTCTGAGAGTTAAAGTGCCATCTTCTTGATATTTCTCATCCAAAATAATAATTTAAATAAATTCTGTTACAGACATTATTCCTTCTTTGTTAGCATGGATTTGTCATTTGAGTAAGCAATGATTTCTCGGCTAGCATCTCCTTTGGCCATTGTTACCTGTGAATGAGCTGTAATACCAGCATGTAGAACAACATTCATGATGATAGGTTTTCAGGGTTCAGGAATAGCTTGCATGAAGAGTGCTGCGATGATGAATATGAAATTGAACTTGGGGGAGGGAGGCATTGGAAGACAGGTGGAGATGCTTGCAA
Source organism: Strix uralensis (assembly GCF_047716275.1). NCBI lineage: Eukaryota > Metazoa > Chordata > Aves > Strigiformes > Strigidae > Strix > Strix uralensis. The sequence continues at coordinate 83,524,510 of NC_134012.1, read as the reverse complement.
CTGTGCTAGAGAACGTACAATCCTATGGGCTGGGATCGGAGCCAAGCCATATTGTGGTGGGCATCTGTTGCAGACTAGTCATGAGGAGAAAATGGAGAAGGCTGAGGTACTAAGGTGACTCAGTCCTTAACAGCAAGGTCTGCTCCCCAGCCTCCCAGTCTTCATGCCTAGTGGTGAAGCTTGGGGAAAGATGTACTTGCCACAGGGCCTATGTAAATAAGGTGGAGTTATACAAGGCCAGAGACGCAGATCTTAAAATAGGAAGGAAAGAGGATCCAGGAAACTACAGAGCAGGGTCAGTTGAATCAGGTTTGCCCATGACCACATCTTGTTGAGTGTTGAATATCACCAGAGATGGAGCTTCCACCACTGCTCTAAGACCACATTCCAGTGTTCGATCACGCTCACAACAAAATACTCCTTCCCTCATATTGACTTGAAATTTCATTAAAATTTCAGTGAAAGTGAAGGTGTTTGAGAACAGACAGCACAGATTCACCAAAGGGCAAACTATATTTAATGAAACTGGTTGACTTCTAATGATGAAATTATTGGCTTTGTGAACTAGGACAGAAGGTGGCTCTTGTCTGTAGTGAGGCTTTTGGCACAATATCCCACTGTATCCTCTTAGCCAAAGAGAGGAGGTATGAATTGGATGGTGGAGTGCAATGTGGCCAGAAAACGACTGTCAGGCACTAAGAGTTGTGACAAACAGTTCAAATACAACCTGGAAACTACCTGAAAGATGTATTACTTAAGGGCTTGGGGCGGGGGGGGGGGGCAATACTTTTTGACATCTTTTCTTCAACTTGGGTAATGGGAGTGAAAGCAGCCTCCACAAGTTTGTGAACAGCATCAAATTGAGGGGAGTTTTTGGTACCCAGGATGGCAGGATTGCTGCTCAGAGGAACCCCAACAGTGTGGAGGAATAACAATGGAAATTTCCCTTAAACGTTCCTCCATGAGAATAGTTAAACACTAGACAAGGCTATTTAAGAAGATACAGGCATCTGGGATCAGAATAAACCAAACTTGAGCTGAAAATAAAACCCACACAAAGCAGAATATTTGGAATCATATGTTCCTGGCTAGAAAATCCTGCTATTTCTTTTAAAGCTCTGTGTTCAGAGGTTATAGTTTTGAAATATATAGAAAAGTGTGAGCTATCAAACCCACATTCTTATGATTTAAAATTTTATTTTCTTGTGAGTAGGAGAGTAAATGGGAAAGTTTGTTCAAATCACTTGGACATGTCTGAAGTCATATTCAATCTACATATCTGTTATTCCAGTATATTTTTCTCATGTACAATATTATGTATTATATGTGTTATATATTATATTTTCTCATGTACAATTATTAGATATAATAAATTGTCATAAAAATAAATAAGGCCTGCAATGTAATTTGTCTACCAAAAACTCAATCTTTTAAAGTCTTCTATGGTCTTCATCCTGGTAGTGTTTCTGTATTTTCATTTCCAGCAGGAGAAACATGAAGATCAAAATCTACAGAGTGAAGTCTTCTGAGCAGAAAAAGAGTAAAATGAAATTCCCATATTGTTGGCACCTATAGACATAGGACAACCTACAAATAGGTTTCAATTTGCTTGAAAGAATTATTGGTTCTTGGATCTGGTGGCTGCTGTTGCTTTTCTTTTCCTTTCTCCTTCAAATTGTACATGGTCAAAGTACTTTTTTTAATGGTCATTAAAAGTATTATCTATTATATCAGATATTTTTAGACTCTTCAGTATTTGACAGTTTTGACAGACATTATTGATTTGGCTGGCAACTGTGGCTAACCAAAAGGGGACAATGTGACAGTTTTATGTAACAAAAGGCACAGTGTCGTGTCAACTGAACTAAATGTTGTACAAAGTGACAGCAGGACAAAAATGCCTTTCAGACTTAATTTTCTGCTTCATTTTTTCTACCATCAATACATAAGACAGTGCAGTAGGTGACACAAATTAGCAGGATAGAGCAAAAGGTCTAGCCCTGCTTCTGTAGCTATACTTGACTTTTTTCCACTAAGGTAACCAGCATTATTTTTAAGGTGAATGAAAAAGAAGAGCAGCTTATAGTAATCAACTTACCCCTTTAGGAGAAAATATATTCCTTATGAGAATTCTTTATATGCTTCTCCTAGGTGACTTTTTGGAAAACATGAAAGAAAAACGTCCCCCATCTGCTAGGTCATGCCTACAAGACACATTCTGTCAAGTCTTAAAAGCAACAAGAGCTTTGCCTGTGGGATACCTATAATTATTATGCGGAGCAGCTTTGTGCCTGCTGTAGCTCATTGTTCTGCTAACACAACCCAAATGAGAACAGTGGCTCCAGGCTGTGAGTTGATAAAGTGCAACTTTTCGATTTTGCTCTTCTATGGCTCTGGCATTGTGCAGTGTCCGTGAGTGACATCTTTGGCCTTCCTTTGGGCTGAGCAGATTGAATCTGTCACGCTGAGTTAAACAATGACTAGGGGACACAACCTTAGCAGGGTCTGTCATTTTTTCCTGCTAATTCAATCTACATTTAATCAATGAAAGTAATTTCTTGTTTGTTTAAGTCTCATATACAATGGATCTAGAGGATCCTGAAGTAGTGCACCTCCATCCTGACCTTCTCCCCTTTTTGAACTTGGACTAGTATATCAAGAACAGAATTAGTGAAAATTGCACATTGCAAAGTTGTCACGCCGCTTACTATACATTTAGTCTTCTTTTATGTTCATATACAGCTATCTGAGTGTCATTTTAGAATTCAGCTTTCCCGTAGATTCAATGAAAAAGAAATTAGCTAGAGTTATACCTCCCAACAGCAACAGCACTACAATGTTAAGTATTATAATGCACACTTTTACAGGAACATATATATGTATTCAGTGATTGTCCACATGTATATCTCTTATGTAAAGGTACTAATGTAAGGATATTTCTTCCTAAGCACAGGCTAGCACTGTTATTGAAAGTAGCCAGTACTGACTTATGCAAGTTCAAGGACTTTATTGATCGGTTTAGCTGGTCTTAATCAAAATCTGTCTTCCTTTCCACTCATAGTGATTAAATAAGTCTAAGAGAGACTGACATCAAGTCTCTGACTTTTTATTGGTTCTCAGCAAGTGCTGTGCTCAGCACTTCAGGAGCCAGCAATTGCCAGGCAGGAAGTTAAAAACCTGAAGAAACTTTAAAAAAAAACCCTAAATCTATAGAGCAAGTTAAACATATCAAGGAGCAGAAAGAGCCCAACTACAAGTTTTCATGCTTTCTGAATTGTTTCTTTTCTTTTTAATAAACAGTACTTTTTGAACAGAAGAGGGAAATCAGTACTTGTCTGATCATAAATATGAGTGAAAGAAAAGCTGTGTTTTCAAATTATATTCAATATTTTAATCTGATTTTGCATTCAGATTTTGTGCAGTTAATTTGGAAATATTCTGGAAAAAGAAAATCCAACAAAGGAATCAGCTATAACTTTTTAGGCAATATATATATTGTCTCTGTATAAAAGTGTATAAAATTTGTAGTTTATATATTTACATACAAAGATATCTCCAATAGTTGGATGTGCTTTTCTAAACATGAGCATAAATTGAAAACATGCTCTCTGATTATTCCCTTTGAGAATTTCTTTCACAGAATCATAGAATCATAGAATATCAGGTTGGAAGGGACCTCAGGGATCATCTGGTCCAACCTTCCTTGGCAAAAGCACAGTCTACACAAGATGGTCCAGCATCCTGTCCAGCCAAATCTTAAAATTGTCCAGTGTTGGGGAACCCACCACTTCCCTGGGGAGATGATTTCAATGGCTGATTGTTCTCATTGTGAAAAATTTTCCTCTCCAATCAGAACCTCTTCAGGAGTAACTTGTACCCATTACCCATTGTCTTTTCCATGTGACTCATAAAAAGGGAGTCTCCATCTTCTTTGTAGCCACCCTTTAAATAGTGGAACATGGTGATAAGGTCTCCCCTAAGCCTTCTTTTCTCGAGGTCGAACAAACCCAACTCTCTCAGACTTTCCTCAATATGGCAGGCTTCCCAGTTCTTTGATCATATTTGTGGCCCTCCTCTGGACCCTCTCCAGTCTGTCTATATATTTTTTGTATAATGGGGACCAAAACCGAACACAGTATTCCAGGTGTGGCCTGACAAATGATGAGTGTGATAATGAGTTCTTTATCTCTGCTGGTGATGCCCTTGCTGACGCAATCCAGCATCCTGTTGGCTTTCTTTGCTGCTGAAGCACACTTCTCATATTGATCTTGTTGTCCACCATGACCCTCAGGTCTCTTTCCAAAGAGCTGCTGCCCAGCCAGGTAGAACCCAGCCTGTGCTGCACTCCTGGATTATGTTTTCCCAGGTGCAAGACCTTACGCTTGTCCTTGGTGAACTTCAAAGGTTCTTGTAAGCCCACTCTTCCAGCCTATGAAAGTCTTCCTGCAGGATGGTTCTCCCCTTAGAAGTGTCTATTTCCCCACTCAGTTTGTTATCATCATCAAAATTCATCAGGGTACAGCTGATCCCATTATCCAGATCACTTATGAAGACATTAAGCCGCGTTGGGCCCAATATCAACCCCTGGGGGACCCCCCCTGTGACAGGTTGCCAGTTTGAAAAAGAGCTATTTATCACCACCCTCTGGGTGTGGCCTGTCAGCTTGTTCCCCACCCACCACACAGACCACTTGTCTAGACTGTAATGCCTCAGTTTCTCTAGGAGGAGTCTGTGGGGAACTGTATGGAAAGTCTTGGAGAAATCCGGGTAGACAATGTCCATTGCTCATCCTACATCAACCGAGGAGGTTACTTTGTCCTAGAAGATGATCAGGTTTGTCAAGCATGGCTTGCCCTTGGTGAATCTATGCTAGTTTTTCCCAATCATGTGCTTCATTTGACTTGTGATAGTCCCCCAGGAAAATATATTCCATAACTTTCCCAGGGACTGAAGTAACACTGATAGGTGTATAATTTCCTGGATCCTCTTTTAAGCCCTTCTTGTAGATGGGGGTGACATTAGCCTTCTTCCAGTCTTCTGGGATGTCCCCTGCTCTCCATGACTTCTCAAAGATTAACTCAATGTCAGCCAGCTCTCTTAATACCCTTGGGTGTATATTGTCAGGGGACATAAATTTGTAGGGGTCAGGCTGCTGCTATAGTTCACATACCACCTCTTCCTTCACTGATGGTGGGTCTGTGTTTGCATTGACCTGGGTTTTTGTTCCCAAGGCCTGGGGCCCAACAGTTCTGGTAAAGACAGAGGTGAAGAAAGTGTTGAGAACCTCTGTCTTTTCAGTGCTGTTGGTGATTAATTCACCTCTCCTGTTTAACAGCAGACAAACATTTTCCTTCTGTTTCAGCTTCTTGTTTATGTACCTGAAGAACCCTTTCTTGTATTTTTTGACATCTCTGACCAATTTCAGTTTCAGCTGAGCTCTTGCTTTTCTACCTGCATCTCTGCACACCCTGGCAATGTAGTTCTCAACAGGTATCTGTCCACTTTTCCATCTCTGGTCTGCTTCTCTTTTGAGCAAACTCAGAAGCTTGCAGGTAAGCCAAGGGGTCTCTTGCTCCATTACCTTTAAAGGGGATGAACTGGCTTTGTGCATCCAGGAGAGCATTCTTAAAAAACTCCCAGCACTCGCTAGCTCCTTTATCCTCCATGGAAGTTTCCCGTGGAATCCCTCCTATCTGAGCTCTGAGTGATCTGAAGTTTGCTCTTCTGAAATCTAAAATATTTGTCTTAGTACTAACCTTCAGTATGCTGAGCAGGATCCCAAACTCCACAATATTGTGATCACTGCAGCCAAGGCTATCACTAATGGAGATATTACAAAGCAGATTTTCTTGGTTTGTGAGTAGCAAGTCCAGCAGTGCCTCATTCCTGGTTGGCACATTGAACATTTGTATAAGGAAGCAGCCCTTTACACATTCCAGGAACTTGATGGATGACATGTGAGTTGCTGTATTGTTCTTCCAATAAATGTCTGGCTATTTAAAGTCACCCATAAGAATGAGATTCTGTTGACCTGAAGCTTGCTTAAGTGACCCAAATATTGCTTTGTTAGCCTTATTGTCTTGGTTTGGAGGCCAGTAGCAGATGCTTACTGTAAGATTCCCCCTTGGAGATGACCCCTCTGATCTTGACCCAGTGGCATTCAGTAAGCTTCCACAACTGCCCCAGCTGATTTCTATACATTCAAGGTTCTCCTTAACATAGACTGCAACTCCTTCTCCTCTTCTTCCTTGTTTAAGAAATAACCTATAACCCATCCCACCATGTTTCAATTATTCCTGTGATATAATTTTCTGACTTGGTGTGGAGCTCCAGTTCCTCCTGTTTGTTCCCCAGACAGTATGCATTTGTATATGTACACTTGAGGTGGTTGGTCTTCTGGTTCTCATCTTGAGAAGCAGCTAAGGAACTTTTGTTGCTCTTCTGGTTGGCCTGGCTTATTCCCCAGTTAGTTGCAATGGTGTGAGCATTGGCACTTTGGACCCCGAACCTTCCCCCAAGTCCTTCAGTTTAAAGCCCACCTTACCAAGTTGGCCAGCCTGCTGTCAACAATTTTGCCTCTTCTAGACAGGTGGATCCCATCCCTTCCTAACAGGCTACCATCATTGAAGAATGTCTTGTTATAAAAGCCAAAACCCTCACAACGGCATCAGCCACGAAGCCAGAAGTTGATTTGAATTATATGTCTAATTCTGACTGCAAACTTTCCTCTAACTGGTAAAATGGAAGAAAAGATAACTTGGAAACCAATACTTTTTGCTTGTACCCCCAGGGCTTTGTAGTCTTGATTCTGCCCAGGTTCTAGCTCGAGGTGTCATTCATGCCCACATGAAAGAGTATATAGTAATCTGTGCTCTTGATAAGTCGTGGCACCCTCCCAGCAACATTTTGGATCTTAGCTCCTGGAAGACATCATCCCTCTCATGACTCCTTGTTAGGTGGGCAGATGGACTCCTCAGTGCCCCTCAACAGAAAGTCACCCACTATGGCCACTTGTCTATTTTTTTGTTGTATCCACTGTGCGCTTCTGGTACCGTTTCTCCTTGCAGACCTTGATTGTGGGTGTCTACAGCTGTTAAAGCTTCATATCTGGTTTTAGTTGTAATGCTGGAGGGTGGGGACTGAAACAGAGTCCTGCTTTTGTGGGACACGAGGGCCCAAGGTGCCTCATTCTCTGCAGTGTCTGTCACAGGAGCATGGTTCTGAAACCATTTATCTATCTCTGCCATGGCCCTTCTAACACTGTGCAGCCTTTTAACTGTTTTCTGCAACTTGGCCACCTGACATAACGGATCATCAACACGTGCACACCTTTTCTCCAGGAGGAGAGTCTGGGCACTGGTTGCAACCTACTGTCTGTACTGAAGTCTCCTTCCTTGCCACTTCTGGCTGGGTGGAAGCATCAGACATCTCGGGGACTTTGTCCGTAGAAACACTCGTTTTAACTCTGAGGTGAGTGCCCACCATCCTGGCAGAGACCTAAAGCACTTCCCTGGGCTGTGGGCCTACAAGCAGGGTGCACAGCCCTTCTCAAGTGCCCTTCTGCATGAACTGCAGCACCCTCTCTGTGTGCCCTCTCAATCCCTGTTTGCATGTCCTGTTGCAGCAGTCCTGGTTGTCAGTGCTCCCCAGGACCATGTAAATCTCCCTTAGTTGCTCTTGAAAATGCCCAAGCATGCCAATCTCTCTTGTGAGAGCTGCTGGCTCATGGCAGGGCTCTCTGGTCTGCCTCAGGTGTCTCTGGCTTCAGGAATCCCCCTGTACACCCTGATCCAGCGCTCAGCCACAGACCTTGCTCTTCTTGTGGCTGTGTGCCCCGCAACTCTTCGGTTCAATGCAAAGAGATGATAACAGAACAGTCTTCAAAGGACCTTGGTAGAATTACAGACCTGCCTTATTTCGGGTTTCAAGGAATTTTGCTTTATTCCTGTGATTTAAGTTAAAAGCAAAGGTATAGGAAGAGCTTCTTTTAGAACTGCAAAGCTGAGCAATTGACAGCAAAGCAAAACCAGTTTCCTCAAATAAAGTTAAACCCCAAGCAGTACAGCAGGACTGTTACAGCATCATGCCAAAATAAGAATCAAATAAGTAAAAGTGTAATTTTCTGACTATACTAAGACCTAGCAGATCTCTTTCTTGGAGTACTGACACTCCCACCCACATGAGCCAAAGGGTAAGGAAAGACTTTTGCAGTGTTGAGGGTATTGAGTCTATGTCAGCAGAAGCTCAGTCCCACAAAACAGCAAGCTCTCTCAAAAGGACTGTGTGCTGTAGGACTGCATACAGTAATGACTCAGGGTCCTGATGCAATCTATCTCTGCTTGGCTTGTGAGCATACAGTCAGACCATAATAGCATTAGTAAAAATATATGACAGAAATAAAATAATATTATTTTATTCCAAGACAAATGAAAGGATTGCGTGGCAGGAAGGTTTCAAAACACAGAGTTCATTTGATTTTGGAAAGCAGTACATATATAGCATCATATCACTACATTCAGTTTACCAGTTAACAGTGTTGCAGATGTTTGATATTCATAAGACACAGGGTGTTCAAAAAATGTCAGACAAATTAAAAGGAAATTGAGGAAACCAATCCTGATTAATTAGTTCTATTTCTTAAAATTTAACAGTAGTAATGTACATACATGTGGTTCAATCACCTTATGAATATCTGAATATAGCATGAAAACCACCAGGAACTAGCAAAGATTTGTTGAGAAGTCCTTCCACTCATCAGCAGGCTCAGATCATCCAATATGGACAGTTATTCCTATTATCTAGTCAATATAATTTTGGAAGTAGGATTGCTCTACAAATTTTTCTCACTCTGTCAAATAATATGATTTTATTTTTCAACTAAATAATTTGTCATTTTAAATTGCTTTTTCAGCATGTCTGTATACATTTATAGGAGCAATGTAAACATTTACAGGATTGAAGAATCAGTGTAGTTCAGGCTAGTTAAGGTTGTCTGGGCTTTTTTAGCTGCTTCTCTCCTAAAAATTCTGGCCATGCAAAAATGGGACCACTGTCCAACTGTAGTCATACTTCATGTCAAAGAAAGATAAACATGTTCTTCACTGTCAGTCAGTCTGCAAGTGCTTTAGTGAATGAGGTTAAGTTTAAGGATTCATATAATATTAAGCATGTGCCTAAATATCTGGCTGTCCAGTACCTACATTGAGGAGCAGCCTTCACAGCAATTTTGCTGCCATAGTCTGACCTGTCCTACAAATTGCAGAACTATGTCCTCATCCTCGCAGCTTTCTCCTGTCTGTGTCACTGAAGCAGGATAAACAGGATGTGTGGGATGGCACACTGAGATGAACTACCAAATACAAGGTTTGAAATACTATCCAAAGCATGTTTTCAGGATGTGTTTATTTGGGGCTTGTTTCAAGCCCATCATTCTGCAAATGCTTGTTCCCTTCACACATTTTTATAAGATCCATTTGCAGTTAAACTTTATAGCCATACGTTAGAAATTAATGCAGCGTCAAAGAATGTTAACAAAACTGAAATAGCAAATTATTCAAGAATACTCTGTCCTTAAATTCCTACTATGTTTTCATCAAATTGAGTAACAGAGAAAAAGTCCCAGAAAAAACATTCAGGAAGAAAATGAAAATAGATTTTTAGTTTATACTGTGCATCATAAGGAATTTCTGGGTTTGTTTTAAACCCCATTTTACATCAGTGTTTCTGGACAGCACTTGTACTTTCAGAAGACTCAAAATACTCCTGTTTCTTGTGCTCTCACAGCAGATATCTTTGCAGGCCCTTCAGGAAAGCATTTGAAGCACTAGGAATGTAGAGCAGCTGGGCACAGGGGAATGATATAAGGAGAGGTAGAGCTTTTGGATTTTTTTTTTTAACATGCTTGTAAACACCTAGCACAGTAAAGTGCTATAATAATGTGAATAATAAATGCAGCAGCAATATAACATCCCAAGGAGAGAGTGGATTATTTTCTGGCAAGATGCCAGTTAAGGCTAATAGATGCTTTGAGAAAATCCCACTGACTGTTTTGAAATACAATTGTTAGGAAAGAGAGGGTGAGACCCTGAACTGGAAAAAAGAAAGAGGAGAGGGGGTAAGAAAAGAAAAATAGTTGGAAAAAAGAAAGAAGGGAAGGGGGAAAGAGAGACAGGGGCAAACAAAGGGAGACGGGGGCAAACAAAGGGAGACGGGGGCAAACAAAGGGAGACGGGGGCAAATGAGGAGGGAAAAAGCTGGGGGAAAAGAAAAGGTGGAAAAAAGGGGAAAAAAGAAACTACAACAAAGGAGCATAGCTATCCCCCCTTCACCACCCTAGGTGAGACACAAGTGAAACAGAAAAGTGTTCACGATATTTTTTACATCTGACACCTCTTATTGCAGCTAAAACAGAAAACAAAATGTTAAAGCTTTTCATGGTTATTGCAAATGTATATAACCCTTAGTTTTCACGTAAGAGCCTTGCTAAAATGTTGGTACTAATTAAAATTTCTTGACATGCTATTGTAAATCATCAAAATGAAAGATCATACTCTTAAATGCAATAAATCCAGCCAATGAAAATTAGCAACAGGTAAGTAAGGACCAGCCTTATTCCTGGCAGAAATTGTTGTAGAAATAGCTTTTCCACGTTGTGCTGCTGTTTGTGCATGGAAGTCTGAGATGGAAATCAGCCATAAAAATAATATTTCTTAATATTTCATAATAAATATGTGTATAAGTATAAATAAATATAATCTGCACTGATTCTGCAGTGTCAGTTCTGGAACAGCTGGTTTCCTTTTCTTTCAACTAGACATCAAAACTCTACTGGATATATCCTGATTATAAAAGCTGTTATGAACAATTTCTGCCAGTGATGCAAGATCATGATAATAATCACATTCTGTATTTGTTTTGAAGGTGTAAGAGGCTGATCCTCAGCAGGAAGCTAACTGTATCAGTTTAAAAATGTTGATAGCTCTGATTATTCCTATCAGGAACAACAGATATTTAAAAAATGCATTTAGCTTTTTCAGATATCAAAGACCACTTGAAAGGTGGTGTATGAATGGATTACAACATTTGAAAATAATGAAAAAATTATTTCAAGGTCTCTTCTAGATATTAATGGAGTGCTTCATTGGTAGCACGTTATTTTAGAGTCCAGAAGATTATCTTTGTGACTCGCATTCTGTGTATGTATGGATGAATACTGGATATGTAAAATAAACATCAAATCAATTATGGAATGACTCTGTGAATCTCAGAATTCCCTCTAGATTTTTCCTCTTCTGCAATACCTTTTAATAAAGGTCCTTTCCAAAGGACAAAAAGCAAAAGGGGCAGCTGGTTTAAGAGGTACTTCTCTGCATTCTGCATCAATGTACCTGGTGAGAAGAAGAAGAATGGAGTTTTCTAAGAGTAACACAAATAATGTCAGGAGTGCTGCAGCAGGACTCTTCTCCTGCTAAGCCTTGTCAGTCATTTGCTACTTCTCCATCAGTCAGACAAAGACTATGGTTCTATAAGCAGGAGCAAAGTATCATCTATGTAAAAAGACAGGCCCTCTGCAGCATTTATGTAAAACCTCAAGGCTGGCACGTCTCCTCATGGAAGACTAAACAAGTCAGAGGCATGGCAAAGGAGGGAGTTGTTAGTAAACAGAAAGAATAACCCCTGGCTCTCTTTCTACTCCTTTTTCCCCTTTCTTTCTTTCTTTCTTTGTCTTTCCTTCTAATGTACCCTTCATTAAGTGCATCTTCATGTACTTTCTGTCTAGCTTTCCTTCCTGACTTACTTGCCTTCTTGAGCAGTGAGGTAGCCTCCACAGTATCAGACAACAGAAGTATTCAAAGAATGTCACAGTTTCACTTTCATAAAGGTTTTGACATTCTGAAGGAATGCTGTTTTCATTTATGTAAATAATGTTAAAAACACCCAGAATTTGAGCTGTGACTAGAATATGTCCTCATTCAAATTTTGGGGTCTGCGCTGTTTCAATAGTTCAGCTACTAGCTTTCAAAATCTTTCTGAAACAAACCTCCAAATATTTTCAAAAGCCTTTTTCTCCCCTATAAAGCATGACTTGATTGTGTCTCCAGTCATCATTCTGATCCTTTATACTGAGTCAGTCTCAAACTGTTTTCTATGGATTTACATCATGTGTTTATCATTGTAACCAATTATGTACTATGAACTAAGCATCATACTGATGCAAAGAAATTTAGAAATACATTTGTTTAGAAAAGCATCTGCCTAAAACACTTACAGAATAATTAAGAATGCTTCAGTACAGGTAATTAATAGATGAGTCCTCAGAACAGGATTAAATATAGAGGATAGTCAATATTGCCAGGTGAAGATAAAGAACTTGGTTTTAAAGAAAAGGGGAGAAAAGGAAGAGAGATATTACACATGGATTCCTTGGCACTCAGCTATCATGTGTTCTTCCTTACTCATCTACACTATATTAACCTTAGCTTCTACTCTAATCCTAGTGATACTCAACACTGCATCTCATCTGACTTTTTAAATAATTTGACAAATATTCCTTCTATCTTAGGCAGAGCCTGTGACTTCCAAACATTCAGCTAAATGTCTGCAACATAGTGCAAGAAAAGCATCCTCATTTGCAATTCTACCATCAGCTTTGCCTCATCTGCCTACTCCCTGTAATCTTGGTATCAATCTTGATCTTTAAGATTTCACCACCACTTTTTTTCATATTACCAAGTTTTGACAGAAAATCTGTTAAAGTGAGTAGTTTATTAATTTTCTTTTAGCTTAATTCCATACCTGGATTCTTTGTGGTCTCTACTAGTTGATAAACCTCTGGGCCCCAACAGATGAAGGATACCTCTGTCCACCTTCACCAGGCTGTTAAGACATACACATATTGCTATCTTTGCACACCTACATGCCTAATTTGATAAATGTGCTCAGAACAGCTATCATTAATTTTCACTATGCATGCACCTGCTAATGCTTACCTCAGCAGACCCCTCTATTGACTTCTCTATGGCCTTTGACACTCTCACAATTTCTCCTCCTTCTGTTACTCATACTGGATGTTCTGTAAGAGCAGCCCATTGCTTTGTGAAGCAAAATTCCTTCCATCAAGGGCAGTAAACCTTTCATCAGCACAAATATCATAGTGAGCAAGAATTAAGCAGCAGACCTTCAGCATGTTCACAAATGTCATCTTCATGTTGGACAAGACATAATTTTGCTCTTCAAGTTCTTACAGGATAGGAAGGTGTTAATACTCCCAGACTGACTTAGCTGGTATATTAGTTATAATTACATGCATATGTATACATATAAATATTTCATTCTGTGATTAGTGTCCACCATAGGTGGAATGGATTAGTTACTAATGGTGTCTGTCTCTCACCATCTGCTAAAGGGAGAATCAACAAAATTAACTGTTAGATAGATGAAGTTTGTTAAGATAAATCTTGCCAGTGAATATTCTTCCTTAGGAAACTATAATTTCTTTCTAGTAATACAGTGTAGGGTATACAACACAGAAAGCTTATCTTCATAGCAGGATAACATTTGTAAAAAGAGGAAGATTTAGAAGGGAAGAAATGTCCTTTTATTAAGTCTAAACAATATGTTTCACTTACATCATTAAGCTACTGCAGTTACAACAGTAAATCAGTGTACTGAAGAGAGGTTAGTTTTCAAAAGGTAGGTGTTAAACACCATAAAATCCCCCAGATCCTATCATATATCTTCAGAAGAACACTGCAGAATGCAAGAGCACATTTGAAACATAAAAAAATGTTGATTTACAGAATTAGAGAAGAAAAAAAAGACAGAAAACTAGACAGAACTGTCAGCTCTGGAAGAAAATAAATTAAATCAGGCATAGTATTTGTTGAAAACACTCAAAATGCAAAATATCAAATTCTCAATAAGAAGTTATTATATTTGAATATAATGGCCAAAGAGCTACAAAGCTCAAAAGAAGAGACCAAATTTCCTAGGGAAGAGAATTATGTATTTTTTTTCCCCAACTTATTCCATAAACTGAAAAATCAAGAAAAATAGTTTTAAAACTTCTTTATTTAAAATAAAGGTGTAAGCTCACTTTCCAGTTTTACTTCCCACTTTTAGCAATTTTATTAAGTTACTACAGTAATCAGCTGAGACCCATTAAGTGTTAGCTTGACCTGCTTCTCAAGTATCTAAGCAGATGCAGCTGGAATGAAAACAGATGGAAGGTGTAAATGAGAAGATTCAATTAACATTTTTTCTCCTCATATGAGTTTCAAAAAGAAACTCCCCTAGGATTGAAAGTGATCCCTTAATTTAAGAAATATCTTTTTTGTCTATTCAGAATAAAATATTTTAATGTCATTGTAAGCCCTTTGGTTCAGTCTAGAAAACTAAGTGCTTACAGGTTCATGATATAACTACAAGAACAATGAATTCAAGCTGAACCAAAAGTGTGCAATTACTATCTAACTAACCAAATGGGAGAGCCTTATGGTTATTTAAGTTAGTTAAACAGCAGAAGATAATTTGTAAAAGAATTTGCTACAAAATTAGAAATTCATGTAAAGTTTACAATATCAAACTTACAAAAATGTAACTTTAGTTTATTAAGATGGTCATAGGCATGATAGACCTTAACCTCTTTTGATGTTGTCGGGTACAGCTCTGCTTTCAGTGAAATTACACTAGCTGATCAGTATCAGTGACATTTCAGATGGGATCAGTACAGTAGAGAGAAATATAAATAACCTAGTTTTATTTAAATATTAGTCTAAAGAGGTTATGCAAGATTATTTTAAATGCAGATGCTGCCTAAGCTTCTGATTTATTATTGCTGTTGAGTTAGCCCGGTTATACACCCTTTTGTATAACTGCAGATTTTTAAGAGGGTTTATAACCAATTATCTAACAAGTAGGTTTGTAAATAATACCTTGCAGGTAGACTTAAAATAACATAATCACATTATATTGCAATACATTGTATTCATATCCATCTCTGTGAAGAAAATCATCACAAGAAAAAGAAACAGGAAAGAAATTGCACCAAAGACCATGTTCGTCACATCTACATTTAGGATCTGAAGTGGCAAAGTTAGAACTGTAATTTAAAGTAGAAATTCAAGTTCATTTTTTAGTCACTCAGACACTGAGAGGTTTTCACTCTCCTAAGATCTTAATATTTTCCCTGCTTTGTATTACAGAAGTCTATGCACATTCATAGCCTACCAAATAGACCTCTTAATTTTTCAAGGCAGTACCTTACCTGCCCTATGATATTTTCAATATTAATAATAATATTAGGTGGCTGTTTCTTCTGTTTTCACACTGTTTATGAGTTATTTGTTTTTTTCAATATAAAGCACAGATTGTGGTAAGCACATGCTCAAACCCCACTGAATCAAAGTATAACGAATCAAATAATATAGCTGACCTATTTAACTCTGCAGCCCTCAACACAAGGTATGAGAGTTACCATGTGGTCCCAGGGGCTTGAGCTACAGCTGAGTGGTGAAGTCCTGGATTTCTGTATTTATTCCATGAGTGGGAAGAGCCACTAGGAAAAAACTATGTAGTGGGTGAGGAAGAGGTGACAGTTTCTGCTGGACTTTTTAGGGCCTGGTGGAGGCTGGGTTTATGGGAGCTCAGAGGCAGTTGCAGAAAAATGCACAGACCTTCTTTCTGCTCTGAGGACACCACATAGCTCTTTGGTGCTGCTAGTTGTCCAGATGGCAGAAAAGTGTCTTCTTTTGCACGGGGGTTATTCACAGCTGAACACTCCAATCTGAAGTTAGCTGCCTAAGCCAAGCTAGTGAGATTTATTTTTTATATTTTCTTGGAGTGTCCCCCCTCCCTAAACATCAGAGAGAAATCCACTATTAAGTTTCAAAGTCACGTGTTTATGTGTTGCTTTCCCTATATTGGAAGTATTTACCATAAGAAAATTGTATCCAGGAGGCTATCAGGTGTATAAAGTCTGTTCCTGCTGCCCCTGGGTCAATCTGTACAAAACAATTAAACATTCAGCAGCCCAAAGAAACTGTGAGAACATCTGTTCCCTGTGGCTGGACACATATATGGGGGACCCAGAAAAAGGTGCTAAATAGTCAAAGATTTTCTATGAAGTGAAACATCTAACCTGGGAGAGATTAAGAGATCTGTCTCAGAACATGCATTAGATAGGGCAGATAGTCAGGAAAGGACCCAACTCAGAATATCTTATAGCTCAGTTTTGAGGATGCAGTGCCAATAACTGACTTCAACACCCAAATGCAAATCACTCAATGGAAGAGGAAAGAAGCTGGTCTTTTACATCTGAAGTAATTCATTGGATGAAAACAGAAATTCTCTAAATTTTTCTACTTTCTGTGATGATTTTTGCAATAACCTTGGTTCTAGACCGTTTTCTGGACTATGAACACAGTAAATAGATGGGTGGGTGCCTATTTCAAGTATGTTCTCAGAATTTTAGTGTCAAGCTGCCTGATAGCATCACAACTCAAATGGTTGCACACATTCCCAGAAGAAGTACTTGAGCTGAGTAAAAACTTTACTGGCAAAATCTTAGATGCTTTGGGAATTTATGTGTTGTCAAATTTAGATGACAGCTGATCCCAAATGGAGCCATAAAGATTCAAACTTTGCAGGTACTGCCCTGAAACTGCATTTGCTCAGTTTAGAATTACTATAAAACTTGAATTGGTTGTTTTTCCTAGACACTAACATTGTAAACTCAAGCAGGCATCTGAAAGTAAAGCTGAGCACTTACTATTTAGTACCTCTTAGTCATGTATCTTTAGTATTTATAGAATGCATGTGCAGCACTTTTCACCATTGGGTAATTTATTACTGTATGTTGGGACTCCTCTTATACTTGAGAGGTTAGAAGCCCTTAAGTTCAAGAACAAAAATCCAACCATGTCACCAGGCTACTTAAAGTATAATTTGGTGAATGCAGGATGAGGAAATGGAGATGCTTTCTGAAGCCACTCATTTGTTTTTGATCATGGATTTTGGACTAATTTTTTAAAATGCTCAGACTGGGGAACTATGAACTTTATGTGCTTCTCCATAACTTCTTTTCATTAATGTTGTTTTTTCTAAAGTAGGTTTCATGGTTAAAAAATAATAGTGGGCTTGGCTCAAGAGGAATAGTTAATATCATTCTTAGTAGGACTTTTGTAAATGGAAAATACACATGTATGTGTGCCAATCACTGAGATAGAGTGCAGAACATACCAACATCTCCTCAGTGAAAAATCTGGGTTATCACATATTATCTTCACACTGACATGTAATGAAGGATTGTATCAAGTAGCAATGAAAGAAGGATCTGTAACTGTGTCAGCTGAAAAGATGATCTTTAAAAGGATACTTAAAGATGATATAACTTGATTCAAACAATGTTTTACAGATTCCTAAGAATATAGAAGAAAGTTTGCTACAAGGGAATTGTCTACAGGTTTTGATAAAAACAAATGTGCTTAGAATTATTATTTTAAAATTTATATCTTTGTATTCTAATTTCTTAGTCACTAGAATTCTTACACTTTCAGTGTTTCAGTTATACTGATAATATATGGCTGTATTTTCTTTACTATACTGATGACAATGATTTACATTTATATTATCTTTTTTACATCAAAGATGTATTTATAAAAAACCTTTCTTCAAAAAATTCTCTCTAATCCTTAACCACTGCAAAAACTCACCTCAGAGAACTCTTCTGGTCCCTTGGAAATGTAGACATCTCTTCACAAAACATGACAATTGCTTTACAATGCACAGCAACTCTGCAACAGCTCAGCAGAAGTATGTGGAAGTCTCTATCTATCAACATAAACATATATGAGTAGAATAGGCAGATAAAATATTATTTCTTACACTTGATGTGGCTGAGAGTTAATGGTTTACTAGAGAAGATGATTTGTTGTGTTTTATAAGCATGAGAAGTCAGCTTCTTTTTTACTTTTCTCAATAGAGTAAGTATGCTGCACTTTCGGCTTACTAATGGTTTTGGGTGAAGAAGAAAAGTTATTATTTTCTAATAAATACTGTAGCTAACAAAAAAGCAGTACTGGATTTTCAAGGAAGTTGCATCCTGGGTGAATGGGAGCAACTGATCATAGAGGATGGGAATTGTACAAAAGCAAGTGGGATAGTGGAGATACAGGAGTAATCACTGAATGCTCTTAGTGCTTATACAAAATGTATGCAGCCATCCTTCCCCCACTCGGTCACTGGCAGGATGCTACATGGGGATTAGGAAAAAAGATTAATTGAACTCTTTCTCTCTTGTATACAAAAGAGATGGACTGTACACAATAATGTATGTCTAGACTATCCTCTGAGAATAGCCCCCAAGGCCATCCTTATAACAAGATTTGTTGCTCAAATGGACAGTGAACATGAAAGCAGAGTCCAGGAGTGGTGAGGGAGCAGACTTCAGGGTGCAGGGAAACCAACCTAGACAAGCTGCCTAGGGGGCTGCCTGGAGACCTGCATGTATGGAAAGCAGAAGGATGGTTCCCTGCTGGCAGCCTATGGCTGCAGAGCCCTATTGGTGTAAGTAATACAATGCCAGTATAAATCTTATCATAAACTTGTAAGTAACTAATTAAATGATGCTTAAATTTTTTTTTTTTTTTTTTTTTTTTTTTTATTGTTACCATGTTTCATTTCCAAACTGGAGTAATAAAATCACACCTGTTAAGTTTAGACAGAAAATGTATATTAGAATTTATTTTTGCCTCTTGGAACACTAAGTGATTATTGGACAGTCAAGCAAAATATTTCTTAAACAAAAAGAATAAAGAGCTGATACCTGGCAAATGATCAGACAAAAACTTTTTGGCATTTAGTCCATAGATATTTGATGAATAGATGGGATTTTTTTTGGAAGTCCAAGAGCAAAGAGGCTAAAGATCAGTGGTCTTGCTGCTGGAAACACAAATCTAAATTTAAGATGACCAAGAGAAATAAAGAAATAATCCAGTTTCATATTCTAGACAGCTGATGTGTGGTAATCAATATTTTACACTATATGTAGATACCCAGTGAAAAATTTCTGGTTGAAATAGCTATCCATATATAAGTAGATGTCCACTGACATGTCTGCACAAGGACAGCTGAAAGCATAAACAAACACAGTATATTGATAAGTTAGGATGCTAACACTTGGTTGAATAGGTAATATGAAATGTGAATTATTATGAAGAAACACTGAGAGAATTTAAAATTAGGCAGTTCAGCAAAGCTTATGCCCAGCTAAAAGTATGCAATTAGTTATACCAAAAATAAATTTGCATTTAAAACAATTATATTGTCCATCTACTTATAAGTTGCTCTATAGAATTTGTTTCTTCCCAAATCAGGGCTCAAATGAATATGCATTTGCTTTAGTTACTCTTAAAATGAATGGCTTACCAGGAGCTTAATTTTTACTGTCAGTAACAACAATGTCCCATCTCTTTCAGTGCATGTTTTGTGAAAGAAATGTACTGCTTATCCTAGTGTGTTGAGGAGGCATTGAGACTGAGGTCTTCAAAGCATCATACAGACTCCACATGGCATACTTCAATATGCAGAAAGCACGTGCTCTTTGGACAAGCAGAAATCTCACTACATTGATGTGAATAGCTAAAGCCTTGTCGAAAATCGTAACCTGAAGTCAGCAGACTCATTTAGTTACTTTTATCTTCTTTGGTCTGGTAGTTTCATTTTGAAAATTCTACTTGACTTTCTCTTCTCCCTTGTGCATAGATACATTCAACACTTAAAAAATTAAGTTCTCATTTTAAGCTCTTCTCTCTCCCTCCTCTTCCTTCTGTGCTTTGGGACCAATAACCTAGCAATAATTGCAGATGTGCTCCTTGAGATCTTGAAAGTATGACTGTCATACATCATCTTAGATATTAGTAGATATCCTACAATAACCATTATCATTGCATTATGAAGGCAGTGATGGATCAATAACAGGCTGCTATGGCACCAGTGGGTTGTAATGAAAGTTTCTTGTTCATTGGGTGTTCATACTAATAGCAATATAATTAATGGCTCCAAGAGAAGATTACTCCTACATTCACTTTTCATTTATATTACTGTATATACCTGTAGGTTAGAATACAGAAAGTGTAATGAGTATCATGCTTTATTTTATTTTCTAATACATTGTTTTACTTCCTTAATTTTTTGGCCTTTTCATTGCTTTGGTTTTTGGGATTATCTTCCAAAATATAACAACTGACTCAATTTTATGCTTAATTCTACCTGAATAGCTCTTGACTTGTGACCTTCCTACCAAAAGACAATCAGACCCTAAATTCCGTGTTTTCTCAATAACTTCTGGTTCCCGCAGTTGCACTGGACTGCTCTTTTACTTGAGTAAAACCATTCCTATAGCACTTTCCTGCTCTAAGCTCAAGTTTACTCATAATGATGGCATAAATTATGACTTCATGTACAAGTTCTACAATATTTTTTGATATTTTAAGTCTCCGCAATGCTGACCAAAATGATACTTTTTTAATATTTGGTGTTATAATGTGACGTCCAGCTTGGCTTGTTCTAATAAAACACCATTATACACACAAAGTTCTTCTTTGAGGAATTACAGTATCTACTTCTTCTAATTCAGGAAGAAAAAGACATACTCTCTTAATTCATGGTTAGCTTAAAAGCACATAAAGAATATTTACAACAGGATTTTCAGTGTGATGTTTTAAGGGGAGTACAGGATGAGCTTAAGAACAAATGCGGTTTGTGCTTTCAGAAAACCATTTAAGAACATATGGTGAGACACGGAATTTTTCAAAACTGAAATTTTAAGATCTCTCTGAAAGCATATTTATTATCATCCTAAATAAATAAATAAATAATCTATATATTTCACAAGCAGACTTTCTATAAAGGTACTTAGAAACTGAAAGACTCACAAAAATCTTAGACATGTTTTACTATTGCGCCACATAAAGGGAAAATTTTACCAAAATAGTCTAAGTGTTTCAGATACTTAATGCTTAATTCTAAAAATAATTCATTAAAGGTAGGCTTTTTTGGAACTATTTAGACAAAACTGTTGGGATAGGATATAACAATTATATTGAAAATCCCAGTAGGACTGATTCACACCTTAAGAACCCAGACACGTAAAAATTGACTTCTACTAATCATTCTTGAAAGTTATTTCTGCTTTGAGTGAAGCTTAAGAAACCAAGAGTCTAAGACACTTCCAAAATTTACCACGCTCATAGAATATCTAATAATTTTTGCTCAATAAAAATAATGTTGCATTTCAGAATATTTAAATTCCTTAAATTTGGTAAGCAGGCAAGGTTTTGATGACAAAACACTTTGTTTTCTAGGACACATTCTATGTCTTCTTTTTGCATGTTTTATGGTAGAATAACACATATGGAATAAATAATAATCAATATACATTTGTTCTTGATTATAAAAATGTGTGTTTTCCTTACATTGTAAAGACATCACAAATGGTTATCAGGGGGAATGAAAATGTTGTTGTAATTGAGAATATTCAGCTTCTTGAAACTGAAAGAAATTTGAACTGGATAAGTCAGTTCTACTCGATCAATGCATTTGGTCCTTGTCCACCTTGGTTTCCACTAAGAGATTTCAGCTTATCTACTGTCTCTAAATAGGTGAGAGCAATACAAGCAACTCATCTGTGTATAAGAAAAAACAAACGTCCAGCAAGTGGTTGACTAATTAGCCCATAGAATGCAGCTTACACAGTCATGTTGGCTATCCACAATCTAAGTGTCCCTTGGGACTTACATTTATTTCTTAGGCATTTGTTTGAGGCATAAAGGAGGCGCTTAGTATTAAGCATGTCACATTGCTTTCTTCACAAAATTTTCTTTGGTCTAAATAACCACAATTATTGACTATCACATTAATATCTTAATGTAGGAAAAAAAGCAAAAAAAGCAGTGACCAAGTAGACCTTTGGGATCCAGTTTTGATAGCTATGGGTTGTGTATGTCCAAGATACACACTTTGTGCCTGTGCAGCTTTCTCTGTGTGTAAATCAAACTTTCAGAAAAAATATGTTTTACAAAATCTGGCCCCCAGCTCTGGAAACAGGTTATATAACAGCACTTTTCATTCATCATAGGGAAAAAGCATCTCTTTCTGTTTAGTTTTGCTTTCATTTCTGGTTTCAGCCCATAAATAAATTGCATTATTTGCCTTTTATCTCTCTGGATAATATTTTATAAAGCTTGTTATTCTGTTTGAGCTACTCTCATGGACAGATGGACTGGAATCCTACCTGCTGGCAAGGATTTAATTTGTGACAGGAACTCTACAAGTCTTTCTTACCTCAGGCTGTTTATGGCATAACATGAGGAACTATCATTTACACTTGTGATATTGCAGCAGATGTTTCTCTGCCCTGTGTAATCCCCACCTGGCACCATTTGGGTTGCCTATAGCTGTAACACATGCACTCAAGAGGTCAGCCTGCATGTCACTTGTGCTCTTCAAAATGGGTGAAACTTTTTCTCCTTGTTTATTTTTAGCCTAGTACTGGCATGTTAAAAGAAGGCAGTGCATCATTACTGAATAGAGGGAAGAAAGCAAAATTCTGCTGAGAAGCCTTTTGGCTTTAGTGAAGGCAGCAGGCAGCCCAAACAGTCACTTCTTCCATTCAATTCAAATTTATGACTGAGTACTTTTCAGTGATGGATGGCTGTATCAGCAGCATAGCCATGGGGAGACCAAGTCATTCTGTGTAGCAGTTTTCCCTTTTCCTCTTGTTAAGTGCATATCTGATATCTCTTGCTATGATTTGCATGAAAAAGAACATGAATATTAAACTTTCATTTCTTCAAATGGATTACACTTACTATAGTGAAAACAATGTACAGTATTGGAATTACAAAAAAATTTCTTTATTTTGATGGTTTTATAGATTTTGAGCATTTGGATTTTTTTTTTCCCCCAAGGGAACAATTTAGGAGTCTAGCATCCACTTAAGATTTCTGTGAATCTTCCTTAGCATTTCTTTCATGATCCTTCTGGCTTTCATAAAGGGTGAGAGACTGCTTTCAGAGTACATAACAACCCAGAGCTTTTCTGCCAAATGACATGAAATATTCTGGCCAGGAATAACGTGGGAGGCAGTTGAAACAACTCTCTGTTAGCTCTCTTCCAACTCCCATTCACCAGTAAATTTGCTGTTGATTTTTTTCAGGAACTTTCATGAATGTAAGCCTGGAAAAAGCTCTGGATTTAACTTCAGTTCACCAGAATTCTATCTGTACTTAAGTACCTAGATAGGGATGACAACAAATGGAAATAAGTGATTTGAAAACTGAGCAAAACATGAGAGGTATGACCTTAGGGAGAAAGCCTTTCTTCAAAGAATATACATTAAAAATATAAAATAAACAGCATATATTATCACTGGTAAGGAAGGAATCTGGAAAGATTTTCTGAAAGGTGCTTATTACAGGACAGGTTAATGGAGTTATTTTTAGGATGAGGTGCTACTCAATATTTAGTGTGGCAAAGCAGAACCTGAGTATAGTTAGACTTGGAAAATCACTTTCATGACCAGCATTCTCTCTCTTTTTTTTTTTTTTTTTTATTTATTTTTTCAACATTCTTCTCATTTTTGTATTGATTTTGCAAATCAGAAAGACATCTATGTCTCCACCATCTTTATAACATAAAGGCCTGACATAGGTAGACTCAAGGCAAATTCTCTACCCACTGACTTTCCAGATTTCTCCTCTTTTACTCTAGATGTTCATCAGGAAGACCTGCAAAAATGAAGTGAAAACAAACATTATATTTTTATTCTGGAAAGACTTGAAAATGTGACTTTAAATGTTCCACTGAATCAATCTTGAATTGACACAATGAGGACTCACAAAGAAGCCAGAAGCAAACCTCCTGTGAATACCACTGGGACTCTGATGAGGCTGCGGATGACTATAGAAATGCAGAAATCATCACACCTGCGCTGTATTCAGTCTGAAGCAGGAGTCATTAGCATGTTCTTCAGAGGAAGGAGTAGGACAAGAACATAAAAATATCAAAGGTCCATTTTAAAAGGGAGCACAAAACAGTCTGGCAGACCAGCTGATGTCTCTTTACTTCCATCAAAAATTATCGATTGTCATTTTACCCTTTTTTTGTTTTTTAAAATCTATTTTTGGAACATATCAAACTTGGATATTATTGTTGTTCAACAGAAAGGTATTTTAAGACTCTGATGTTCAGTTAAGACCCCCGAGGATTTTCTTTAACATCTCTTTCCTGATTCAACATGTTATCTGGCACTTAAAAAGGGTGAAGAAACTGGACATTAAAGAGGATCATGCTTTTCTTTTACCTGAAGGATACAAGAAGTAAAAACCTGGATCAGAACGAAGAAGTGAACACACCATTTGACTCAGAAAGTTTGGTTTTATTGTTTGTTTTCTTCTGTTTGTAATTGATGTTGTCTTCACAAATCAATTTGCAATTGTGTTTCTTAAGTACTTAAATGCTTTGTATAGTGTTACAGACTCTGACAACCAGGAAGCATGAAAGTCTCAGGGAGAAAAAAATGGTTCTGTTTGATCTCAGCTACTATTCTGGGTTCAGTTCTTCAGTTTACAGCTTTTGACTTGCTTCCCAAATAGATCGAGATCAACCATTACAGATCAGTGCAGATTTGCTGTCTCTGACTTCATTTAAGATTTGCTCTTAGAAGAGCTGCAGAAATGAAACCAAATAGTCTTCACTAAGGAGCATGGCTTAAATGTAAAAATGGGCCTTCAGTGTAATGACACCAAATCTCACAGAAGCCAAATGTTAGTTGGCCACATCTTCCTAATTTAGGCACCCAATTTTTTTCTACATTTTATAGGCAGAAGCAGACTTTTAGCTGCAGGTGTCTCAGGCTCGTATCCAAGACAATATAGTTTTCTGATACAGTTCTGGTACAAGTGAACAGTATATTAATGACACTATAGAAGTGTTTACTTTGTAAGATATCTGACAACAGAAAGTTTCAGCATTCCTTGTTTAGTCTTGTTTCTGCTTCTTATTCCCACTAGCAGTTTCCATGGTGGTGGTCTCATTCTGGAAAAAAAGTTTCCACATGTTTATAGTGAATATTGGTTTTTTGACAGTGTTTATAACTACCAGATGGCTCACTCCTGGTTAGCAAATGTGCTAGTAAATCTGGAAGGAGTAGCCAAAGAGAAGAAGAAAGAAACCTACCATTTGAAAGAAATGAATGATAGTGCTCTGTAGCATAAAGTGATATCAAATTTGTGTTGAGGTGTATGGACTGGAAATACAGGAAAGAAAAGATACAATTACTGAAAGGAAGAAGTATGTATGAAAAGAAGCCAGGGAGGTGAAGTCTAAATGTAATGTGGAAAGACATGTAAATATCAATATATGCAGCTTTCTGTAACTGAAATATTTCAGTGGGTATCTAATACTCTCCAACTTTCTCATCATTGTGCCCCACTTCACCTATGAAATGGACAGAAACTCTCATATATGCTTTGGCTATATAAAATCTACACAAGACCAACACTGACGGGCTGTTATATGTTACAATCTTTGTTGTATAACTTACCATCTGAACTTTCCCCTTGTGAGAAACCAGAAAGTTCAAATCCAATTATCTGGTGTGTGCTTGCTGCTTTAAAGGGAAATTTATATATACGTTTGTATTTTTATTTATTGTAAATGTTGTTGAATTGAAACATATTTGAAACAGATTTATTCAGTTAGCAAAATGTTTGCTATTACTTTCTAATATTTACTAAACATTATTTTTATAAAATAATTTCTTTTATGAGAAATTAATCCAAAAATTTTCTGCAGAAAATTTTTTACTTCCCAACTATTTTTCAGATAATGCCAACATACAGGGTGAAATGCTCTCATTTGGTCTGAAAATCATGAGTTATTTATTGAGGCAGTCTTGATTTATAGTAACTAAAGTTCTAAATTTGAAAACAATAAACCCCTTTTCAACGGTGAATAGCTCTGCAATGTTCAGTTGTTAAATTTATAGTTAAATGAAACTTTGTATCCACCTCAGAGAGCAGCTGGGAGGAGCAAAATCAAGGGAACTAAGTAGCCATAGTATCCCAGTTCAGTTTTTCAAGGCAACTCCACATACAGTCCACCAAAATATATATCCTAAGACTTCAATAATAATCTATTTTTATTTTTTCCCCTCTGTGTTTGATAAAAGCAAAACATTCCAACACAATGAGGGATTGTTTGGAGTGAGGTGGACAGAGTTTGAAGTGAAGACCAAATGCATAGGAAGTCTAGAACAACTTTTCTTTTGCTCAAAGTATGTTAAATTAACTATATTTGTTATCCCTTCATCTCTAATTGAAAATTAATAAAAAAATGTAAGGTTGATGAGGAGATAGTTAAAAAGTGCACACTTTACTGTTGACTTAAAGTAGCAAGTTTGGCAGCCATTCATTTTGTAGTGATGTTTTTATCTTTTTCCTGTGATTGTTTCTGGAATGTAAAATGTGTTGCCACTCTATTGTTCCTGTCAATGATTTTGGAAAGGTAGAGCCTTAAAGTTCAACATGGTGAGTCAGATATAGGTAAAACAGTTGATTCAATGAAACAAGAACTCACAGAATCTCCTTCTGTCATCATCATGTGACAACTGTTTATTCCATTAGAAAACATAAATTCTTGCATAAAGGAAATTGATATTTTTTTAGAAATCACTCCTTGCTTTAGTTCCCTTTAAACACCAGAAGTGTAAAATATATGAATTAAGATAAATATCGAACTACTGGATCATCAGGGATAGTCTTATAATTGCTAGCCTGATTTATAAAACTGAAGCAAGCAATTCAAATGTTAAAGGCTAACTTACTATCTATTGATTTAAGATGACATACTTCCATAGAGTACTATGGTTAAGGCTGTCCCTGTAGAGCTACATAAAACAGAAGAACAGTGTGACTTCTCATTTTTGCCATCCCCAGAGAAGAGTAGAATCATTAGCCAATAATAACATCAGAGAAAAACCTATTAAACCTATTATAGGTGTCAAACCAACATGATGACATAAAAGTAAGAGTGAACAGAGACAGTGGCCCACAGGGGATGAAATAATAGTTTTGTCTGCTGCATTTTAGTGTCTGAAGTAGAGTCCATTTGGGTTTACACTTTTCACCAGCAACTGTCAAAAGTGCCAAAACACTCTCAAGTTTCAATTTCATAACAACTTTCCCCCCTTTGTAACTGATCTAATTCATTAGTATCTGAGAAATAAAAGGTGGTGAACAACAGATCTTGGCAAAAGTTAATTGTGAAACTAGTATCCCAGAAAAGTCATTTGTAGCATAGTGTTGAAACAGGAATGAGTACTAATTCACAACAGTTTTATTATTAATTGCTTCTAAAATCAAATTCATTAGTACACTATGCTCATGTGTACAATTCAAAAAAGCAATGTGGGAAAGAAAAGCATGCCTAAAAAGAAAGTTCCTTAAAATGTTCATACTTTAGAAATTTCTTTATGAACACTGTCTGAGAGTAAGCAACAAATAAGATCATTTCTTAGAAGGCAGTCAAGGGGAAAGAGTATTCACAATGGAAGCCACGTGGAGACAGGGAGAAACATCAGGAACATTTATGCATCTGAACTTACGTATATGCAAGAAACATGGAATAAAAGTAAAACAAGTCCGTTCAGCCCAGTCAAAACCATTAAAGATTAAAAAAAAAAGCTAGAAAAAGTAATGTTAAGCTTCCTAGTAATCCTTCATTCAGAAGAGCCCCTCTAAGAAGAGCAGTTTGGGGGGTGGTATGTTTGCAATAGGGGTACATCACCTGCAGTAGGCCACCGATAGAACTTTTGCAAACACTCCCCTCGTTATGTGCTACACATGGAAATCTTTTCAGACTGATAGGAGAAACCACATGCAGACATTCTATGAAGAAAACCCCATTTGATCCCCCCCTGCCAAAGTTTTCCTAGACAAACCCAAATTGAGTACTAAGACATGTTAGAAAGTGAGATGCACTACAATCTGGCCTCTATTGCTACTCACAATTTTTAATTCAGAGAGTAATGGTTATATTCCTTTTTAATTGTAGTCTAACTGTATATAGGATTTTAAATATTGAGTTATTCAATTATACTTTTACACTGCCTTCCACTCATGATCACCTACAAAT
This sequence comes from Strix uralensis, assembly GCF_047716275.1. NCBI lineage: Eukaryota > Metazoa > Chordata > Aves > Strigiformes > Strigidae > Strix > Strix uralensis. The sequence continues at coordinate 83,496,316 of NC_134012.1, read as the reverse complement.
ATATGACAAGTTTCTAGGGCTTGATACATCAGTTTGGCTACTCTGTAAATAACTCTGAGAACCAAAGTCGAAATAGCTATTCTCATATTAGAAAAATGTTGTATACCTTTCAAAGAAAGGTATGATATTGTAGTATTACTTATGAATATTGCATGTTAGTGTTAACTTTGTTACTAAATTTCATTAAATTACTATGTTGTCTTAATTCATAAAAGACTTTCCAAAAGAAACAAACTTGAAGGAAAACAATGGCTCAAAGCAAACCTTTTAAGGTGTACAGGGGGTGAGGAGACCAGGATCCCATCAGATATGAAGACTTATTTAGAATGGTTGTTCAGGCAGAAATACAGACTGATGGTATGTTTTTTTACAGTAAGACAACATTTTAAAAGAGAAAGATCTTTGAAACAACAGAGTTTTAAAGAATGATCTGAATAAACAATTCAGGTAATGTAATGGTAAGAATAATCTCAGGGTGTATAATCTACTGTGTGTGCATTCTTATTAGGCAATCTTGGGGCAAAATTAATTCCTATGGATTTAATGAGCATTAAATGAGCTCTCAGAATGTTTAAAGGACAATGGCTGCTCAAGAGTCTTCAGTGGAACTACTCAGGAGATTTATCAAGATTATGTTTATTTAGTTTACTCAATCAGAGCAGTAGCTTGCTTCTAAATTATCCCCAGACAACGCTATTCACCTTTAATAAAGAAGTGTTTTATTTTTTCAGCATTTCACATTATATATTTAAAATGGTGGGAATTTAGATGACATAAAATGCATTTATATACTGTAATTTAAAAAATATAAAATTATAAAAATAATTATTATAAGTTTATAAATTATAAAATTATTTGCGATAGCTCAAAATGTCATGCAACAATTAGAAGGACAACGTCTTCTTTGATTCCATGGATTTTAAAAATAGTTCTTACATAATACTTTTCCATGTAGGTCTTCTTTAAATCTGCAGGAACTTATTGTGAAGAAATGCAAAGACACCTCCATTGAATACATGGCAGCTTAAGAAAAAAGTTCATCATGCAAAATTTTCCCTCATTTTCAGTAATTTTCCTTCATCTCTCTTGGGCACATAGTCAGGTGAACCTGAGGTGTGCCATTTAGACTTCATATGTAATCTAGAAAAAAAGAAAGTACAAGTGACTAACTGCATATGGTGCATTGACTGATATGACTTGAAATTTTAATTTTTTTTTTCCAAAAGATAATAATAGAACCAACATTATGTGAATTTAGTACAAACCTTCCATGCTAATTGAATTCGTTTCATCTAAGCATATCCTAGCCTAATTAAAAATATCACATTAATGAAGAAAAGATTAAATTTACTTTGCCCTTTTCTACACAGACATATATGAAAAGATATATTAAACTGTTAGGAGGAGTTTTATTTAGATTTAAAACTAGAAAGAATTTAATCTTTGCCATGTAGTCAGAAAATATCAAATACCAGAGTGATAAGAATGTGAAGTGGTTAGTAGTGATGATTATGTTTGACATACATTTATCTTTTTGATCAAAGTCTGTTATCTTACATGTAACACAAGGATAGTGTGAGTTTATTTTATCTTGATTGACAGCGTATAAAAGTGACATAGTTTGACAAATAGGAAAACAATATTTTAATTTAAAAAGAGCATTCACAAATGAAAACACCCATTCAAAGAAGAATCTTTGATCTATAGAACTGATATTTACACATAACACAACTGTTAGAGTCACCTGTCTGAATATAGCACATGACAAAAATGATAGGAGTGCTTTGCATTACAGACTATTTTCTACCAAGGATCTCAAAGCATTTTAACAGGGCCAACACATTGTCATCTAATATCTGAAAGGCAGTTATTTATCACTGTCATTTCATAAGCGGAAAAACTGAATCACTGAGTATAATGTCAAAGTTGTCGAATGGTTTTTGAATTAAAAAATAATTAAAGATACATCAGTAAATGGAAAATGATCTACTGAGCATTGATTGTGCCAGAAAAGGTACCTATACTTATTTGATAAAATAAATTACTCTAAACAGAAGAAATACAGTTATTTTAATCTGGATTTAAGTAAAACCTTTGACATAGCGTTGTGTGGGAAATTTTGAGGTCATGCAGGGAAGGAAAGGATTAGTACAGGAATTATAAGGTGAGTTAACAACTGCTTTGAGGAGAAAGGACAAATTATGGTGAAAAGGAGACAACTTGTGAGGATAAAGTAATCATTGACCTGCTAGTGGAACTCCTTAGGGAATGATCTTCAAATGGCTCTGTCTTTATATCCTTATTAATGGCAATTGCACAAAAGGTAGGCACATGCTGATTGATGATGGAGAGATGACAGGGAGGTATCATCATTAAACAGAGGATGGGAATATTTTACAGAATAAATGTGAATAACAGAAAATGAAATTCAATAGCAAAAAATGAAAGAAGGAAGCATTTAAAAACTAAAATATGTCACCTGTTAAGACAGGATAGTGGAGGCAAGACTCCTAGTGATATGACATCCTTACAAGGTAATGTATCTGAGCTTGTTGTAAGAGACAAAGTTGACTATAAAATCCAGTTGCAGAATACAAATGGGAAAACACTGAGCCCACAGAGATCTGGGTCAGGATTCCTTCAGGGAACTGAATCCTCTTATCCAGGTTCAAGAGAAAATAATGCTGTCTGGATGGGATGAAAAGAAGGCCAGGTAGAATGATTAAGGAAATACAAAGGCTTCTCATTAGCAAAAAAAGCTAAACCACATCCACACAAAGCCAAAACAAAAGAGCTTGGCTATGTAGCCTAGCAAAACAAAGGCTGAAAAGAGATATGACTTCTCCAATTAAATGTACCAGGGAAATGAACACTGGAGAGGAAAAAGAACTGCTTAAACTAAAGGCCAAAGTTAGCAAAAGATGTTTATAAACTGACCAGAAATAAGTAGACTAAAATTAGAAGCAAGTTTTTACCAAGAAGCAAGACATTCTTGACCGACCTTTATGGTAAGACTAGTGATCACAAAATTATATGAAGGTGTAAACTTGGATCTATGTATAAATGGGACCATATACTAAGGCTGGATTCAACAGTCCAAGAGGATGTTTCTGATCTAACACTGACCCTGAAGAAACATTCCTGATAAAATTAGATAAAAATGAAATATTTTGGGTTTGTAGTTCAGAAGGCAAGGTTTTCAAATTACAAGATCTAGTTCATCAACAATCACTAGAGATCAGTTTCAAACTAAAGAAAATTCCTAACTATAGTTCATAAAATAAATTTCTTACAGTTATTTCTGACCATGCAATAAAGAATAATGGTGTATATTGTAGAATCTACAGCACTTTTATTGTTAAAAATACGTGAACCTCAAAGGATACCCTTCGGTCCACAATCTCTTTATACTGATTCTCTCTCTATTTAAAGACACCTCTAGCATTTCCGGAGTGAGACAGACCTTCTGCTGCAACTGCTCTGCAATAACTGGTCTCGGTGTAATGTTTGTGTACTGAAGTGACTCAGTACAAAAAGTAGTTTACAGGGTCTTAAAACTTGCCATATAGCTACTTCTTGATATAAAAGTAGCTATCCCCTAATGTTACCATGTTTCTCTCTCACTAGCATGCCTGGATGGATTCTTTGAGCTGAATTTACAACTTTACAAATTTTGGAACTGTAGGGGTGCTGAAAGTGAACTTGTTGCACCTCTCTGATTCTGCGCTCCCTGCACAACCTAGTCCCAGTTTAAGCAATGTCTATAGCTTCCTTCTCATTCCTGCAGAACTGATTATTTAGTTTGGGTCCAGAAGAAGCTCTCCTCCTCTCATCAAACAATAGACATCTTCTCCGCTAACTACTATGCAGAGTGGTAGAGTAAGCAGCAGACATGTTTGTACTAATCCATTTTCCTTGTAGCAGGTGGGTATTTCCCATGCATGCAAGACATTACAGCAGCTACATACTGGAAAGTTAACTTGTAGACTGGAAACAATCCCTTATGAAGGGGAAAAAGAAATTTATATATTGTATGGTTATTTGGAAAAAAGAATGTCTATATACTCTAACTACACTTGAATTTATTTTATGCAAGCTCTTATATCACAAACCTCCAACTTTCTGTAAATATAACCATAAGGATGACAATGTAGCAGTTCCCATAAAAATCAGTTCCCATGTTCCCAGAATCACAGAATCATCTAGGTTGCAAAAGCCTTGAAGATCATCCAGTCCAACCATTAACCTAACATTAACAGTTCCCAACTACACCATATCCCTCAGCACTATGTCAACCCAACTCTTAAACACCTCCAGGGATGGGGACTCCACCACTGCCCTGGGCAGCCCATTCCAACACCTAACAACCCGTTCTGTAAAGAAATGCTTCCTAATATCTAGTCGAAACCTTCCCTGGCGCAACTTGAGGCCATTCCCTCTTGCCCTATGGCTCATTACTTGGTTAAAGAGGCTCATCCCCAGCTCTCTGCAACCTCCTTTCAGGTAGTTGTGGAGGGCAATGAGGTCTCCCCTCAGCCTCCTCTTCTCCAGACTAAACAACCCCAGTTCCCTCAGCCACTCCTCGTACGACCTGTGCTCCAGACCCTTCACCAGCTTCGTTGCCCTTCTCTGGACACGCTTGAGTAATTCAATGTCCTTTTTGTAGTGAGGGGCCCAAAACTGAACACAGGAATCGAGGTGTGGCCTCACCAGTGCCGAGTACAGGGGTAAGATCACTTCCCTGTCCCTGCTGGCCACGCTATTTCTGATACAAGCCAGGATGCCATTGGCCTTCCTGGCCACCTGGGCACACTGCTGGCTCATGTTCAGCTGGCTGTCAATCAACACCCCCAGGTCCCTCTCTGACTGGCAGCTCTCCAGCCACTCCTCCCCAAGCCTGTAGTGCTGCTGGGGCTTGTTGTGGCCCAAGTGCAGAATGTTTAAGTGCATGGAATTTCGCAAAGATGCTGGAGGTAAGGTGAAAGGAAGGAAGAAATTTTGATCTTTGATACATTTTCCCATAGCTGTATTAATTAATGCAGATCAGCATTCACTGTTGCCTTTTGCTTTTTCCTAGTTGTCATTGTCATCCATTCACATCAACACTTAAAACTAGGAAAATTGCCACTGCAATAAATAGCAGAATTGCTTTACTTCATCTAGACTCTACGGTTTGCCAAGATTGCCAGCCCTATCATGAAAACTTTGTCTTTTTGTTCTCACTCTGAAAAATTACACTTCTAATTCTCACTGACAGAATACCACAAGTCTTAAGTTGTCAGAAGTTCTTATGGTTTACTAAGTTCAGGGCCCTGCTCTGTAAGTTCCACATTTTGACATGTGGGTTACATGTAACATCAAATCTGCCCATGTATGTCTTTTCCTCCTAGTAATATAATCATTAATTTCCTATTAAAGAAAAACAGGAAAAAACAAATACAATAACAACACAGTTAAGCACTATTCCTGCAGAAACAAACACTTTCTTAAAATAAAACTTGCTGGTAATCCTGAACTCACTGGCATGGCTCACACCTGTAAATATATTCTAAGCTTAATGTTAGATCAGGTTCGTGACCTACTATGTTTTTTTAACTTGTGTTTCCCTTCTTTTAAAGAAAAGCTTATGTGACCTTTCATGAGTAAAGTAAATACCACATTTTTAATGGCTATGGAAAAACATTTAAAATACTCATGACTACAGAAACTTTTTCTTTTGTAAAATACATTTTTGGAATAGTATTATACTATTGTTATGCCTTCTAAAGGAATGGAGTTAATTATCTTGATTTTCTTAGAACTACAAATAATCTGTGTCTAGAAACCCTTTGACTGCAAATCGACAGCAGCATATCATACAAGTAATGTCATAACTTTGATGACATTATTTCATACTCTTAGTCCATTCAGAAGTTAATTTACTTCAAAGTATTGAAATTATTTGAACGATGCTTGTTTATTTAATGAACTTTATGTTTTGCTGTACTGTATGAATTCAGTTTCTTGAAAGGAAAAACATTGAACTAGTGCTGTGTCAGGAATGGGAAATTTCTACCTTGTTTTCCTGTTGTATTTTAATTTTCACCAGAAAAAAAAAATCCTATTGCACTTCAGTGAACAATACATTCTCCTATTAAATCTTAAGGACAACAAAATAACAGGGTAGTGGATTTCATTTGAGGGCCTTCCTTGGCTTATTAAATCTCAAGGTTCACTTTATGGAAAAGCAAACAAGCTGTATTTTTCTGACAATGTCTACAGCGGATCCACAGCACTTTTATAAAGGAACTTTCATCATTTTTTTTTTTTTCCAATATTCTTTGCTGTTAAGAATTAAATCCAGGCTAAGTGTTGAGAGCTGAGCACTCAGAATATAAAATCTGTAATTAAATAGTGATATGTTTAGATACCTTCAGAAATAAATTCTTTATGCATGACAGTGTAACAATTTAAAACTTGAGAAAGCAAGATGAAAAGAAACAAAAAAATGTCAACAAAATATCCACTGATAATCAAAATGCACAATTAAATCTGATGCTTAAATTCTCGGGAAGGAACAGATGACAAAGCTTTTCCCTGCTCCTTACATTCTGTGTGTCATAAAATACATTGCTATTGACTCACCTCAATTTTATCCAAAGAATTTCTCACTTCTCCTCTTCTCTTATTCTACACCCTATTTGAAATGGGATTGAACAATGGAAGACTAATTTTTCTTTCCATTCAGTGAACAATGATACAGGAAGCCTGGGCTTGGAGAAGGACTGTCAGAGTAGGAGGGAAAAATCGTTTTCATGTGCTTTCTAATATACTTAATCAGACACACAAAGAGAATGAAACACAGTTTTTATTTTGAGCAATCCTTAAAATAATGTAGTTTGTAGAATAAATGATAAAAGTACCTATAATTTTCAGGCAAAATCCATATATCAATTAAAAGAATAAATATTTCTTCTTGTGTTTTAGCTACTAGCCATTGATCTGATGGCCAAATATTTACCATGTGCTGCAATCCAACATAATAGAATAAAGAATTGAGATTAAAAAAATAGTAACGATGTCTATAAACTTTAGAAAATTGTGCTATTTTAGGACCTGATCTTGATGTTTTAGGTAAAATTTTCTTTTGAATTAACTTCTTAATGATGCAGGTGAACAATTTAGCTATCCAGTCAATTTTACTATCCAGGCAAAAAAATGCAGCAGACAGGAAGGTGAAAAGTCACTATCAACTCAGGCTAAACAGCCAATGAAATATTAGTGGGAAAACAAACTTTCCTTACTTCTTGCTGTGCAAACAGCAGTCAGCTCAGCAGCTCTGAAAGGGGAATGCTGATGGTAATGACAAAACAACAGTCAATTGTTCACATCAGTACGTAAAGCTTCAAAGTTTACAGATAACATAATCACTACCATTCATAATGCAATGTTGACTTCTCCTGACATGTGTTTAAACCTTATCTTATAAAATGTATAATTTTTAAATAATGTAATCGCACCTTCTTCAAAAGCCCCTTATCTTTTATTAACTTTTTTTTTTTTTTTTCCCAGGAGTGAAATAACAACATGATCAGCAGACTATTGAAAGGCTTAGCAGAACACGTTATTTGCATTGCAGGAGAGTGATCACTATAGAAAATGTGTGTTAGTGTGTATCGTAAAGTCCAGACAAACAGTACATACTGACTACATATAGAAAATACCACAAACAGGATGTTCCAGTGACTTTGCTACAGTGTTCTTTGCCAAATAAATCTATTCCTTATCATCCAATTTTGCACATACTTTCTACATGAGTCAGGGTACTGTATTTTATTAGGATGCCTTGGAACTGCTGTAACTGCTAAAGTCTCTATAGGCTCTGAAAGATACCTGTATTCTTGGCTCTTCCAGATGTCAATGATACACAAATTTCAGACATATTACCTTAAGAATATTTAGAGTCTAATGAAGGTTACAGAAATGAGTATTCTGAGTTGAAGAGAGCTTGGATCCACACATATATTGAGGTGAGACAAAGAACTTGGATGACAACTGTTTTCTTATGCTCCCCGTGCCTTCTATTTACCCTCAGAATAAAAAGGAGTATGAAATACTCACTAAATAATTATCCTAATGTTACATTGGTAGTTTGGAAGCTCCCTGAGATGAGGGTTATGAACTTGAGTGTAAGGCCTGGTATTTGTAATGTGATCTACCATTCTCTACCTTTTGGCCAGACAGATTCCTGCTTGTTTACGGAGCAGGTTAGAGCACTTAAGTTCTGGAGGTGCTATGTGCTCCTCTGTATACTATCACACTGGTTTTCAGTCTCATAACAGCTTCTGAAAGCATTTCATGAACAAACTTGAATAGAATACTGTGATGATGCTCATCTTCTTTGTTCATTGTAGTTTGGAAATCATGTAACAATTAGACATTGTAACTGAACTTCTTGCAAACACATAGCCATTTACTAGACAGATGATCGTTTAAGCTTGACAGTAGACTAGATACGTATATCAGGTATTACCTAGATAAGATGTCTTTTTCTGTGGCTTTAGGTTTATATTGTGTTAAATGATATGCAATGATGAAAGCTATAGTGAAAAAATCTAGAAAAATGATTTCCTTTTCCACTACTACATTACTGCAGCTTTATTCTTTTCTTTCAGGCACTGTTTCTTCTTCCCTTGGGCTAAGCAGAATATAAACTCATATAACAATACACTTTTTATTTAATGCAGCTGTGAAATCAGACTGACCTTGACTTTTGTTTTTAAGTAGCTATATATTCCTTTTTAAGAAAAAGGGGTGGAGGGTGCATGAAAGGAAAACCAGACATGGAATGCAGAATGGTCTTGAATCTGAGTTAACATGATATTGTGACAAGCCAAAATATTTGATGAGGTAATGCACTCACTCCATGGTGCTGAATGATTGTACTAGTCCATTTGGAAAGCTTACTTATCAAGATCACTTAATGTAGATATATGAACCAGTAGCTGTTTATCACTTCAACAGATATTCTCCCCAATTTCTTCAGATTCAGACATCCTTACTACAAGCTGTACTGAGAGAGGTTTTATAGATGATGTAATATAAGAATGTGAATCAAAAAAGCTGAGATCACTCGTTTATTGATTTGACTTTTCATGCTCAAATTATTTAGTTGATGGATGATGTTAGGTGTATAAAGTAATGAAAACATAGGACTAGACTATCTCCATCTTTTTGTTAATGGTTTATCAAGATCTATGGGATGGATTTGTACTTGTCTGGGGGCATATTTACTTCATTTGTTTCCAACATTTGTAAATACCCTAGCCACTTCAATATCCATGAAACCTGAAAGATAAGGCTACAATACAAAGTATTATTTTATTATTTATGAGCACCATCAATTAGTTTTCTTCCTTAATGCTTTGGGATCTGTATTTCCAGACTCGGTATCTGATCTGTTCAGAGCTTGACCTGTGCTTTTACAGGCAGCTGTTGCTCTGTGGCTGTACATATCCAGACTGAGTCCTTGACATGGTTGCCTCTGCCTGTGGCCTGAGCTAAGGTGTTCTCAGAAGCTGTACTGCTTTCAGAGGGAAGTCCTGTTACTCCACCTGCCTTGCCTTTCCTCAAAAACTATTCTGCATTTTCTCATACTCTTTAATGATCACTGTCACACAAGTGCTATGAAATTGTTTATACTTAAGCAGAGGTATGTCTGCAGATAAAGTGACAATTGGGAGGTACCTCTTCTTTTTGTCATTTTTGGTTTGTTATAGTACTATAACAAATGAAGATAAGTTTGAATGGCAAGGAACCTTGAAGACATGTTTGGAGATCTCACGTCTTTTAAATCTCTGTTTATTTGAAACAAAAATGAACATCATTCTCTTCTTACTCATCAACTTTTTACCCTTTAAATGCATGAAAAAGTTCAGGGTTCTACTGGTCTTCCATGAGTATCACAACTGGAGCTTGCTAAACCCTTCTTTAAGGTACTCCAGTAATAACAGGGTATCTTCCTATACCTCCAAAATTTTGTCTCCACAACTGTCTAGAAAAACAAAGATATAATTAGAAGCCAGGAGTGCTTGAGAACTGAGCCTAGCTTTCCCTCAGTATGTCTCGGACAATAAGTGACTTCTTTGGGTTTTCTTCACTGTAAAATAGAAGTAATAATACTCACTTAACTCATGGAGAAGTAAAAATTTGAATCAGCTGTCTATGAATTGTAAATATGTGTATATCTTTATTTTCTTACTAATTTTGTGTGTTTTATTTGTGCAATGCACATATGAAGCTTGGTATAAATTGTTGGTTAGTGAGAAATGAAGAAGCTGTAATAAATTGAAAATTACAAATTAAGTCTGCAAAACGTGAAAAATACTTTTGTAAAGGCTGTCTAAATAAAGAATTATAGTGATAGATTTTTTAATTGTATAGACTATAGTATAGTGAAATAGTATCGTCTATCTGAACAGAGGTCTTGAAAGACAAAATGAGACACAGTGACCTCTGTATGGCCGGGTAAAATGACATCATTAAAATATAAGCCTCCCAGTTATAGAAGGGAAGACAAATAAACAGAAAGGAAAATAATGTGAAGGGATCACTGAGAAACAGCAGCCAAAAGGGAGACAGATTGCATATATATTACCGAGTATACCTAAAAAAACTCCAGCATATTACAGGTATGCAGCATGCAGTAGATAAGCAAAATCAACAGATCAAAGAATTATGAAGCATCCACCTCTAATACAGTGTTTTCAGATCAATGTCTTTTCCTGACACACTTGCTTTTTTTGTTATCATTTTATTCAGTTTTCATGGAATACTTTTGACTGCAGTGTTGCATTTCACTCTCTAAGAATAATTAATTATATTTTTTGTTCCCTTAAAATGTCTTCTCAGATTTTTATTATTTGACTACTTAAATTTCATTTACATTTTTCCTTTGGAATAAAGTTTTGTAGTTTTTTTTTTTTTTTTAAATCAATCATTTTGTCTTTGAAAAACAGAAATATGTGACACAAGTAATATTGGACATAGCTACAACTGGAGGAAAAATGTGTTTATGAAATATTATAGAACAATGTCAAGCTAATCAGACTATAGATGTCGTTTACATAACCTTGTATCACCAATTTCCACATAACAGTTTTATTATGGAGTTACCTTTCTTTGAATTTGTTGGAATAGGATCGTCATAGCATGGTACTGGGTGACAATATAATGAGAAGACTCTCTAGAATGGAGGATACCCAAGAAGATATTTAGATGAATGAAAAAATTCTCAACATTGTCTATCTAAAACCTGAATATCACCTCCCTATTTTATCAAGTCTACAAAGAAAGAATAGTTGTAGTTAGCATCCTAGTGAGCTGACTTGAGAGCCTTGAATTTATGTTCCTGTTCTACCTCTTATTTGATCATGAGCAAGTAACTTAGGATGAAATTTTTGGACATGTGTGGCTAAACATACAGATAGTTAGGAGATGAGGGTCTGTCTGAAGGACAAATCTATACCTGCATGCAAAATTTGCCTAAACCAAATTACTCTAGAATACTCTAGAGTATACTCTAGAATTGGAAGTGCTGGAGAGTCTGACATGGCTGCCCCTGAGTAGATCAGGTCTAGAAGCAACAAAACCATGCTCATTAAATCCTTCATTCAAGGTAATAAATCCTGTTCCTCAAGATTATTTGTTCAGGCAGAGCATGAACTTGATTACAGATGAAACTTCCCATGCCTTCGTTTCCAGATCTGGGAAGAGGAGCCTATTGCTTCACAGCCCTATTGCTGTGAAATTATCTTTTTTAGTTCAACTAGTTTAGGATCTCTACATTGCAGCATGTGATTCTGATTTGCTTCTGCATCTGAAGCAGACATACTCCAAATATTTAAAAATGTAGAGATTAACATCCTGCTACTCAAATCTCCCATTTCTGAAGGCAGTTTAATAACACTTTCCAGAAATGCCTGAAATGTGCTCAGGCACTGTTAATGAAAGAAAGTTAAGTAGTTAATATAGACTGGCACATTTATGACATCCTATAACAAACTGAAGAATTTAGCCAATGTAATTGACATACACCTGATATTCCATAACAAGGCTGAAAAATTTTCTAAAACAAAAGAACCTGTCTGAGACAAACTTGTCAACTTGCCATCCTTACTCCAGTTGAGTACTATCGCTGCCTGTGAAATTTTCAATAAATTTACCATGCTGCTTGAGTTATAGACCACTAATGCATAGCAGTAGAGTTAGCAGAATTTAGCCCTAAACAAAGAGCAGATAGTAAAAAGCCTATCAGACCTATCCCCCCCTCCCCTCCATCTGCAGCCTGCCAGCTTCTTAGTGCCAATATTTACTGCTATGACTACCAGCCCCAGGAGATACGTGAAGCAGAATGTAAGCAGAGGCTGGTGATATGGCCGTTTAAAAGTGCAAACATGCTAAAAGAAAGTCTGCACTTCAAAGGAGTCTGCCACAGTGAAGTCACTAGCAGGACTACTAACAATGCAATTTTTATAAATGAGTGCCCAGTAAGCTAATACGCTTTTTAAATACAAGTCTTTTGTGCCAAGTGATAAAGTACAATCTTTATCAATCTAGTAAAATGAATGAACTTTCAACAAGAATCGATGGTGCACACTGTGTATGCACTTTGTCAGTCCTACACATGGCACAAAGGAGAGTTATCTGAAACAAATCCCTCCTGTAAGGGAGGAATAGGAATCAGTAAATATATAAAGCAGTTATTGTACAGGGTGATAATGTTTATGATGTGTCAATTGTATTATGTGCAACATACAGGACAAATGAGGTTCATACATGTAAGAATTTATTGTCCAGATGTGCACTGGCAGTCGGGTCAGTTTAAGATGGTTTCACAGCAGAACAGCTCCCACCTTCTACCTGTGCACTGGATGAAATTTCCACTTATCTCTTCCCCCTGGGTATAAGGCTTCGATCATTGCATGAATCTCTTGTTATTAAACTAACTCTGGTGGCCTGGGTTCAGAAGGCGGCTCAGTCCCTTTCCACTGAAACGAGTGCCAAACTTGCGTTAGCTTTAATGTCACAAGTTTATTTGTTGTGAAAACCAAAGGATGAAAAAGACAGAATTGAAACCTTTATAAAACCATCCCATTCATTATGACACAGCAAAATCGGTATAAAAACAGCTCTATTTAGGATATCTAACAAAAAAGCCTCCACAAATTCACTAATCTACAACTAGCAGCAGTAATTTCCACTATGTAATTACACTTGATGTGAAAAAGTGGTTCTTTTTGTTGCAAATAATAATGTATGATATAAAATCTGAAGTCTACCTAGTCTAGTCCTCCGACCTCAGCAGGGCCCAGTGCAAACTCTTTAAAGGAAATGAAAGAATTCTGCTATAGATAAACAATCCATGTCTATGGGTCACCAACTTAAAAAAAGCACACAACAAAAGACAAAATGTCAACAACCATAACTCATATTGCCACATTCTCTTACACCCTTCACTCAAAACTAACTTACTATATCATACTCCTACTCCACTATGTTACACATCAGGGGTAGCTGCAAGTTACCTTGGATTGTGTACTGACGTTCATTTACTGGACTGTCCTGTGTTTTTTTTTCTCTATATTCAGAGTACAAAAATCTGAGGGCCTACTATATCTGTGGATTGAATTCTAAAAATGCATAGAAATATCTACTTCTAACTTCCTTCCATCAGATTAAATATGTTACTCATGTAAATATGACTACTACTGATAATCAGTATATGATGTAACCAATACATTTTTCCATTTATTTGGGACTGTATACCATTGTATAACCGACACAGTTAAAACACCATTTCCTGATAAAAGAAGGATGTTGATATTATACATATCTTTACAAATTAAATGATTTCTGTTCTATTCAGGAACTCGAGATGAAGAGAAATTGTAGAATCATGAAGAGATGAAATCCTGGGAGATAAATAATCTGATATACATAGTAATTAGGTGACATTGTGATAAGCACCTCATAAATGTGATAGATAGACTTTGCAATACACTGTTTCCCTGATAATCTTTCTACATACATACTCATTCTCCCCTCTTCAGAACAATACTCAGCTGCTAATCTCTTTATACTTGTACTTGTTCTTTGCCCTTTAGGTCCCATTCACATCCACATGAATCACTCCCCTTCCAGTTCACATAGCATTCTATGAACATTGATGATGGTTCAGCTAGCACACAAATCACAAGCAATAAATATGTAAATTATTCATTTTTATGTAAACACAAAGTCTTTGATAGACTTTTCATGTACAAAAACAGTTGCCAGAAGTTGGATATCTTCTAAGAAATTAAGCATGACTAGAAAAAGTTTACCATGGGTATTGATAAAATCAGTATAAATCAATAAATACTTTGGTACTACTTGCAGATGGCAGTTTCTAAAAAATATTGGAGGATTCATGGAGAAATATAATCCATTTTGTCTTGAAAAAAAAGGGTATTCTGTCCAGGATTAATTTGATGTTAATCTTTGGCCACGATAGCAAAGAGGTCAGAAACCCCAGCTGGAGAAAAAATAAATGTCATACTTCAAAAGTTATACAATAAACTTTTGTTGAAAATCACTTAATAAGTGCAGCTGTAGGCAACAAAATCTTAGCCTCAGAGGGCAGAGGGACTTAAAAAAATTAATTAATTTGGGAGGTGCTGCACAAAACCAGCCTAAGCATATAAGTTACTCATAACCAAACTATATTTGAATTTTTTCTTTGTAATTCCTCTGTTGACTTAACATCTTCATTTTCCTTCTTCATCTATCCTATTTGAAGGCAACTGTGCAACTATTGTGAATAAATTTGTCCTAAATTTACCAAAGAAATTGACTTTGCTGTTGATATGGATTATGCCAGTGTAGATGCTAGATATTTACAGAATTGACAAGTATATTTGCTTCAAAACACTGTGTGTAAATTAAAAAAAAAAAGCAAACAACAAAAACCAGTTCCTCACCCCCACCCATGCCCCCCCAGTAAAACGTTACCAGAAAATCATAGGTCAGTTTTATTAGAGGAGACTTGTTTACAGTCTTTTTTTTCCAGGATAGAGTTAGAACTGTAAAATCTATTCAATTTTCTGTTGCATTTTACATGTCCAGTTTTAATTTAGGGTTACTACATAATTGCCACTTTTAGTTATGATCACAATGTGCAATTTCAAATAGTTTCAGTTTACATGCTTTCTATCCACTTCTGTGTAAACTCCCTTGATTCTCAGATCTGTGAACATGTATTCTGAAGCACTGAATAACTATGAGATGCTCAGCAGTCAGCACTTCCACAGCCTTCTCTGCTTGCTGTGTCCCATTTTACCTCCTGCCTCTCCAGACCCTCTCATCCAGCCTGACTGCTTCAATGTTATGTTAGAGTTTTGGTGTTGCTGTGCTGCCTTTCTCTCTGTGCTCTGCACACAGTACTGATTGCTAGCATGCAACGCTGTTTTTGCCATACAGCCATGTTTATGCTTCAATGATTCCACCTTTACAGCTTTCACTAATAAATTACTATGCAACTGTGTTTTATATCTAGATATATACAGTTTCTGTCTATCTTATTCTGTAATACTGTTTGACATAGGATTTGACCAATACCAATACTGTTTGACGTGTCCATGCTCAGTGCGTACGCCAGCATGTTAAGCTCATTACAGCAATTAGGAATCATCACTGCAGATATTAATTTAATAAGGTAGTGTTAGATCTTCGATACTGCTTGGTAGTAGGCGCTTCAGACATATTTAAAAGAAATCCTTAGTGCAGGAAAAGTATGTCATAAGCTAATAAATTGTTCCTTCCTTATTCCTTTCAGTTAGTGCAAAGCTTCTGCTCTGAAGAATGAGAATTTATATTTATGGCTGGTAAGTGTATTGTCACTGATGAAATCAATATTCTCCAAGTCTCATTCCAGCTGCTTATTTTTTAATTGGAAATGCTTCTAGAGTCTGGCAGTTTGGGACTTAATCTATAAAGTTGTTTGGAAGGATTTGCTGTAATTTAAATTCTGAACTAAATTTCACAGAATGTCTCCTTTTAGAGGTCATGGTCTAAGGTCTTCATTATTCTGTTTCTTTCTATCTCATTTTTCTCTCTTAACTAAACAATTGTGACTCTGCTAATCTGACTTTATATTGAAACAAAATATCATGCATGACTTTTGTAAAACAGCTAAGTTGATTTTTTATTATCTTACATTTTTGAGATATTTAATATCTATTAAATCCTTCTCAATGCATAGTTGTTTCTTTGACATTTATCCTGTCACTGTCTTTTGTTGTTAGCTGTTCAACCTGTGCCATGAATCTGGACTGGTTCAATTCTCTCACTAGCTGAAGAGGTTAGGTAGAGTCTCAGATCTGACTCTTGTCCCCACAGGCACTGAGTTCAAATCCAAACTCGAACAAAACTATTAAAATCAACATGGGAGCAATGAGCTCCAGGTTTTTTAATTGGAATCCGGATGTTTTTTCAGGAAACAGACATAGGCCATGATTTCATGTAACAGAAACTCACATGAAAATTTTAATGCCCAATTATTGCATAATCTAAAATTATCATAATAAAGACACATAGATTCTTCTTTAATTGCTTTTGGAGTTCCAGATCTTTTCCTGTTATTATAAGTGCTAAAATCTTACTTTCTCTTAAGCGGAAACTGAGAATTTTCATCTGTTCTCTGCAACAGATGCCTTCAGAAAATGCCACAGAACATAGTAAAAGGCATGAGAGATGTCAACAATGCATTCTTAATAAATATCTCATAACCATTCTTCCAAACGTAAGTGGTAGCTGGTATCAAACATTCATGGCTGGGACTATGGAAAAAAGCTGAAAATACTCTTCTGGCTCTCCTACTGGCAACAGCACACATAAACTGCTGCTGCCTGGCTGGTGGTGTGGAGAATTGGGGTCCTGTGACTAGCAGGAGATCATGGTCCAGAGGATATCAGTTCTGACATGTGGTAGGAGACAGAGAATACTCAGGAGAGTCTTTGTGTAGCCTGTTCAGCACAGCCAGCTCCTGGCTAATTAGCCTGTCAAGGGAGCTAGCTCTGGCTATACTTGTCTTTTATTGACTGAGATGCCCTCCAATTTCAGTTTACTGACAGATAATTTTCTGTTGGATTGGTGACACTGAACACATTCCTTTGTTCCACACCTCTCCTTGTTACATCTGATGCATTAACATTTTTGCAACTAATCTCAACACCCAAGTCCGTGTTACATTATGGTGCAGAGAGAAATGACTGTCCTATACTGGTGAACATGAATCCTGAAGACATCTTGGCTTCATTCCCATCTTGCCTGGAGGCAGTGTGCATAGACACAGAAAAGCCATTTATAACTCAGTTTTTAAGAGGTGCCGAGAACCTGTAGCTCCCATTGAAAGGCTGCCATT
Organism: Strix uralensis; assembly: GCF_047716275.1. Classification (NCBI taxonomy): domain Eukaryota; kingdom Metazoa; phylum Chordata; class Aves; order Strigiformes; family Strigidae; genus Strix; species Strix uralensis. The sequence goes on along the minus strand of NC_134012.1, from coordinate 83,478,876 downwards.
AATCTCTATGCAACAGTTGCTTTTATGAGAAGAAGAATTCTGAATTTATGCAGTCATGCTGGCTTGGAGACCTGTCTTGACAGAGCTCAGCACCTACTGTAAGAGCAGACTATGTATAAAACACGTGGAGGACGGAGGTCAGAGTCATATTTCTGGGTACACAGAGAAGAAGGAAGTGATTTGGAAATTACCATGAATTTACCAAGCCTAAATCATATCTGACTAAACTGGTTGCTTTCTATGATAAATGACTAGATTTTGGGACAAGGAGAGAGTAGAGAATATCACCTACCTTTACTTTAGCCCAGCTTTTGACACTTAGTTTCCACAATATTGTATGCAATTTACCACAACCTGAATGGAAGGCCAACCAGCTAGACAAAAACCTGATTGGATGATTGGTCTCAGGGAGTGGTGGTAAATGCATTGTATGCTGCCTAAAATCTCATAAAACATAGTGGTCTATACTGTGACATGTCTTGTTTAACATCTTCCTCAATGGCCAGGGCGCGGGGAGGGAACATTTTTCTTCTCAAGCTGACACCAAACTGAGGGAACTAGCCAATGCCCTGAAGAGCAGGGCTACCATCCAGAGGAACCGGGGTATACTGGAGGAATGGGCCTTGTGCTGAGCCCTGCCTCTGGGAAAGCAGAGCTACTGGCACCAGACCAGGCTGGGCAGCAGCTCTGCAGAAAAATTCTGGGGTCCTGGGACACAGTGAGCTGCACAGGAGCCACCCTGGGCCTAGCAGCATTGGGCACTGTAGAAGCAGAAACTGCTGAAACCAGCATTTGTTCTTTGATTAGTAGCAGTTTGTTTACATTGGAAAAAATAACTTATTTATTTACACTTACTTAAATGTATATCTATCTTGTTTGTGATTCCTTGTTTCAGCTGGGAGGAGCAAAAAGCACATTTTCCTGATTTACCCAGAGGAGTAAAATAGTCCTATTTTCCGAAACTGCATATTTCTGAGAAACAATGAAAGCCTCTCCTCCTACGTACGGCTTTGGAAGACAGCAGCCTGAGACCAGAGTCAGGAGGCTGGTGAGGTTCCTCCACTGGGAGGAAGAAGCAGCATGAGCTGTGATTGCTTTGACTCCATCAGTTAAAGAAAGCTGGAGGGTGGAGAGCCTGAATGCTGGAATTGCTGTACATTTGGATAGAAGGGAAGCAAAAAGTGGTGCAGGTGACATAGATAACAAGAGAGATCTCAGTAGGATCTAAAAGCCCATAACTGGCTTCCGAGGAAAAAAGTAGAAGGTTCCTCTTTCCCTTCCCAGCCACTGGCCTTGACTTCTCTCAGATCACTAGTAATGGCACTTGAACAATTTATTTATTTTTATTAAAAAAGGTGTTCCCTTAGTAACTACAAGCATATTTTGTAACCTTATAATCCTTTGTAGTTGGTGTCTGTAGTGTTGACTCTTAGAATGTCTGTAAAACTAATTTGTGAGCTTTAATGCTATAATAGGTTATATAGTCCAAGAACAAAGACTGACTATGATTTGGAACAAAGCATGAATATTTGAATGTAGATTTAGAAGTCAGACCAAATCTTGCTTTGAAAAATACCCAACGATTGTTGGGATGAATGAAATCCCTTTTCTTGACAGCCTGTAAACACTAGGGAGTAATAGCAAGGCATTTAATGGACTCTTTCCTAGCCTATTCCCCTACATTAGCATCTACTGAAGTCAGGAACAAACTCTATGCAGAATGTGGTCTTGAACAGTATTGATTTGCCTTTCCTGGTTGATATTTACATACGATGGCACAAATTGAGATATTTAATTTTGGGAACCATTTAATTTTAGTTTACTTGTTGGAATATAAAATGTCAAAGGAGTGCACAGAAGACTTTTTTTTTTTTTTAAATATGATTGCTTTGTAAAAGATATTCTCTCTGGGGACTTGGTCTGGATTAGAACAGAGATGTGAGTGTTGCCAGAATGCAATTTAGGTGTCTGGACAATGGCGAACATGCTGTCAAGACAGAGCTAACTGACAGTCAGGAAAGCAGGGAGGTAATGAAATATCTTTCACAGTAGCCAGATTTTGCTTCCAGAGCAGCAAGTTTAACTCCTACATTTTCATATTTCATGGAGATTTGTTATTCTTTTAGGTGCTATCATTTTTGAAATAGCATAGAACAAGAAAATAGTGAAAATAAAGCTGAGTGCAAATTTTCTGATTCAGTAATTGTATTTTGAAATTCACAGATATACAAAAAAGCTTCCAAGTCTGACTGAGAGACAAACTGTAGCTGGAGTACACTGGAAAAAGTAAGGGAGAAATGTGGAGATATGAAGTTAATAAATATATGATGTTTCCAAACCAGCTTCAGCACAAGAAAATGTAAATCTGTGTACCTTGAGCTTGTACTGGCAAGGAAGGCTGAATCTGCCTCTGTTTTACAAAAAGTCAGCTGAAGCAATTTTGATTAACAAAGGCTGTGAAGTGTCACAGAGTTAATGGTATCCTGAGAGGCAGGGCATATCAGTTAGATTTAACTCCTCTGTGGAAAGTAGTTCATAAATAAAATCTCAAGATCTCCTGACAAAACATTTTCTGAGAAATGTAAAATTATAGGCGTATGCTTGACAGTAAAATTTATACTAGAAGCAGTAAAAAGAACTTTATTAACATAAACAAGTCAAGTATCCTAATCCCTTTCAGAACTCCTAAGCTTCTCAGTAAGATGAACTCTGGACAAGAAAGTTATCTTGCATATAATTTAGCCTTGGGAGAGACTCTTGTCAGCATCTTTTTGAACAGCACTTTCTCTTAAAGGACATTAAAAAGGTTTGTACAACTTATGGTGTAATGCAGTTATGGCAAAAGCTAAATTTCATTGTGGTTTTGGATGAAAAAGACAATGGCAATAAGTATGGAAAGGGTTAATTTTTTAGGTTAACACAGATCCTCAATTATTTATCACATTTCATGAAATTTGAAGGGCCTTAAATGAAGGCAGCTGTACTGTCTCCTGTGTCAGGTTACTGTCTGACACCCAAATAACAGAGAAAGACTACTTCTTCATGTCTTTGCCACCACGTGTTGTATGCCTGGTGAATGCTGTCAATAATTGTTGGGGTTTTTTTCCCTTCCTGAATGCTTATAGGTGACTTCAAACAGTCCTGGTAGTACAGAATCAATACCTCAGCGCCAGCAGACGCGGCAAAACTGTTATCATTATTGTGTTTACCCTCGATCAGGTTACACTCTTTCCTCCCAAAGCCACTAAAAATTCCAGCAAGAGCACACAGCATCTCCTCGTTAAGTTCTTTCCACCTTCTACAGGTATCAAACATCTTTCACTTTTTTGCCTCAGCTCTTATGGCTAAGAAGTAAACTGAGATAAAAACAGGCAATGAGAGAAAAGATTGTCCAGTCTTAATTAAATGACATCAGGACACTGTTTCAAAACACTAGTGATTATTGAATTGGCATCCCGACCTGCTAAAACATGGAAAAAATAAGCTAGTCAGAGAAATGGACCATGAAACACTTTGAGTTTACTATGATGGTAAACTATACCCTTCCTGTGATTTTCTTCTCTTCCCAGACAAAGAACATACATGCAAGCTTGCAGTCAGACTGCTGAAGAGAGAACCATAAAAAGATGTGATTTTATATAGACACATTTAACCTACCTTTTAATTAATCAACTGAATGCCTCATTTTTACTTCAACTCATTCAGAATTTCTGGCTTTGTTGTGTCATTGAATATGACATTTCCACATTTGGAAAAAAATAATAAGATATAATGATACACCTATTGCAGTGTACTGCCTCTACTAAACAGATATCATGATTGACTGACAGCTTGAGTCTCAGAAGGAATAATTTTCCATAAACACGAAATACATAACTTTTATTAGTGGCTTTAAAATATTTGGAAAAAATGTGAAGCAAAACCTTTTTTTCTATTTTCCTTCAGTTTCATTAATCATTAATCCTTTCTCTGTTACTTGCCATATGCCTTTTTAAAATTCTTTTAATTTTTCAACCTTATATCTCACCCTATGGTCACTACAGACATAATGCTAAAACAACTCATTTACCAGAGTTTGGCTCAAGTAAAAGATCTGTGTCACTTACTAAGCAAAGTGACATGTATTAGTCATGGGTCTGTTCTTAAAGATCTATTCGTATTACTCCTTTCAATTGCATAAAGTCCGTGGAAAGGTGGAGAGCATGATAGTTAAAGAAATTTTAGAAAAGAAGAGAGTTTACTACAGTCACTGCTCCCAGCTCACAGCCATTATAACTCTTGCTGTAGGACTTTTATTCCTGGTACATTTGGGGTTCTTTTACTACCATTTTTTAATAACTAGGAGGAAAGAAAACCCTGAGCTAAATACCGGTGAAAATAATGATTCAAATGGCTGATCAAGATCTGAGCCTAGAGTTTTCAAGGTCTTCATTTAGACAACTAAATCGCTGGTCAAGCTAAGGAATATGCTATTCCTCAGGGATCTGCACCCTTAAATGTGAGTGCTGGTCTTCTTTTGATAATCATGTAGAGCTGGAATTAGAGGCCAAGTTCTCTCCTAGTAAAAAAGCCCCAGGAGAGAAGAAATAATGCCAACATAGAACTTTCTCTGTTCAGCGATAGAATTTGTACAAAACTGTTTTAGATTGTCAAGTCTCTTAAGAAGAGACAGCTAGGAAATGACTATTCACTAAAATTACAATGGAAAGTTCTTTTCTACCATTGTAAAATCTTAATGATTTTTGAAAACCAGGGTCATATGTATAAAGCATTTATAAAGGGTTGGATTTTTAAAAATATTTTGTCAGTAATTTTTGTCAATATTTGAAAGAGACTAGACATTTTAAAATTGTATCTTACATTTTCAAAGAAAAAGTAATTTTGGTATAATAATAACATACATTGCTTAGAAAAGGGTATTCAATATGAAGGAAGTTTTTTTCCTTTAATTTTTACTTCAGAAACCTGTCAAAGAAAATTTTTTTCACAGAGAGGTTTCTGTTTTGATGAATTGATGAATTTTTAAAAACCTGTTTCCCTGAAAAACTCTTCATCAGCTCTACTGCTGACACTGCCACTAATGACTAAATTTGGTTGCTTACGCAAAGCTTCCCGCTGTGATGTTTCGAGGGGAGAACAAGCTGCTCCACCATGCAGCTGTTCCTCAGTGAGGTGCTGGAGTGTGGAGTGATGGCCTTTTCTCCTCCTTGCTCCTTGTGCTTTGGGGCTATGCAGAGCTGTTAAATAGTATCTAACTTGTAACCCTGTTTGTGTGGAATTTTTCACCTATTACTGAGTCCTCCCTGTCACTTCCAAGCAGATCTAATGATCTATTTTGGTGCATGCTCCAAGGCTGCTTAGCAGTGTCACTGAAGAAACATAATATTGCCAAGCAATAACATTTCACAGGCAGCCAAGAGCCATCACTTACAGCATTGTTCTTACTTACAGTGCTGCTGAGTTTGTGTCAGGTGTAGCTGAGCTCCACCAGGTGTTCAGCTTGAGCATTAATTTATCTTTGTGCCTTTTTTTTCATACTCAGTGTACATCTGTGTTTGCATTCCCTGTTTCTACTCAAAACCATGGGTCATTCTGCACCACTTAATGAAAAATAGATTGAATCTTCCCCAGTAATCTCGGTAGGTAACTTCCCATAAAGATACAAATAGAAGAAACTCATATTTCTATGCAGAAAGAAAGCAGGGAATATCCAAGGTATAAGTTTGCTCTGCAATTTACTAGAACAGTTAACAAAATTTTACAGATTTGCATGACTAATATATGCACCTCCAAAATTTTGGGAAAACTGCATTGAAAGAGGCCAGTCTATGAATCTTTTCTGATAAACTATCTTTCTATCTATGTTGAGGAATTTCTGTGCTAGTATACACTCAACTACAATAAATATAACACTTATCATAATATTGGAGAGTAATTCCAGTGGCTGTAGACATCAAGAAATCTATTCTGTTGAAAGGACAAATTGTCAGTGGCGTATGAAAAGAGTTCAGGAAGAAAATGTATGTCATTGTAAACACTGCTTTCTGTGAGATTATGTATTTTGTGATCTCCTTCAGACATGTGAAAAGACAGGAATAAATGCAACCATTATAACCTACTGAATAACATATCTCTCCTAAAAGTTTTGTATAAATCATCCAGTCCTTATAAATTCTGATAACAATATTTTTCTTTTCCATTATATATATTTTTAAATTAAGTATCATAGACAAACATTGTTTAGATAGAAACCTAATGTTATTTCTTTGAATTACCTTAAAGAAAAGCAGAATGTAGGAGGATATAATATGAATCTGAAGTCTTTGGTCAATATGAAACTTTCCCATAGCTCAGTTTGTTCTTTCTAAAGACTGGAGTATCTGGTATATGCTATGCTTCTGGATTCCAAACAAAAATATATGCAATCATTTTATAAAGGAAGTATCTAACTGCAATGTAATCGTCACCTCTAACACCATTCTATTATCTAGGTAGTAGTCCTAAACTAGTAGAGGCATTATTTAAGAAGTCTACTTCGTTTATAGATACCACATAGCTCTGAACACTAAATAATCAGTCATTGACCATTAGGATTAGCAACGCAACTTTTGAGATGGTTTATATAGGTTAGTTAGGAAAAGTTTCTGTTGAACTTGGGATAGTAAAACAAACAGTAACTTTTTACATTTCACAAAGTGTTTGTGAAATATACCAGTTATCTCCCTTCTGCTGGGACTGAAAAATGAAACAGAGGTTGAGTTCATCCTCAGCTCTTAAATACACTGTAATTACTATAACTGCTTGCACATATATTTTAATTTCAATTTTTCAGTGACAAACCAGGGTCATAATAGAGATAAAATCAGACTATTTCTTCTGTTGGCTGGACCAAGATCCACCTCACTGTGTGCATTTGTGGTTTGTCTTTTGGTTTGTCTTCTAGTACTACTACCATCCATAAATCTACACTTGCAGAAGGCAATGTTAAATGACCCTGCAGTCACTTTGTGTGAATACGTGGGTAGGTGGGAATTTTGGAGTGTGACATGGCATGGCCTTCCCATCTGCAAAGCAGTTATTTAGGCCTTTGAGTTAAGTAACAGGACCAGTTAAGATCTGAGTATCAGATCTAGAGTTCTTCTAGAATTCCCTAAATTCAGGTTTTTCCATGCTACTGTGTCCCCTCAATGTAGACATCAGCACAGGTTCCTTCTGCCTCTTCAAATTTAATGTGGACATTAATGTGGACAGCCTCAAAGTCAAGATTAGAAACAGCAGGTTTTGAACTTCTGATTAAACATTTAGAACTGTATCTGTCTAACAAAAGAACATTTATTGTTCCAAATCTATGCCTAGTGTGGAAGGGTTTCACTATCTTGCCACTGGAGTCAGTGGGAAAAATTAAACAGTATTTTCTACATGATCAGACTTAAAGAAGATCATTGGTGTTGTAGCATCTTGTAGTTGAAGAAATATAATCTTATTTTTTATTTAACACAAACACTGAGGGAAAAGAGCAGTAACATAGTATTTTTTAAAATCCTTTATCTCAGAAACTTGCAGTTTTTTCTTTATGTTTTAAAATAAAAGTAATTTATGCTAAAAATAAATAAAATATTTTTTCTGACTGAAATAATTTGGCCCTCCTGTTCTCCCAACTCAACTTTTCAAGTTATTTCATTTATCTTTTGGATCTGCTATCTTGTAATTGTCCATAATATGTCTTTTAGAAATAGAGAAATGTCATGAACATAGTGAAGAACCCGAGTATTGATAACCCTTTTTCAACCATTGTTGAAACAAATTAAACAAAAGACACAAAAGTGTCTTTTCACTCTCAGTGTTCTCTAGATTATCATTAATGACCTTCCATGGAGAAACTGCAATTTCTGGCTCCCTCTGATGGTCCACTTTGGAATGACATACTCATAACTACCCATTCAGATACACTACTACATTTATAATTTTTTCATAAGTTATTCTTAGATCTGAATATTGTGGCTCTGTTCCTTTACTTCCCTTCTCTTTTTTGGGAGAGTGTTTGTGAGACACTTTTTAACTTTGGTATATGACTACCCAGCCAGCCACTTGCAGATCTTTAATACTTTATGTTCTTAAAATTGCGAATTAACATTCTAGGGCTTTCTCTTTCCAGGTTTCCATAGCAACTCTTGTACAGCTTATTCATTAGAAAGAGTTCTGTTTAATTGATCTCCTAATGTATTGCTTAATAGTAACTGTTAAGCAGTCTTTTGTTTCCAGGTCATATTTAGGGTTCACATATTTGCATAAAAGCATTTCATTAGCTGAAACCAATCATTATTAGTAATTTTCTTTTTTTAGTTTAAAATAACTAAACCCTCATTGAGATTTTCTGAATAGCAAATATTTATATCTTGCTGAATGGGTTTTCTCTGTAAGCCTGGGTGCTTTGTTTCTCTGAGCAGCAAGAAAATTACAGAGCTTCAAAATGTTAATCAGGGAAGACAAAAAGAAAGTGGCTTTTTTTCCAATTGAAATGTAAATGCACAGTGACGATAACTATAGGCCACAGGCAATATTTGATGACAAAGTTTTAATGGATAAATATCCTTTAAAAATCACAGTAATGCACTGCCCAACTTGAATACATTGGGATTTCTTCTATTATGCATAATAATGATTTTCTGACATCTTAGGCTATGGAAGTTTAAAACCTCAAAGAAATCCTTTTTTGAAACATAGTGCTGTCCAAAACTCTTCCCACTTAAGTCAGTCAGCTTTGATGAATATTTTTATAGTCAAATACATGAATTCAGTTTGTTCTGCATGAGCTGCAAGCTGATTTTCAGCTTAGTGGGGTACATGAATGTCAAGCAGTTCACTCAGAGTCACATGATGATGTTTAGTCCTGACAATAGAAAAATTGTGTTCACCAAGAACAATCATTTAAATCCTTTCTGGATAATAACTGGTACAGAAAACAAAGTATATAGTTTCAAGCAACTTCTCCTTAAACACCTTAAAAAGATCTATCCCATCAAACTTTCCCAAGTAGAGAGTACAGAACTCACTCCATGTGGCTGCATTAATGTTATACATACTATGAGTCTGGTTCACAACTTCACATTAATTGATTACAAATCTAGATATTCTAGAATAATGTTTTTTCAGTTTCTTTTAATAATTTTTCTGGTTTTTTTCCAGTGCTTGGAGTTGATGGTTTTCAAGATTTGCTCACAAGCATGAGAGGTTTAAGTCTGATTCTTTTATTGGTTTGGTTCTTTTTAAATGAGACCTCATATTCACAAGCACAGAACTTCAAGACAGACCTGTGAAAATAGAAAATATGGAACGATTTCTAATGAATTCCTGAGACTTAGCAGGAATTACATGTTTCTAAAAACAGTTTAGTCCCTTCAGATCTCAAAACATTCATAAGCAATTGCTCCATTGAGTAGCCCAATGTAATATGCATAGCGTGAACAAAAATCACAACATTGGGAAAAGAATTGAGGGGATCTGTAGTGAAAAAGAAAGTAAAGGTACTGTGTGGTGTACTGAAAGGCACGGACTCCCCCGGAGTCCCACAGTACTGTGTTTGACCTTTTATTTCCTAATAAAATACTGGTAAAAATTGCTGTTGTTACTGCTAATGTTTAGATATTATGGTGAAGGTATTCAGAAAGAGAAATAAATGCCATTAATATTTATGATAAATCATAGGCTGAATTTATGTCACCTACTAAGAGCCTCCAGCTATTGTCTATACTGAAAGAATATGTAGGAGTACTTCCTGGCCACTGATAATTTAAAAATAGTTAAGAAGCATCTCTAAAGGAAAAGTTAGTCAGAGCTTTTCAGGAGTTCCAAATATCAGGTTCTATTATCCATCCATTTTCTGCCATTTTGTAAAATATCAGTATGCAGAAAAGCTGTGCCAAAAATCTTCCTGAGAAGCTCATTTATTGGTACAGACATGAGGCAGAGTAAGTGTGAACTGATACTATTTTGTGTATAAAAATTTTGGTAAATAGTGTTATGGTTTCACATGGTATGTTTGCATGAATAAGAAGCAAATTTGCATTGATAAAACGATTTTTTTTACTGTTTTGTGTATTCACAGAGATGTCTGCTGAAGACAGGATCATCTTACTTTAAAGTCTTAGAATCATTAAAGTGAATTTTTTAAACTGTTATAGAAGAGGAAGATAATTTTTAACATTTAGATATTTTGAATTGTATGTTTTACATGCATGAAAATAAAAGATTATTATTTTTCTGCTAATCATGAAACCACTTCAAAAATTATTTCCCACAGGGGCAGTATCAATTATGACTGGCTCAACAAAAAAGGATTATTTGTTTATATTTTAAACTGCTTTCTTTCACTGCCTTTGATATTTTTTCCTTTCTGTTTGAAGGACTTTGAGTATAGTGACAGAGTCATAACTTTATAGTCTTCAGTGATGCCCACTTGTTCTTAGTTTTAGAAATCTGCCTTGTGACACAAGTAACAGCAGTAACATGTCAGCTACTACAGAACAATCATATTGAACAAAACCAGTAGTTTAGGGGCATACTTGCTTAATCATGTTGTTTTCTCCTACAAAGGAGAAGAGACATAAGAAAGAAATGACGCACAAAGGAGCCAAAGATGCAGGCTCTCTTAATGCCTTTCTTGAAATAGCACTCTGAACTACTGATGTGTGTGTGCTCTAAAAAGCCTCAGTAATTTCAAGATTTGGCAACTATCTGTTGGCTACAGAAAGAATGAAATAATCTATGGTCTCAGGTACTATTCTTTTTTAGCAATTTATTTGCTCTGTGACGTTCAGCAGACTACTTCCATTTTGGTTTTGAAACAGAGTGTGTGATACTTTGATAGCATGCATATATATACCTGTCTACTTGTGCAAGTACAGACTAAGACTATTTTGTGTAGGACTGCTTTTCCTACACAAGTCTCAGCAGCATAACAACATGGAAGCTAGTACAAAGATCCAACTTGGCCAAAAACTTCATTTTGGAGGCTATGTAGTTGGCACTGCTGATTGATAAGGCTGAATAGCTTGAGCACAATACTGCACAATGGATCACAACGTCTCTCAGACTGAATGTTACTTGTCTTTGGCCTTTTTAGGTCTCCCTGAACTATTTTCTTACATGTTAGACTCTACAATTTGAGTGAGCTCATGTCTCAGGTATAGTACATTCTACATAATTATCTTCGACTCTCACTTCACAAAAAGTGTGACTGCACCGAACTCTATTGGCTGTACCGGCCAGGATTCCCTGACTGTAACAGATTAGGCAACTGGCTCACATGTAATCTTATACATAAGGACAAGTAAATGCAGATGGGAGGTGAGCTCCACAGACTATGAATCTTTAGAACAAGAGTTTCAAAGAAAATAAAAAGTCTTATCCGTGATGGGTAGCAGCTCAATACTACCAATGAAGCTACCTAGAACTTTTTTAGAACTTTTTTAGAACCTAGAACCTGTTTAACATCTTTCTTGATGATCTAGACGATGGGATCGAGTGCACCCTCACTAAGTTTGCAGATGACACCAAGTTGGGTGGGAGTGTTGATCTGCTCGAGGGTAGGGAGGCTCTACAGAGAGATCTGGACAGGCTGGAGCGATGGGCAAAGGCCAACTGTAGGAGTTTCAATAAGGCCAAATGCCGGGTGCTGCACTTGGGCCACCACAACCCCCAACAGCGCTACAGGCTTGGGGAGGAGTGGCTGGAGAGCTGCCAGTCAGAGAGGGACCTGGGGGTGTTGATTGACAGCCGGCTGAACATGAGCCAGCAGTGTGCTCAGGTGGCCAAGAAGGCCAATGGCATCCTGGCTTGTATCAGAAATAGCGTGGCCAGCAGGGACAGGGAAGTGATCTTGCACCTGTACTCGGCACTGGTGAGGCCGCACCTCGATTCCTGTGTTCAGTTTTGGGCCCCTCACTACAAAAAGGACATTGAATTTCTCGAGCGTGTCCAGAGAAGGGCAACAAAGCTGGTGAAGGGTCTGGAGCACATGTCGTACGAGGAGTGGCTGAGGGAACTGGGGTTGTTTAGTCTGGAGAAGAGGAGGCTGAGGGGAGACCTCATCGCCCTCTACAGCTACCTGAAAGGAGGTTGCAGAGAGCTGGGGATGAGTCTCTTTAACCAAGTAATGAGTGACAGGACAAGAGGTAATGGCCTCAAGTCCCCCTCAAACCAGGGAAGGTTTTGACTAGATATTAGGAAGCATTTCTTTACAGAACAGGTTGTTAGGCGTTGGAATGGGCTGCCCAGGGAGGTGGTGGAGTCCCCATCCCTGGAGGTTTTTAAGAGTCGGGTTGACATAGCACTTAGGGATAGGGTGTAGTTGAGAACTGTCAATGTTAGGCTAATGGTTGGACTGGATGATCTTCAAGATCTTTTCCAACCTAGATGATTCTGTGATTCTGTGAACTTGATTTTCAGGTAAAGAATCTCCAATTTTGTATCCTTTTTTTTTTTGTTTGTTTTTTGCATGCAGTTTTTTTTTTTATCCTAACATTATTTTTCATTACATGTGAATACTGAGTGGGTACATATTGTGCTAATAATTTTTGCAGTCATCGTTTATTCTACATGACTCTTTCAGCCCTTGAAATATGGCACTCAATAAATAAAGCAAGTGAAATTGTGAAATCCATCACAACAGAAGACAATCTGAAATGGAGGGTCTCTGTCCTCTCATTCTTCCTCCCATGAATGATACTCTCCCAGCTTACTATACCCTCTGCTGTTTTTCCTCCTTTAATTTCCAGGAGCTAGTCCTAGCACTGATGCTTCTTTAAGCAGCTTTAAGGCTACTGCTCTGATAAGACTTTCTATTAAGCATACAGATGGATCAAGCACTCAGGGTTGAGCTAATATCTTGGATGTCAGTTTGATGACAATATTTGTCTTCTTCCTTTCTCTTTCAACAGGTCAAAGATTATTATTTCTTCATGAAAAGAACAGGGAAAAACACCTCAGACAGCTTCCATTAGGAGCACAATGCTAATTTCTAAGCATTCACAAGGCGAGAATACCATGTATGTATTCTGGAAAATATTCACTCTGTTTAGGCAGCTTTGACATCCTACAATAGAGTGATGGTGCACCTTCAGTAAGAAGCTTCAAAAGAGGAAGAAATGATAGAAATTTTAGTTGCATGCCTAAAACTAGAGAATATCTCTCAACATTTGTTAGAGTAACATTTGCTCTAAATTTGGTCAGGCACCAGTTCAAACATTTTTGCTACTGTCTTCTCCTTTTTTTGCACAAAAAGAATTGGTGAGAAACATGAAAGAACAGCAAGGAAACTGCTGATTTTCAAATGTTGTTGTTTTATAAAAAAAGTGCAATTTATCAGCTGTGGTTATTTTCCAGAATGTCTTTCTAAGGATTACCTTAATTGCATTGCTGGCAGAGTATGCAGTTTTTATTAATCAATAAAACAATGATCCTTATAATGAGATTATACAAGCAGCAACTAATCATTATCTCATCATCAATCTTTAAATCTGTTTCCCATTATTAAAATCCACAATACTCTGTAAGTTCCTCAACAACAGTATTTACAACTACAGGGTATGTCACAGCATAGGTATTTTCACTGTCAACTGTGGTTTAATTTCCTTGCTAGCTATACTGTTCTGAGCCAAACTTGGTAGGTAAGATGTAATGACGCAGTAACAGCAACATCCACCATTTCTGCTGACTGGGTTTCCCCACAGAGGCTATACATGTTCAAAACTATATGTATGTCCTGATATACCACTGCTTCTATGCTGGGGATGAAAGGGAGAAAGGTGACTGGTGTTTTCCACTTAACTGCAGCTAAACTGGTGCAACGCTGTGCAGGCACCCTCAACTAACACCTAATGTGTGGAGAACCTTCCAGAAGGTCAAGGTGTGCATGCCCGTGCAGCAGCAACGAACCCAGCAGAAGCTGTGGGATTCAAGCCAACCAGAAATGGGTATTCTTTACCCAATCCTGTAAGTACTGGAGCTGCTGGATGTGTGAGTGTTGCTGGAGTGTGTGAGGGCTTATGATGGGGTGGGGAAGCCCTGTTGTCTATATGCTACAAGCTGGGGCTGCCATGTTGGCCACCAACCCTCTCTCCTTGGCTCTGCCATGTCTTCCATGGAGCAGGAAGGTTGTGTGGCTCATTAACATCAAATATACTCATGACTAACAGTGCTTTGGTGTCTGAGCACATTTAGTCATACACTGTCATTTTCATCGCAGCCTGTGACAGCCTCCCAACCAAAGTGTCCTGAGAAGTCAATCTTCTTTTTAAAGACAAAAGAGATCCAATGTGGTAGATACTCATCTACGGTCAATACATGTTAATGGCATTTTTTTTCTTTTTACTTTCACTCTTCCTGTACCTCAGCAGACTAACAACATCCCAGAAGAACACATTGCTGACATTCCTGTAAAGGTAATCAGAGGAAGAAGGACCCTCTTGGGGCAGGAAGTTGGCTTCCTGCCCACGGTGATTATCTGTTTGAGGAGCTAACATGGTGTCCACCTTCTAGATAGAGTCATAGGAGAAGCAAACCAGTGGGGTGTAAGTGCATTGATGTCTACGTTGAACAGTTCTTGAGCTCCTACACTCTTCATTATGTTTTACCATGAAACTTGTTCATTGGAAACCAGAGCTTAAAGTTAATGGAGGGTTTAAAAGGATGCAGCTCTAAATCATTAAAGCTTTAAGTGACGGCATTCAAATGGACATTCAAAATGTAAACCTACGATGTAAATGAGTTCAAGAGCACAGATATTCCTAAGAAATAAAAAAATTACATCAAAAATAGGCAAGCAAACACTATGTATTCCAGTCCACCACATTAAATTATTTAAGTAACAGGTTCTTTCCACCTTTTTTGTCTCTTAAAATAAAAGAAACCTAGAGAATTAAGGAACAGCAATAGTATTTGAAATTCTGTGATATACTATGATGACAGCATAATTATCTAATTTAGATATAACACTGATGCTCCCAAATATTACACAGAAATAAAAAGCCAGTGCTGCAAGTCTGCAGCCACACCCTGTTTTTCTCTAGGCAAACCAGTTCATGCTAGAAATGAATTAATGTAATCAGGTGTCTTATCATTCCTTAAATAACATCACAGTCACTTCGCAAAAGACAGAATAAATTTAGAAAGAACAACTGACTTACATGCTTCCAGGTTCTCATGGGTTTCCACTTTTTGCTCACAACTTCCAATTTACGGCTTTAGTCATGTTTCTAAAAATCTGAGATAAATTCTCAGTTGATCATCTGTTGTCTTGTCTTAGCCCAACAACAAAAAAATGTGTTGTTCTGTTTCCTCACTCCTACAATCCCTGTTGAAAAAAACACTGTTCTGTGATCAGTTTACTTACAGTTACCCAGGATCAGAAAAATCTTCTCTTACACCTTCCCAGGTTTTCTGTCTTCTTCCATAGCCAATTAACTGTTTATTGCTTTTACCCATGCTAATCTCTGTTTATCTGGGATCTTTTCATGATTTATTGTTCATGGTCTGTGTATTTCATTCAGGTAAATGACCAAGATAATTGCTGCCCCTCTCAATGTGAAGAGAACCCAATTGTCTTTTTCTGCTCCCCTGGAATCAGTACTGACCTTGTGTCGTAAGCCTGACTGCAACGGCAGCAACGAGTTAGCGATACATGTAACAACCACCCTGAGCAGGCACAGTTCCAGTGTGGCTTTCAGACCAGTACTGTGTTGCACAAACCCCCTGGCTGCAGGACAACCTGACAGGTCATTGTACAGGAGGACTGTGGGCAGCTTCCCCTGCATACCAGCAGTTACACCACCTGCATGGCTTTGCCTTTAACATTGCAGCAGGAAGTTCTCATGTGAACATAATTTTTATTTGACTGTAGACATGATAAATAAAGCTGTTTCCTTGTAAGAAAATCATATAGTAGCTTGTAAGACCAAAAGGGGAGAATCTCTGCTATGGATGAGGCATGCATGGTGTGCTGCATGTAGGTGGAAGTCCTGTTTGATGCTACACTCACTGCCCAGGGCTCCCACCATTTAAAGGAATGTAAGATTATCAGTGTTGTTCTCTTCTCATAGTGTTAGCTCTAATAAACAACATTTTAAGTATCACATCACAACTCTTAGGTGACTTACTGGGACCATAATGGATCAGCACCTCCTGGTGCACACCACCTTGCATGAAGAGAAATGAGAAAGAAAATAATTCTAATTGGCTTAGAAAAAAAAATGTGTCAGAAAAGACTTGAATCCTTGGAGCTCTGAAAAGTTTGCCTGTGTCTATGAGGAAGAAAATCTGGCCCTTCAGTTGTATCAAGACACCATGAAGGTGTAAAGAGTCTTGGATAAATACCTGAATTACCCATATATTAGCAGAAAAAATTATAGCACCTCTAGAAATAGACCATTTTAAACTACAAAACCTCACATTTCAGTATTTCTCATAGCTAAGATCTCTGATTCAGTCCAGGTGGTATACAGTTGTGATCAGATTTGGTGATTAAATGAAAATCTTTGTCTCTGCAAAGTTGGCAAAGAACAACCCACTGGTTTTCATTTCATGAAAACCAATGACAAACCAATGACAGAAATCAGTGTCTACTAATATACAGTAGTAACATAAGTCATTGAAGTCATTGGACTAACTTCGAAAAGAGTTTAAAAGTCATATAGAGAATAAAGCCAGAAGAAAACATGGAAATGCATTTCCTTACACCAAAAGAATATGCTGGTGGCAATTTTGGTTGGTTTAAAATAAAGTAGTAGCTTCGATAAGTGGTATCTTAGAAGCAGAGAGAGGCATTTGATTTCTGTCATTACCATTTGGAACAGCACTCTTCTAAACATATATTTTTTGAATTAAAAGTGTCAATCCATTAGAAAGCTAATGGACTGACACTATTCATGCAAGGGAAAGAAAAATAAGAAGTGACATTAAAATAAGCATATGTTTTTGCAAGTGCAAATGGGTTTGGGACTAGAAGATAGCTATTCCATGTGTAAATAGTGCCAAAAGGCTCCATTAATGGGTAGGTGCTATAACATCTTTGAAAGAGGTTTCTATTTTGATAATTTGTTTCCACTACAAATAATTTAACTGGATTTTCTGAGATTAGACCCTGGTTTGCTCCAGGTGAGAATATTTTCAGGTGAAAACATTTCCCTTTCTTTAGTGATTAATTTCTGGCCAGTGAGGTCATGTCAACAGCTTAACTCGACAAAGTCCATGTACTGGGCATCTAAAGAAAGATGAGGGTCCTGTCAGGAAGACATAAACAAAACCTGAAGCTATTTCAAAGCCAGGGGAAGTCTGATATGGTACTGAGGAAAGACAGAGAAATTGGTATAATAATTCAGGATTAGATAGGATGAGACCTTTCTTTCCTAGCAAAATGAACAGTCTTCTAAATGTGATTAGAATAAATTTCAAGCTTCACCCTATAGACACTGTATTTGCCTCCAGGAGCCTGTTTGGTTTGATTGTAGGAGCACTGATTGATGATGGCAAGCCATACGTACAATTGTATATAAATAAACATTCACAGTATAACTACTAGGTGTTTACAGAATGCCAAATGTATTCTGGAAGATGTTGTACATAGGAACAGTTCTCTCTCTCCCTTCTTTTAAAGGTTATATCAAGTTTAGTTAACATTTTTTCTCCAAAAAAGTTAATGGACTTGTTTTATATTGGTCTAATAGAACTATTTCTTCCTTAATAAAACTAGTAAAAATCAGAGAACAGGTTCAATGAACAGCAAAAACAAAAGCAGAAAGTACAATAGAATTACAATCGATAACATTTTGCTTTGATTATTTGCATAAATTGGTTACATAGTACAGATGCTAAAATTTCTACTCAGCTTTAATAATCTGTGTTTGTAATACATATTTTGAATGATCTTTGAATAAAGTTGTGTCAGCTACGTTTGTGAAGAGACTTCTGAAAAAATATGGATTTCTACTTAGACAATTCCTGAAGGAAAAAGAAAGGTCTTCAAAAATCCCATGAATTGCTTGCTCACATTTTCTGTTATAAATATACTTCCTGATGTTGTTTTTTGAAATTTGATCACCAGCTTCTAGTTATTTTATATTCTTAATGTAGAAGCACTTAGTAGTCAAATACATTAAGATTCACATGCAAAAAGCCTTGGGCTCATTCCATGTATGGAATATTTGAGGAAGAGCAGTACTCGATACAAAAATACAAACAACATTATGTAAAGTATATACAAAAATACTTCATAGTGTAGAGCTATTTACATTTACAGCTTTAGAGTGGCCTTCTAAAGAACATTTTTGTCACCATGCCTATTTAATTCCAAATTGGATCATATCACACATCTCTTAAAAAGATTTAGAAAAAGGAATTTTTAAATTCATAGGACTTTCAGAAACATATTCAAATAACATGAGATTTAATTTGAAAAACTGTTTCTATGTGAATGCAGAGTAAATCTTTAATGAATAGTTGCATATCATTATGACTCAGGACAGAATTTAGCGCTTGAGTATGCTCTCTCACACACAATTTCCTTAAGAAAGAAGAAAAGAATGTAATTCCTTTCTACCTGTACTGTATTTTGATGACAACTCATATGGAAAAATTTATTCTCATCAGCCATTTTCTTCTTACATTGTTAGGTTAAAACATTTTAATGTCAACACTGATATCTACATAATGATGAAATAGTTAAAGTGAAAAGTTTTAACCTCCTTCTCTGCCCCTTCATAATTCATGCTATTGTTCAAAAAATACATATATATTTCACGGAGTAATGCATTTAAGAAATAGATTGTTTGTGTAGAAAGTGCTCAGAGTGATATGACCTGATAAAAAGGCTTAAAAATGTCTAGTCCTGTAGCAATTTATTCACATTACTCCCTAAGCTGGACTAAAAGAAGAATAGTATGAAGGTTGGCAAGAATTATGTGACAGACAGGATGACTTTGTCATTAAACATTAAAATGTTAATAGGAACAGCAATCAAGACAGTGTAAATTCCTATACCACGGGCTGAATTCACCTGTTATTCAAAACCACATCTGAAGTAATTCAGAGATGTGGCAGGAACTATTCACTGCTATTTTTTCATTTAAAGCAAAATAAGTATTGAGACCAGATTCAAGGATACACTATACAGCCATGTACAGAAACAAGCAGACATACCTTAAGAATGGACTCCCTGAGTCCACCACAGGTCACTACTAGCAAAGAATGATGAAACAAAAATAAAAACAGGGCAAGCGAAGAACAAGAGCTGCCTTTCTATGAAAAACTGAAATTCATTACCATCCCAGCTTCTTCTAACATGTTAATTTTCTGTCATCATATTTATAAACTTTTCATGGACCATTCTTCCATTATTTTGTTTGATTTCTTTTAAAATCCATTTATAAAAGTCCTGGCATGCAATGCAATTTATGTCAATATGTTCTGTGATAAAATATTTGAGTTTATGAAAAACTATCTTATTGTTTGTTTTAAGCATGTTTGCCTGGCCATTTCAATAGGTGTCCCTGTTTTCCTGTTGTGGAAAATAGAAGTTGATTATTCTCTGTTCACCTTTCTTGATTCTCTAAATCTCTCTCCTGTTGTTTCTCAGTCCTATATTTTCACAGTTTGAACAGTTCTATATATAATCTCTCCACATCTAAAAGCCACCACACACCTCTGAAGATCTAGTCACCCTTCTTTGGAACATTTTTTAGATTTATCGTGTCATTTTGATATTGTGAGGCAAGAACTACGTGAAATTGTCAATCTATTGAGCAAATTGATTATTCTACTTTATAATCAGACTTCAAATAAATACAGTAGGCTTGCAAAACACTTTTTTTCCACAAAAGCTTTCTTTTCCTATTACTGTTATAGTCTTTATAGAATCCCCATTTGCCATTACAGAATTTCTCTATGCATTTACTAACCTTATTTTTATACAATTCCTACTAATGTGACCTGTATAGAAATCAGAATATGTAGTCTGTGTACCTTAAACCCTGCCTTAAGTCCTTGAAAAAGTGTACCATAGTGGATATCTATCTTTTTGACCATAGGCAATTCTAATAAAAAATTTGTACTCCATAGTCAGTATTTTATAAAACTCATAGTGAAATATTTGTCATTACTCATTCCATGGCTTTGTTCTCAAGCTGACACTTCAACTTCTGACAGTTAGATTCATAAGACTCCTTAAGAAGGAACTTCCTTAAACTAATGATTAGTGGATACGTTTAGATTCTTTTGAAAGTTTTTGCTGTATGCATGTCCACCCACATACTCATCACTCTTGTTGGGCTGTGTGCCCCATACAAGACACAAAACAGAATAAAGTTTTGGAATGTGTTATAAATATTCTCATGTTCAGATGGCATAATTAATAGGAGGCAAAAAATTTGGGTTCAGAGACTGATTTTGTAATAGTGAGAACGGAGAAGGGGCAGGAGGTTAGTAACAAAATGGAAAGCAGGAAGAGATTTTTTTTTTTCTGCTTTTCAACAGCAAAATCTATGCCCTGAAGAAAGATGGGAAAATGTTACTCTTCCACATGCTTGATATGAATGGAAAATATTTGTGTTAGCAGTGTTGAGAAAAATCCAACTTTATCTTAAAAAATTGCCCACTTGGTTCTGTCAAAGCTGATATCTATGAAGGTTATCTGATACCAATGCTGAGAGTGAGAAAAATGTTTCTAACCAGAGAATATAGTAGAAAATAGAACAAAAAAAAACCCCTTGAAAACATGTTTTAGAAAACAAATAAGGTTATTACATAGAACTGATGTCATGTACCTGGACTCGTGCAAAGTATTTGACACTGTCTGTGTGACATCCTTGTCTCTAAACTGGAGAGAGATGGATTTGATAGTTGGACCGCTCAGTGGATAAGGAATTACCAAAAGAGTTCTCAATGGCTCGATGTCCAAGTGGAGAGCAATGACAAGTGACATTCCTCAGGGGTTGGTACTGGGACTAGTGTTGTTTAACATCTTTGCTGATGACATGAACAGTGGGTGAGTGCACCCTCAGCAAGTATGTTGATGACACCAAGCTGTGTGGTGCAGCTGATACACTGGAAGGAAGGGATGACATCAAGAGGGACCTGGACAGGCTTGAGAGGTGGGCCTGTGCTCTCAACAAGGCCAAGTGCAAGGTCCTGCACATGGGCTGGGGCAGTCTCAAGCACAAAAGCACAAATACAGGCTGGGCAATGAGCGGATTGAGAGCAGCCCTGAGGAGAAGGACTTGGGAGTATTGGTGGATGGAAAACTATGAGTCAGCAATATGCGCTCGCAGCCCAGAAAGCTAACGGTATCCTGGGCTGCATCAAAAGAATTGTGGCTAGCAAGTCAAGAGAGGTGATTTTCCTCCTCTACTCTGCTCTTGTGAGACCCCATATGGAGTACTGTGTCCACCTCTGGGGCCCCCAGCATAAGAAGGACATGGACATATTCAAGTGGGTCCAGGTGAAGACCAGGAAGATGATCTGGATGTTGGAGCACCTCCCTTGTGAGGACAAGCTGAGAGAGTTGGTGTTGTTCAGCCTGGAGAAGAGAAGGTTCTGGGAAGACCTTCTAGTGGCCTTCGAGTACTTAAAGGAGGTCTACAGGGAAGGATGGGGAGGGATTCTTCATCAGGGAGTGTAAAGATAGGATGAAGGATAACAGTTTTAAACTGAAACAGAGTAGATGTAGATTAAATATAAGGAAGAAACACTACTTTTAGAGTGGTGAGGCAGTGGAACAGGTTGCCCAGAGTTGTGGATGCCCCCTCCCTGGAAGTGTTCAAGGCCAGGTTGGACGGGGCTTTGAGCAACCTGATGTAGTGGAAAGTGTCCCTGCCCATGGCAGGGGGTTGGAACTAGATGGTCCTCAAGATCCATTCCAACTCAAACCATTCTATGATTACTTTGGCTTCAGTACTCTGTAATCTTTGACAGCTTCGTTTTAATTTAAAAAAAAATTGTCCAGTTGGGTGGTTTTTTTGTATCATTACCATTTTAAATAGCCATGCTTGTAAATTATTTGGTCCAATGGCACACAGTAAAGCAGTCAAGTTGAACGTAGAGCCAGCATCTCACAATTGCCTGAATAAATAAGAAAGGCACAAAGTGAATTTACAATAGGAAGAAAAATATCACTATCCTACAAATGATCATCTGTATCAAGCTGGTAGAAATGAAGATAGGCATTGACTGTATGTACAGCCTAACTATGGTTTATTGTGTTATTCATGATGAATAGCACTCTATCTATTGTGATTTCATTTGTTCACTGCCATTGACAGGGTATGACACTGTTCAGTCTAAACAGGGTTATCATAATTGGACCCCAAATATTAAAAAATTTACTCTATCCATGAAGTAATAACAACCACCTGCATTTATACTCTTATTCATGAAATATTCTGTGTATACGTCTAAATGCAGAAAGTTTGTCTGCCTACCTCTAACATAAAGCTCACTGTATATATTTTTATTAAATGAGAATGCAAACTCTCTCAGTGATATATAAACATCTAAAACCCCGGATGTTTAGCTTAAAGACAGTAAATGGCAACTATAGATCCTGGAAAAATCCCTGGCAGGATACTGTAATCTGTTGAAAAATTTGTCATAACGAAGTAGCCAGCTATTTCCTCTCAGTGTTTAGACCTTGGTTGACCTTCCAATCTGAAATACTGTGAACAGCAATCTGTGATCTCAGCATTAGTATTTATTAGTCTTCATGATAAAGGCAACTCACTTGCTTTACAGATTCTTTGAATATTTATAAATTGTGACAGGAAGGAAACATTGTGCCTTTTTGTGTTCTGTCAGTGTATTATGGATCTGTGGTTAAGCATAGCAGTTACTGTTAGTCTCAGTAAAAATACAGTAAAAAATACAGTAAAACTTAGTCTGTTGACTTATTTCTATGTATTTTGAGTAACATATAAAGCTTAGCATTATAAAGTTTATTCAAGCAAATGTGTTCTTTTTAAAATAGTGGAATTTTTTTTTTTTGCTTACCTCTTATGTTCTTTTCTATGACCTTCACAGTTGAAGTTAAAGACCTTTATCATTTTAAGCACATTATGCTTGCAGTTTGCCTGGTTTTGCCAAAACCATTACCTTGGAATGATGGTCTCAACATGGATGACAGGATTCTGTGTAGGGATTTGTGGCATGGCTGTTTCAGGACATGATGCTCAGAGGATAAGAGACGAACTCTCCCCAGTTTCAGCAGCACCATTTCACCCTAATGCACTGTAGCCCTCTGAGATAAAAATGACAGCCCACGCACTGGTCTCAAGCCCAAATCAGCCTTTTCCCTTCCCTCTTTAATCCTATTTCAAATCCTGAACAAACTGCTTAAGCACTTTCCAGTTGTCTTGCTAACACTTTCAATAACAAGTTGAAACTCCATGCCATCCAAGTTTTCATTTTTACCTTTATTTTATTGAGCCTAGAGTTAACCATCCAGCAAGAGAGCTCTGTCATTTGATTTGCTTTTGCATAAAAGATGATTTTTAATATAGTACCTTTGGGTGGATCATTGATCCCAGTGTAACAGTAAATAGTATTAATAAAGAGTCCACAGGCCATACACTCATGGGTAAATCAAGCATATCTGACTAGAGACAATGGAACTAGAATTACAGAGGCACGATTGTGAAAGTATTATGCTATACATCATTTCATTTCCATGTCCACATCTTAGTCATCTGGCAAGCCAAAGACTGCTGCTTTCACATGCAAATTTTTACATTGTTGTGCAATGAGACTGGTTGAAAGAAATGAGGCCTATTTTGTTGTTTTCTTGGTTTATGCATTTTCTTCTGCCCTTTTCAGTGTGCAGCAACCAGCTAGCTTCCTCCTCCTAATTTGTGCTGCACAGCACCATCAGAGATACCTTTTCATGCAAAAGGTCTAAAGTATGTGATAACTATGAAATCTCTCAGTTTAAGAAATAGCTGCACACTGACAGCAGTCAAGGGATTCTTTGTCAGGTACATGTCTTGAACTTCTGCTTCTACTCACCATCTCTTTCTCTGATTCTTTTAGTTTCACATGCAGCAGCTGGTACCTTTCATTCTGCAGCTAAGTTACCAACTATTTAATGGTTTTGCAGTCTATCAATTGTGGAGTCATTCCTTCTGCCTGCCAATTTTATTTAGTAATACAGGCCTTTCCAGGCTACCCTGTGACCACGGGGCCATAAGAAATTTATCTGCCAACAGGTATAAAACTAACACACAAGTATATTTCAAAAATCAATAGATGTAATGATTTAAGGGTCAAATTAAATTTTAGTATAGAGAAGCATGTTGACCATCAACTGCACTGGAAACTTCATCTATTTATGATAGGACTGGGTACTACTGCGTATTTTTTATAGATGTGTTTGAAAACAGAGGAGATTCTGTCTTGCTTCATTATCTGTGCAACTTCATTGAAATTATAAGTGTGAAGGAGTTTAATTTAGGACAAAATTTAGCCATTGTTTAATTATCGCCTCTGATAATTATGACTCCTTCATATGAGAATATGATTACATGAAATATTAATTCATCATCTTTAGACTGGGTTAGAAAGGTATAAGTATTCTGAGTCATAGCATCCATTCATTCACAGTTAAGATGGTGGTACCTCAGTTTTAACATTTAATGATCTTTCCTGGTTCTACCCGTAAGTCTAGACCATTGTTGTCATCACATTGTATTGGCCATCCCAGGCTAATGACTACAGCTCCACTCAGAGCAGAAAATGTAGTTCCCTGAGGCCAGGACTGCATGGAAACAAAAAATAAAGTATCCTTCATTAAAGAGGATGGCTGTGAAACAGACAGTAGAAAACAGGGAACTCAGATTCAGCTTAGTTTTTTTTGTCCAAGCTGAAAAGTTAATGTTTCTCTAATACTGTTCACACACAACTGCACCATAACACGCCATCTAGCCATTGCAACAGATGTGAAGGTCTCTTAAACAAATAATTAAGTCAGGACTGGAAATCTCTCTCACCTATTTTTATGGTAGCTTTCTGATCTATTAACTAAAAACCATACAACTCTGTTCATCTACATTCTTCTCCGAAAGATGTTACGTACATATGCATTTATTTACTTTTAAATGCTTGTGGGTTTTCTTTTTTAGAAATTGTAATTACTTAAAATAGAGATTATTGAGAAAGAAGGTAAGGAAATCAGGATTTCTATTCCCACTATTTAAAGACTGACTCAATATTTTTTAAAAAATTCTTTCCTTTCCCTTTCTTTTATTTTTCAGGGCTTTTGATTTATCAAGGACAGGGTGATTTATGGTAGCCTCATGCAGAAAACCTATAGTATAAAAACACTTGGGCTAACAAGCTTCAGATTTGGGGAGAGGAATTCTTTTTGGGACTTCTATATATATGACCTTTTGCGTATGTTTAGAGACCGCTATAAGACTTCATATACAAAGTTTGTGTGTATGTGACTGAATGTACATACAGAATTATCCAAACAGCTAAAGCAATATGCTTGCATATCTGTCTATGTGTACATATAAGCACAAACATGCACACATCTATCTTTCTATCCATATATTTCCTACTCATTCTAACAGGTTAAAAGGACTAGTCACAGGTTGTGACTAGTCTAATTCTAATAAAATAATGGCTTGCTGAAAGCCAGTGTAAAGTTAGAAACCATGCTACAACCTAGAAAAAAATAGCTGGAGCAGAGTATCCATATCAGCTTCTCTCAGATTTTGGATCCAATTTCTTCTGTTTTGTTTTGCTACAATACTTACTATTGGACTCTCAGGAAACAACAATTCTACTTAGCACAGTCCTTATTCAGAGAAATTTAATCTCCACATTAGCTGTGGATACTACAATAGGAACACTGGGATGAACTGTGGTCTTCTGTTCACTTTCTTTCAGTACTTCAGAATTTTAACTGTTCCTTTTCCAAAGTTATTTTCTCAAATGTATGAGATGATTAATGAGAGCAGCTTTTTTCTGTGTTCAACAATCATGTGTTCTTCTTGCCCATCTGTCCTTGCATAATTATAGTTGTGCTGTTCATGCCAATATTTAGGGCTGTGTCAGCACTTCTATTACAAACCCCAATTTTCAGGAGTTTGTAATAAGGCTGGTGCACTTGGCATTTGGCCGAAATTGGAGAGAGCTGGAAATCACACTGGTCAGGGCACTGAATCCAAAACATGAGCAGTGATTTATTTTGGGCTAGTCTCCATATTTGGCAAGAAAGAGTGGCTGACAGCAAGTGCAAGTGAAGTAAAAGAGATCCAAGTGTCTGATAGTACAGCTGAGCTTTACATAATGTCAGAGAACAGTGCAAGAGCAGGTCCAGCTAAGTAAGAAAGTCTTTCATAAGGCAGCCAAATAATGTTCCCTTTTTGGAAGGAGGCCAGTGTGGAGAAAATAAAACAGAAGAAGGACCCACAGCAGGGCTGGCTTCATAGCTCTCTCAATGCCAACTCATTTATTCATGAAGAAATCCCTAACACAGAGCAATGAATACCTATGTGAGTTCGGTAGAGGAGGACAAATTAGTACGGTATTTAAAGAAAAATGAGTCCATTTTCAAAAGTGATTGGTGATTCTGGGAGCAGAGTCTTATAGAGTCAATTCAGCTTGATTTTTTTTTGCTGTGTGTTGAGATCTTTCTAAGATTCTTTGTACAGCTAGAGTTTGTCACTCCAACAGCACTTTGACTCTTTAATAATTGGAATCCAAATAACCCCAAGACGCAAAGACCACTTCTGGTTATCCAGGATAACAAAGAATGGGATAATCCAAACAAAGAAAAGATAAAGATAATGCAAATTTATGTAAATTAAGTTGTAAGAAGGAAGTTATGACATAGAAGCAGAGACAAAGCAGAGGCAAAGGAAAAAAAGATGGGATCATTATTGAAGTTGAATTATCTACAAGATGAATAAATTTCTCTTGGGTAATAAACAAGTAACCTCATAATAAACACAAATAAAAGAATTTTTAATCCCAAGCGCTCATGTAATCATCTGTAAGTTTTTTCATGGATACACATGGTCACAGGTTTGGCTTTGTTCTGGGTAATTAATGTGCAGTTTTTGACTTCTGGGCAGTGCTGAAGAGTGGTTACAAATTTGTATCCTGTGAGAGAAGACACCACCACAAGTCCAAGATATCACTGGTTACTTACTAGTGTAGCATTACTCTTTTTTTTTTTTTTTCTTTTTTTTTCTTTTTTTTTTTTTTCTTTTCCTGTAGCTATGACATTGCTGGGAAGCCTGAGAGGGAAATACCCAGTTTCACACACATGCAAAGCAAATCTAGACACATGAACAAACTACCACTGAATAAAATATGGCCTGAGGTTACCACATTTCAGTTGTTGCAGCGGCAATTACCTATATTTGCTATAGTTATCCTTATTTTTAGATTATCTACCTGCTTGACACTTACTGAATGTACAAGTAAACACACAAGCAGTGACTGTGATCATCTGTGTTATATGAAGATCTGTATCTGCTTATGTGAGTCTACCATGTCATTCATTCTCATGTAGTTTATAGACCATATACCATGATATACCTTTAGATTTGAATAGATTGAGTTCAGTCCATCTCAAATGAATGTTTACTTCTACCAAATAAAAGTTTTCTTTCATAATTTCAAATATAAATTAGTTGATAGTCTAGTTTTTTTTTTTTTTTCAATCTCTAATGTAGTAAACCACCAAATGTAAATCTATCAGCACGGATTATTTTTTTTATTTTTTAAGTCAGCAAGATAATCAGTAATTATTTAGAAGCCCCTCTCACAATGGTTTCATTATAAAGTTACTCCATATTTATGAGCCAAATTTTTCATGCTGTACAGTGATTTTGAGACCAGAGCTAGGGTGTGTAGGGAGAATGGGATGGATGAGAAGGAAATATGGTGAGGCCATACCTTGATTCCTGTGTTCAGTTTTGGGCCCCTCACTACAAAAAGGACATTGAATTACTCGAGCTTGTCCAGAGAAGGGCAACGAAGCTAGTGCAGGGTCTGGAGCACATGTCGTACAAGGAACGGCTGAGGGAACTGGGGTTGTTTAGTCTGGAGAAGAGGAGGCTGAGGGGAGACCTCATCGCCCTCTACAACTACCTGAAAGAAGGTTGCAGAGAGCTGGGGATGAGTCTCTTTAACCAAGTAATGAGTGATAGGACAAGAGGTAATGGCCTCAAGTTGCACCAGGGAAGGTTTCGACTAGATATTAGGAAGCATTTCTTTACAGAATGGGTTGTTAGGCGTTGGAATGGGCTGCCCAGGGAGGTGGTGGAGTCCCCATCCCTGGAGGTTTTTAAGAGTCGGGTTGACATAGCACTTAGGGATAGGGTGTAGTTGAGAACTGTCAATGTTAGGCTAATGGTTGGACTGGATAATCTTCAAGGTCTTTTCCAACCTAGACTATTCTGTGATTCTGTGAAATCTTTCCCAACTAGAGTAATGCCTGGAGCAAAAAATAAATGGACACATAACTGTACAAGTACTCAGTACACAGCAGCACCGCTACATTCTTTCATTCTTCAGTAAGTTTGGAGAAGCAGCTAATAGATCACACTTCACACATAAGTTTAAAAAGCATGTAACGTTGTCTGAATAACAATGGATTGATTCTTTGGACAAGGCTTAAGGCACATGAAAGTAGGAAGCAGTTTATTCCTGAGAAGACTGGTTTCAGTTTTCTAGGTAAATTACCTACAGCTGCAAAGCCTATAGTAGTCCACTGTTGCCCTTGAGGGAGTCTCATTACCCTCCAAAATCCTATGTCCTTTACTTTGCCTAGAAGCCTGCTGCTGCCCCACACCTACTTCCAGAATGTCCCACATCCCTCTTAGCCTCCATCTCCCTTTAGTTCTATCACTGCCATAGAAGGTACTTTTGCCGTCTAGAAGTATTTTAGAGAATTCTGAACCTCTGCAGATTTAGAAAGGATCTGAAAATGTCAGAGATCTGTCACCATATAAAAGTAAATTTTGAGCTTCTGTATTTCTGGGAAATACAGCTCTTACTGAACACATTTGTAATGGAATTAATTTACAGTTGAAAAACAGGGAGAAAAGGAAGTCTTAAAACAATTTCTGTAATTAGGAGTCTGTGACAAAAAAGAATCACTGGTATGTTATTGTCACATTTTATCATGTCTTTACATAGCTTTTATATCAATCATTTTCAAAAGACTTTGCTGTGCTCCTTATTTAAGTATTTCTGTATTAATTAAATATCACTTTGCAAAATCTCATAGAAATACATGTGTCTGTGGCATAGTGTACTATTGCTTTTGGATCAGAACAGCAGACAGCATTATGAAATGAGAATTTGACCTTTGATTTCTTCTGTCATAAGCTGGCAGTAGAAATTGTTTTGGTGAACACCTCATCTTTCCTCTGGTGAATTTTAGCTACACTATTTGGCCTGGGAGAGGAGTCATAGTTTACACTCAGTCCCTTCCCTTATTTTCCACTGAGGCTGGGAGAGAAGGAATATTTTCTAAGGATCAGTCCTGCACAAAATCCATTCTAACTCTCATGTTTTTAAGGGAAATGTGAGAGGGGAGACAGGGAAGATGGAAGCACTTGCTGCAGTACAAGTTAAATTGAAATGGAGAGAATGTAGAAAAACAGTGATGAGAATGAGAACTAGCTTTTTCCCCTTCCAGATCTGCATGGTATTGGATAAAAGAATAGATTTTACTATAAATCAGGTAACTTGTCAGGTTGCTATATATTTTATTTCATTACTGTATGGTTGGTGCAGTTTAAAAGGTTCTTTATTAAACCACTGAATGGAACAAGTAAAATTCAAAGTGTTAATTTGCTATTCAAGTGAACTAGTGAATTACAACTATGCCAGAGTTGTGATTTATTTATTTTTAATTGGGTTTTTCTCAGCTACTTTACTTAGAAGATATTAATGTGTTGAGTAACACTCTGTTTAAAGAAAAATACATGGTTGGGATCTGATTTTGGAAATGAAATAAAATAAAATTAAAAATTTGAGAACAGACATTAACAACAGACTACAATGTGTTGCTGTTATATGTTGCAAATAAAAAGGTACCTTCTCATGGAAGTTATTATTGTAATTACAAATTATTTTATTTGCCTTGGCCATGACAAAATGTCACTTTACTAAAAAATAATCCAGAACTTTCTACAATACTTTGCGTTATGGTTGCTGTGCCATTTTAATTGTCTTGCAAAATTATTTTACATAACATTGTATCTATGTAAACCATTGTTATAGTAGCTGAAAAAGTTATCCGGTGCGTCCATGAATACACTAATAAAATTGAGCTCTATATTTTGGGGTAGATCTCTGGATATGCCATGATGGTATTCAGGTCTCCTAAGAGGATATGTGTCCCCAGCTATTTTATCACCTGTTTTGAACTGTATTTCATGTGAGTTAATGCCTAATGCCTTTTAAAGTCCCAGAAGCCAGCATTACCAGAGTTTGCTATGCATTGGGCAAGATGTTACACAACCCAGAATACACTCACTGATAAATGCAGAGTGGCTGTAGATTCACTCTGATTTGAAGTGTTGCTTTCCTGTTTACACTGAAGACCATCAGAATATCATCAGGTATGATTTTCAAGCATTTTGGCTGTCTTCTGCCAATGTCACTGTTTCAGTAGCAAACTAGGGACTGTGTGAGTGGTCCTTCTCTTAGTTTGAAATTGATTGAGTTTTTAAATTTTTTTTAATGTTAGAGACTAAAATAAGTCATATGTAAGAAAAATATTATGCTTAGAAGAAATCTTTTCTAAATGTATCATGAATAAGGAATGCTTCTCCAACTTCCACCTTTCTTTTTTTGTCTTTAAGGACATCTTACATTTCTGGAGGTGCTATCTCATTATCAGGATGCCTAAGAGCATAGTTATAATTTGATGAAGGAGAAGGTGTCACACACACACACAGACATTCACACACATTCTTTTGTTACAATGTTTCATTGACTGTTTAATTGCACAGATTCTAAATTTAATGGCCTTGCTTTCAGAACACTGATGCCAAAATAGTACCCTTAGTGTACAATCTCTAAGCATGTTTTGCTAAGTATTTGAATTGACAGAAGTGACAGAAATGCTGGTATGTCTCCAGAATTGCTTTGATTGA
The DNA here is from genome assembly GCF_047716275.1 of Strix uralensis. Taxonomy (NCBI): domain Eukaryota; kingdom Metazoa; phylum Chordata; class Aves; order Strigiformes; family Strigidae; genus Strix; species Strix uralensis. The sequence goes on along the minus strand of NC_134012.1, from coordinate 83,447,716 downwards.
AGCTTAAAAATAGTCTTCATTGTCATTGCTGAATAGCTGAAGTGTTACTATAAAAACTGATTCACAATATGAAATCAGAAGTAGAAAAACTTACTACTTGTTTTTCAGATTCTTTAAAGCAAGTTGTGCTACCATGCATGCATTATTCTACAAGAAAATAGAGACTGCCTGTGTACCTACTACCCAGTACCCACTACCGAACTGTTTGAGGAATGATAGAGTAAATGGAACAAACTAGGGAAAAACAAACAAGTGATATAATACTTAGAGCCGCAATAAGTACACATACAAACCATATTATGAACCATTATTTTCACTGCTTTTATTTGTAATGGAAGAGTCTTTGTACAGAAGTTTTATTCTTATTCACCTGGAACACTGAGATGGTCTTTAAATTATATTTTTAACAAAAGAGAAAGTTTTGAGTAAGAGGAAACATTGGTTTGTATTAGAAATACATAAATAACCTTACTTGACACAACAATTATCACTCACGTTTTTGTTATGTGAGGCCCTCCTGCCAAGAAATCATGATGATACTCAGTAGTAGGTAGTTACTTTATTTGTCTTTTTTCCTGTGAGATTGGTTATACTGCAGATTCTTTGTTTAGTTGATGCTGTTGCTTATATTGATGACAGTGTAAATGAATGCACTTCTCTTTAGGGCCAGAAGGGTGGTACTCCTTCATGTTCAGCAGCATAGTCAGGCCATGTTTGCTGGTTGACTTCTCAATCAGTTAGAAAAGCTGAGCTGTTGTAAGTGAAGTTATTACAGCTTCGGTAGTCTTGGCCTGGAAAATTCAATTTTAATAGCTACAAGATACCACCCTGAATCAGTAGCCTGCCTTCAGGGACTCACGTTGGATGGGATCTCTAATGCCAAAGAGGGCTTCAGCTTGACAGCAAGAATATAGCTACTCAAAAATAAATGATCACTATAGACCATTAGTGAACATAACCTGATTTTATTTTACTAGCCGCTGTAAATATTTACTTTGACAACCCACTTTATCGAACTATGAGGATACAGTTTTGTGTATGATAAGACTGAAGGTCAATGCTTGTTTAATAAACTCTAAATAAAGAATTATGTGATACATTATACACATTTCACATCCAGTGATGTATTAATGCATCATTGCACTCTGTATAATCAGCTCAAATGACTTCCTTTAAGGAGACAGAGATTGTTTCACTTGCATCTTTTTTTTTTTTTTTTTTTTTTTTTAACAATTTAAATGCACTATTGGTTACATGCCAGCAATCCAGCTAACATTTAAGGTGAATATTATATTAAATCTATAGAATTTTGTAATTTTCAATCTCTTAAGGATAAATGAGAGAGAAACGAGTCCAGCTTATATTGCAACATAGTTTTAAAATAATTACCTGTTGATACTACAGTCATATCCAATGACAAAATTGTCAAAGACTCATACTTGGAGTGTTGATATAGTTTCAGTGTTTTTTCAAGCATAACTCACTATGACTGCTCTGTTGTATTTTTATGCTTGCTTATTTATTCTGCTGAATATCATCGAATGTGGACGATGTTACTGGAGAGTGCAAAACACAGAAAAATATATACATAAATAAATATGTAAAAGCCACTGAACAAAACAACTTTGACTGAATGAAGGTGGATGGGAAATAGGGTCTGTAATCTGAATGGCTAGATATAGACAGGAATATAGGGCTAGGTACAATTTCCTTCACTGTGGAGTTGTACTGTCTGTTTGGTTAATGTTATTAAAATTTCAGCTACTGTAAAAGCAGATGTGAAGATATTAAAATGATCACTCCAGTAGTCTTCTCTGCGATATTAACTGTCTGTGTCAAAATGTATGGATTAATCTCTGTATGGCTCCAAAACAGTGCCTGAATTTTTAAAATCTTACTAGAACTATTTTATTCCTCACTGTCCCCAAACCCCTGACTGTCCCTTCATTTGCATCTCCTGCTTTAAGGAACTGTGTTCATTTTTCTTTCACTTGTTGAAATCTTTCGTTTTCCTATTTTTTTTTTTTATTTTTTAATAAAAACCAGTTTCAAATTACTGATCGTATACGTGATTGCGATGAATCAGCACAGGCAAATGATTGTCCTTGTTTTACTGTGAATTCATAGGTCAAATGAATGTGTACAGGAGAACATGAGTATGGTGTTCATAGGGTAGGAAAAGTTTTGTTCTTTGAGTACATCTTTTAAATATTTCAATGAAGTGGAACCTATGTTCTCTGTGTATATGTATGAATCCAATTTCTTCTCAACATTATCATTAAATTATTACTTTTTAAACAACCTAAGCCTACAGGAAGACTGTCAAGATGTGAAATAAGTCAGAAAACTTAGAAATACTCAGGGCTGTAACTCCACACAGTGTCCCTTTCCTGGAACATCCTCTCTCTTTGAAAGGAATTTAAGTTAGTTCCCATCACAGATGGGAGGTGTTTACACAGCCTCAGCTGAGCTAGCTCTAAACCAGGCCATTTAGGTACTGATGTTAAATGGTTTCTGTGGCTGAAGAGTCAATTATCAAATTTGCCAAGAAATTCAGAAGATATGGGGCCAGTATTTAAAGCCAATATCTATCATAAACTCCTCTTCTGGTATTACTCAATTCTCCAGGTATTAGCCCATATCTCAGGTCGCAAGCTACCATTATAACTCTGTAGTCAGAAAAACTGCATCAGTTTATGCCACTTTAGGACTGGCCAGCTGTATTTACCCTGTGGTATTAATTACACTCTATCAAGATCAGAAATAGAATTCTTAATTTCTAGTATCACCTCAATTACTGTGTTCAGGTTTGGGTCCCTCACTACAAAAAGGACATTGAATTACTTGAGCATGACCAAAGAAGGGCAACGAAGCTGGTGAAGGGTCTGGAGCACATGTCATACGAGGAGCAGCTGAGGGAACTGGGGTTGTTTAGTCTGGAGAAGAGGAGGCTGAGGGGAGACCTCATCGCCCTCCTCAACTACCTGAAAGGAGGTTGCAGAGAGCTGGGGATGAGTCTGTTTAACAAAGTAGTGAGTGATAGGACAAGAGGGAACGGCCTCAGGTTGCACCAGGAAAGGTTTAGACTGGATATTAGGAAACATTTCTTTACAGAATGGGTTGTTAGGTGTGGAAATGGGCTGCCCAGGGCAGTGGAGGAGTGCCCATCCCTGGAGGTATTTAAGAGTCAGGTTGACATAGCGCTGAGGGATCTGGTGTAGTTGGGAACTGTCAATGTTAGATTAACAGTTGGACTGGACGATCTTCAAGGTCTTTTCCAACCTAGATGATTCTGTAATTCTGTAATTCTATAAACTCTAACTTAATAGAAAGTAACTATGTGATATGAACCCAGGTATTCCTTGTCATTGGTCAGATGTCATGGTGATGTATTATTAGTAAAAATTGTTTACAGTATTAACTGAGTATGCTCATGGTAACCACTAACTAAGAAATACTTACATATTTAGGAGTGGTACCATTCTTTTAAAGCAAGTTTCTGGCAGCCATACAGGAGGGCAAGGATAAGACACCTGAAAGACAACAGCAGCATCAGAATTTCTTTAAAGAGCAGTAGAAGTCTATTTCTCCCTTCTGCCTTTCAAGAGATTGTGAGACAGTGTGCTTCTCTGAAGCTTGAAAAAAATGAACAAATGGAACTTTTCTGTAAGAAGTCTGAATCACTTAGAGCTAACCCAGGAGTTTTTCATGGGAGTACAACTGAATAAAAGTAGATGCTGAAATCTTTGTGATGCTGCATGAAGAGAGGGCCTCTTCAGTCTATTCACCTCTACCTCTGTAGCTATTCTCTGGCCTTGAGGTCGCTAGAATCTATGTATACCTTTAGCTTTTTTTTGTATGTGTGTGTGTGTCTGTGGATCATTGACTGTTTACTATAGTGCTGATGCTTCCTGAAGAGATGCAGGGCCTGAGATGTTTTATCTCTTGTCAGAGCTTGCTTCAATTAAATTAATGGATCCATTCAACTTCCTCTTTCCTCTTTCAGCTGCATCACTGCTGAATACATTAAAAAGATCTTAAGTCTCAAGATGGTACATCATGGCATTAGCCAGGGCACTCATTTCCCTCTGTCTTCTTTTTCTGTAAATCAAATAATTAATGAGATCTCTACCTCAATAGAGCACTTCATCAATATTTTGTAACAATAGAAAAAAAGATGCACTTTTTGCTCTTGGAGGAGCTTTTATCTCTATCTGTGTAGGACTTGGTAGGCAAATGTAATTCTAAAATGACAAAATATTGGCTATTTTTTTCAGTTTGTTCTTAATTTCTGAGAAAAATTATTTTAAAGCCTTAGGTACTGACTGCTTCTGTTGTAAAGATGGGTGCTGTTTGAAGTTTAGACTTGTAGTAAAATTTAATTGAAATTCAGTTTGTAGAATATGTAATTACAAAGGATTATATAATTAAGTATCACAATTTAATGCTCAGTGTTTCAATCTAATTAATAAATAAATAATTATACTGCTTGTAATGTCAGCTATTTTGTTTTCTTTACAAAGGATTATTTACCTTGCCACCAGTAACCCCTTCATTGTAAAAAGGAAAAAAACCCAACTAACATCTAAAAAATATCTAATTGAAGAGTTTCATATTTAGAATACAGACAATATTTTTTAACATAGGCAGAGGTGCAGAAAAATTTAATAACCTGACTAAGGCTAAATAGCTGGTTTGCAGCAGACACAGGTGTTAGCTTTCATTCCTATGGCTCTAGTCTTAATAATTTTGTTCTCTTAAATAAAATTTTAGTTCAAAAAAATTAAACAGTCTTCATGATTCTGCTGTTGAAGTGACACTGATCATTTAGTTGAATACCAGGACTCTTACTGAGAATCATGCACTGATTTGTAATTACTTTTTCCTCTAGGTTTTGAAAAAGGAATATAGTAATTTTGATTCAATTATTTGGCTACAAACTACATGTGGATAAATAGAGATCATTTGACTACAATGAGAGGGAAAGAGTCAAATACAGTCTTACTGAGTTGTTAAAATATAATAACAATTTTTACTGAAATTACAATTTCATTACATTATAATTAGAACAACACTTTTTAATGGAAAGTTCAGACATGCAGTACTGGCCCTGAAATGAGTTCCATTAAAAATCACTACATTGTTGTGATGAAAATGGCCCATTCCTGCAGGACAGGCATAACTGAAAACTGTAAAAGCACATAAACGCAAATAATGCCCCTTATGCATGCTGTTCCTTGCAGGAGGAGAGGTCTTACAAACAAGAATCTGTGAGCTACTCAGCAATACAACATTAGTAGCACAATTTTTCCAGACATTAATTTTTTATTAAATGATAACTTTGGCTGCGTATATAATAATAGAGTCATCCTTCCCAGAGAATAATCTCTGACCACCAAGACAAGTGTGCAGGGTGACTGAACTCCAATCTGCTCAGGGTGAGCCCTGAGGCCTAGGCCAAATCCATGGAGCAGCTGAACTGGATCTTCGATGGGTTCCATGTGTTGCCTCTGTGACTATGATATGCATGTACATCCACAACTATGTGTAATATTTCAGCTTAAATGGGCTGAAACGATATGAAAAGACACAGCATAGCCTCTTGCAACAGTGTTTTTTGCAACAGACAACTGAGATTGTGCATGCTGCAGCACAGCATGGTGAAGGTCTGGGACTTCTGAGGACAGGGACTTTGGGGATAACTTGGAAGAACTGCTGGAGCGGAGGGCGCCAAACGATGCAGTTCTAATGTACTGCTCAATCCCAAAATCAAACTATAGCCAAGATCAAGCTACACCTATCTTGCAGCATTTATAGGTCCAAAATCCTTAAAATCTCTGCTTTTAATAATCCACCTTCTCATCTTTTTCAGAGAACACAGTGTAGGAAACGAACATCATGGATCTAATGATACAGTACTGCATTCACAACAACAACTGGTTCTTGTAGTTTATGTGTGGTGTAGTGTCTAGCTGGTGCTGCTAAATGATTAAAACTGTGAGCACAGTATTGAATCTAGTAGTGAGGAAAGAGTAATGAATTTTTGGCACAGGTTGTTTTGTCTTTGGAGGCAAAACCTTCTGACATTGACATAAAGTCTTTCCAGGATACGGTTTCTGTTTGTGTTTTAGTTTTGGTGAAAACTGGAGCACTGTGTTCTTGCCTTTTCGGTGACAAAACCAAATCAAATGTGATTTTGTCATTATGGCCTGTGGAAATACTGACTCTTCTATTGTATTTGAGTTTATCTGGCTCACTTGTGACATTATTCAGCTAAACTAAAAATCTTTTTTATTTGAAATAATTGTGCCTCTTCCCTTTTACTACGGAGAAGTAAACAAGTAAATGAAAACATCAGCATCACATATGCAGAAACTGTATAAAGCTTTCTTCAAACTTTACACTCTAATAATGACTGGGAAAATAATGAAGTAGGGAACTTCAGACCCTCACTGACACACAGGAGTACAAACTCAAGGAGCTCAAAACAATCATTGTGTCTGTTTGCAATAGACACAAGAGCAGTCTCTAGCACAATAGTAACACCCCTAAAATTTGGTATTGCCTTCAACTAGCTTAAACATGTTTAGGACATCATCAAGACAAAGAAGAATCTACTCTGCAGTGTTGCAATTTTGCTGGATGTTGTGTGTGAGTTAGAGTTATAAGCATACATAAAAGTCTCATTTTTTTTTCTCTTATTTAAATAAGCTTGTTGTTAGTGTCCTTGTGGTAAAAAGCTTGAAAAATATGATTGAAAGACCTCCTTCTTAATGATTTAAAAATACAAGGAACAGTTAAAAGAAAGTCAGGATGCATTGTTATTTTAAGTATCTCAGTCTGGAAGCTGGACTTACGGTTTTTAGGACATGACTCATTATCTTTGGATGAGGGGTTTTCATGTGTGTGTGTATTTTAGCATGTCTAGATTTTTCCAGATTTTACAAAATCTAACCATCAGTACTAGGGTTACCACATAGGAGGCCATCAATCAATGACAAAAGTACTCACTGTGTCATGTGGACTGTGTTAGTATCTTTAACTGGAAGAGTAAATCCAGGACTGTGAGGCATGGGCTAAACCACAATTCAAATGGCATTCCTGAACAGACTGAGCCCAGCATGACCTTTCTCAAAACTTTTATTACATAGCACTGTGAGTTTCCTGATGCTATTTGCCTTGGAGCAGTATGTGGCAGTGCTGGCAGCTTGGATTGTTGCCCTGTTTTTATTCCTACCTTGTGCAAATGGATGATTCACCATGTACTTGTTTCCCTTGGCAGACATTTCCAGAAGTGTCACTTATCTCCAGGAGACACTTGCAAGTGCTTCAGGAAACATTCTTGTTGCTGTTGCACATTTTAGAATTTCTTAGTACTGCTAACACTAATAAATAAAAGCAGGGAGGAGAAAACACTGAAATATTGACTTGGATTCAGAAACCTTCAGACTACTCATTTTCATATTTTCTTCCTTTCACTTATTTTCCATATAAATAGCTTTTCTCCAACAAACACTTTGTTAACTAAAACATCAGCATTGCTGGTTGATCCAGTGAAAATCTTAGTAGTGTACCATGCAAATAATGCCATATCTATAAGATTTAGTGTATGTGTAAAGAAAAGGAAAATATACTATGTGGTTGATATCTTAACATTCATCTCCTGCCTCTAGCGATTGGTTAACTGCCTAAATCAGACTGACATCCTACAAAAACTTTCATGATTGTTTTGGTTTATTCTTGGATGACTTCTGTAACCCCAAACCACTGGTACAGACTCCTAAACAGAGAGAGTCTTCAAGAATTCATTGTTCAAAAAATTATGTATTCCTTGCTGTGTTTTCTCTATTCCATTCTTTAAAAAAATTTGAAACATAATCCCTCTTCTAAGTTCCTTGAGACCACTAAATTGACACCAAGAATGTAGCGCATTTGTAGTACACTGAAGTCTTGTCTTTGTACAAATTTGACATTAGTCTATAGAAGGCATTAGAAAGATCATAAAAGGAATTGGAAGTGGAATTAATTTTGCTTAGTTATTTTTCTGGTTTGTTCAAAGGCAGTTAATACTTTCTCAATGTGGAGTAACAACTGAAAGAAGTTGTAGCTTCTGAGTAGAGATCTGTGTCAAGGAACCACAGAAATATGACTGACAAACCAGTTTGTTACATTATCATGTGAGGTGCTAAATTTTTTGTGGGATTCAGTCCTGAATGAGAAGGAAATTATAAAATGCAATTCTAAACCAGGTAATCCCTGAAGTATAACCTTCAAATGGTACTGTGGATTGTGATCTTGTACTTAGCTTAAATAATTTACTTACGTAAATAGTCTTTCTTCAGGTTTGTTTTTAAAGATCATAAAGATGTAGGAGGCATACACAGTATGCAATGTTATAGATGTATCTCTGTGTGTTCATATGTATATAAATACTTATTTTTGTGTGTTTACACATATGTATCTACTAGTTGTATTTTCATACTCTATTAAGCTAATAAATTTTTGAAAACATGGATACCTTTTTTTTGGCATGTATTTTTAAATTTCTGACTACGTATAATCTCTGTCATACACAGAAGCTATACCTAACGTGAATAAACCACACATGCACACACACAAAATTACCCATGATTTACTATATAGATAGTGTATGATAATGCCAAGATTTTCAGTTGATGAAAAAGCATTGTGACAGCGACTTAAATCAGCTGGCCAGGTTTCTGCAGACAAGAGCTTAAAGTTACTAGATGAAACACTAACCAGGATTGTGTTGTCATTCTGGAGCTGACACTCTGCTTAGGAACCATTTACTTAAACTTAAATGCTAGTCCACTTACACTGCTGCCGAGTACCCAAAATATCTGTAGAAGACTGTTAGGTACACCACTGGCCCTCCAGGTTTACTGTACCATCAGGGGGAAAACATAGCCATTATACAACTATGGTCTACCCAAGGGAACTCACTGTTTCATTGCTATTTTTCTTGCCCCCTACTGTTTCTTGAGCTCTTCAGGAAAACTGGGCAATCACTCATCTGGTGTTTGGACTTCAGTTTTGGATCTAAACACTAGATCTGTCCCAGAACCTGGATGTTCTTGTCCAATATAATTTTGCATCATATTTTTGCTACCACCCTGTAACTCCCCTTACCTCCAAATCCAAATAGCTGTATCTTTCCTTACACTTTTTTGAGCTCCCTTTTCAGCCTCTATCCTTAGTGCAAAAGCAGCTTCTTTGGGTACTGGGTGAGAAAATAAAATATGCTATTGTCTGACATGGTTAAAGCGCAGCTTCACATTGCAGTGTAGGTAAGATCTCTGCGTCCAGTAAGTGCAGAAGTCTGGGTACCTGCAAGTTAAAAGTGTCTGTAGAGACAAAAATTCTTGATCAAGGCTCACAGTTACAGCTCTGTGCACAGTGCAATGTTTAAAGTCTTAATGTGCTACAGAGTCATTTTGGTGACAGACCTAGTGCAAACACATCTCTTTTTTAGGACAGGTAGATCCTTTTTCAATCCTGTTATGAATAATTTGCACTCAGGGCTCTGCTGGTTCACCTTAATACAAATGATAGATAGTAAGAAACTAGACAGCATGAACCATAGTTTAACCATGAGGGGTCATCTGGGTTGTAATGGGATCCCCTGACGTAGCTGTGTTTGTGGTGTAGAACGGATTAGGATAGGAAAATGCAATGGATCTGGAGTGAGACACATACAGCTGTGCATATCTGGCACACAGGTTTTTGTGTTTTTATTTGACTACTTGCCAATATCAAAGCCAGATTTATTAAAGGATCCACACAGTTGTTTCACAGAAAAATGATGTATCCTCTGGCACTAATAATAATAGTTCTCCCTCCTAGGCTAAACTCTGTGTTTGGGCTACAGCCACTACTCCTTTCCTGCAGACTGGGACAGTATCAAGTTATCCACCCTTTCAACAACTCAGTGGTAGAGGTATTGAATTAGAATGAGGTAGGTACAGGTGGCAGCAGCTGCTAAAATATAGGGAGTTTTAATTTTGTACTGACTCTATCTTTTGTCTGTTTTATTCAAGTAGTTTCCTGATGATAAAGTCTCATTGAATTGTGGAATTCTTTTTTTCATAGTAAGGACTGGGTAGCCTTCCAATATCAGCAATTTTTAACCTCATTGGCAAAGCTAGTGTCTTTAAAAAATCAAAATGTATAGCATTCTGAAAGGCAAAAAAAAAAAAAAAAAAAAAAAAAGGAAAAAGAAAAAACCCCAGTATTTTAAAATTAACCCAGACCTTTAAATGAAAAAGGGGTAAAAAAAGGAAGCATGATACAAAGTGAAACCTAGTGTACATGAAAAACAAACAAAATAAAAAGAACTGGGAGGAGGGCATTTAGATTTTGACAGTCCTGCTGGGGCAAGTGCTTTTGAAAAGAACTGTAGGAAAATCAGATGACACACAAATATGCATCACCAGTAAGACAAGTTGTTCAAGGATTGGTAGTGCTTACATATTGGACAGGTAGCAGTTACCTAGAAATCTCAAGTACAGAACATAATATTAAAAGCACTGTTCCTTCCTTATTTTTTCTGAACAGTTCCTTCCTTATTTTTTCTGAACTGTGTACATACTCAGTCCAATCTAAGCAGTTTAATACTGTCTTTGAATCTTAAAAAGAGTTTGACTAAATATTTAAGGAGTGTAAACTTAAGCATATGAAGGAACTTAATTATCCTCACATAACATATATGAAAACAAAGTTATTAAATCTGAAGGTTCAGTACCAGAAACTTAGTTTTGGATTGTCAGTTTGGCATCTTAGACAACATGGTACCAACTCCTTTCTGCTATTTGTCCAGCAACGATGTGCCAGATGTAATGACTAACAATGTTAAACCCAATAAGCTTATTAGTTGATCAAGATATGTCTCAGTCAAGAAATGTGAATAGTGTAGTCCTAATAGTTTCATGAGAAGACATGAGCAAAAATGCTTTTCCTTTTTTGTTGTTGTAAGCTAATAGACATCTTTAATCAAAGAGATCTGTCCATGTTTGGAGCTATAGCTGTCATGTTAAAGGCTGATGAGACTGTTCAGCACATATGTGGGATAACTTCTTGTGGTTCTCTAGAACATGATCCACCAGGTTGTTTAACCTAAATACCTGTAGGGTTTTTAAGTTACACCTATGATTATCCTGCAAAGGAAGACAGCACATATGTAATTATGTAACAATTATAGATAATTTAACTGTGGCAGACAGGGAGAAAAGATTCATCGTCTCTCAGACAAGTAGCCAATATTATACAGAAACAATAAGGAACTGAAATAGTTAAAGCTGCTTTTAATAAAGAAATGTGCCCCAGCACTATTATGAGTAATTTTGTTGTTGCACATATGCTAGGCCCAAAGAATGAAAAGCCTGACAGTTACAGTTATGTGAGGACTGATGCTGGATTCTGTTATGAAATTCCTTTTAGAGGCATAGAAAACCTGGAAGAAAATTAACATCTTATGCTGTTTTATCTTAATGGATCAAAAAGGAATACATTTTGCATAAAATGCTTCTGAATGTAGCAAAGTGCAGGGGACTGCCATGGAAAAATCCTCCTTAAGAGGGAAAGTATAAGGGTCTAAATCCAATGGTAATTGACAACAGAAACTATATTTTCTAAACAGAGCATGTATTCAGATTGCCTGGTGTGAAACAGCATCCTGGAATGGCCTGGTTTCACATGCTAAGTAACTAATCTCGGTTCAGTTGTGACAGGTGCAGACCTTATGGCTTCCACTGGCAGCTCAATCTGCAATGATGGAAGAGTGATACTTCATTTGTCACTCAGCAATTAATATGCTGAATATCAGCTGGATTCTACTTCCTCATTATTTATTATTTACTAAATTTATTAACTGACTGAAAAGCAATGGGCAGACACCTTTAGTATCTAGTTTAGCATCTAAAATATCTAGCTTACTTCTCAAAATTGGCATTAGAAATATTTGTAAAGTTGTTGCTTAGAATCCTACAGAAGGAACTTCATTGTCACTAGGATGTCTGAAAAGTAAATGAATTCAGTGCTTACATTCAACTTTTCCCATTGTAATTATAAAAAAAAAAAAAAAAAAATGAAGTATATTTGCTTTTTTTTCCCCCCCTTTTTTTTTTTTTACTTTCAGAAAAGGAGAGTTTAAGACTGGTCTTGCACTCCAGAACTTGCCTGCTGCTGCCTCCGCTACCGTTTCTCTAATAATTCCCTGATGTTGTCACTATGCCTCTGGAGAGGTGAGGAAGATCAACATAAGCAGGAGAGAGGTCAACAACAGGTACGATAACAGGCAAGAAATCCCTATTGCTTCCTTTAAAGCGAGACTGATAGAAGGGGATGAACAGACAGAAACAGAACGGAAAACTAACACACAGAATCAAGCCCTGCCTATGCTGAGAACACCAGGAGGTGAGGCAACTAACTGTAAAGCTTCTTCTTATATTTGGCATTCATATCCATGAAATCCACCAGAGAAATAGAAAATTGTGCCAGGTATGCCTTTTTCAGAGGAAAAACTGCCCGACGGAAGCACTTTTCCTGTTTTGTGTATTTTTATTCTCTGCTCCCACAGATCAGAGAGTATTGCAGCCATTCATGCCCTTCAGAACCTGAAAAGGAGACAACACAAGTTGCTTCTCTTCCTGACCCAAAATCTTACCACCCAACCTGCAGTGTCATTCTGGATCATACCTGACCCTTCTTCAGAATTTTTGACTGAACACACATTACTTTCTGTAAAGTATCTGAAAGTTCAGTGGAAGAGGAAAAACATCTGGGGAGAGAAAATCCATGATTCAAGAACCTGTTGTTATCCTTGCTTCAGAGAGTATTTGTGCATTTCATAACAAATGGAGCCACTTCAGCTGTAACTGCTGAGAAGCCTCTTTCCCTCTGTGTTTCCAGACTTGCTCAGGAACTAAACTAATCTTGCTGGTGCAAGCCCAATAGAAAGATCTGTTCGAGATTTAAAGGTGTTAGCACCCCATGGGCCAAGGGTGACAAGGATGAAAATAGCTTTGCAGAACACCTACAGGTATACATCAGACACTTCTCAGGAGAGCACTATCTGTCTCAGCACAAATTACTCTCCAACCCTTCTCTTCTACCTCCTGCACTATGCACGCAGTGGCTAACAGGAACCTGTGCTTTTTGGTAGCACCTGATTCTTTTCCTTTATAAAACTTTTCCCTTTATTCTGTTCTTATCTAAGTAGTGAGCTAACACTCTTGTCTTAAGCCAAGTATAGTATAAGCAATGAGGGCACAGATTTCTTAAATACACAGCATCTCAGCTCATCTTCCAGCTACCCCTTGCTAGTCTGGCATGGAAAGTGTTGAAAATCACCCATAATTCAGAAGTTCCGTTATCTCAGTGCTTCATATAAGCATTCAAACTTCAGTGGTATGTTGACAGACAGACCAAACCTAGATTAACAAGATAGGGAAGCAATAAGAATGAATATATTTTAGACCTGCCCCAACCTCTTTCAATTCTCTCATCACAGAATCTGAATTATTATTGAAATCAAGGCCTCCATATAGCATTTTTTATTAAGCTAATAAATAACATTTTTCCACAAACATCAAAGGTACATAAATTTTTCTTCTAGACACCCCAGCTAGGGACTGGCAAGCCCTCTGTGTTCAAACATATTTTTCTCTCAATTTAATTTCCTAATTCATTGTGATCTTCCATTTGAATTCATGACCCTTTAGTCTATGCATATCTGTGATCTTCACTTGACTGAACAATTCATAAACATTTAAAGTGTGTATCCAGTACAACTATTCTGTTAAATATAATTTCTGTTATAGAAGAAACAGAGAGGATAAATCAGTCCCAAATTCAAGACTTCAATCAGATTTCTAGGTTCTGTCTCCAGTTTTTGGTTTTAAACACATCAGAAATTGCATTACACATAGTAAGGTAGGACTGAACAGGTGCAATCATGTGAAGTTCATGATTTGTAAGGCAAGAACACATAATAAATGACAGTCTAATATTTAATTTGGAATACAATCTACTATCCACTGAAGTCAGAGAAAATTCAATAATCCCTTCCATCAGACTTCAGTGGAAAAATCAAGACATGGAAAGTCCATCACTCTTGTGATTTTTCCAATGGCTTAAGTCTTTTTTACCCTCATGGCTTTCTTTCTACTTTACATGTCTGGTTTCAGCTTCCAGCTAGTGGTTCTCATTGTACTTCTATCAGATAGATTAAGATATCACTAATATCTGGTTTCTAACATGTAATTGAGTTACTATTCAATGTTCTTTCTGATAAGCTAAACCGACGGAGCTTTTACAGTTCTTTTCTACAGTATCTTCTCTGGTAAATAATCTTTTCTGTATCCTCTCTAACATTTCAAGATCTTTTCACAATGTGACATCAGCCTAGACAGAATGTCAAATGTGGTCTCAGAAATGAGAGATAATATCCTTTTCCTACTCCTATTAACTACCTTTTTCATGTAGGTATCCAGGAATTAAATCTTATCATAGCCATGTTCAGGTCTCATATTTAATCTACCATAAAATCTAGATTTTTTTCACAGTCACAATGTTTTAGAACTAAAGTTTATCTCCTGTAGGTTCTGCCTGTGTTCATTATTCATTGGCAGCTTATTTAATACTTGGTTATATTAAAACACATTCTGGATAAGTTGCCCCAGTTTACCTAGATGACTGATTATGGCTGTCTGTCCTCATCAGTATTAAATTTCTATAGCTTTTGTGTCATCTTCAATTTTTAGCAGCAGTAATTTTACATTTATTGCGTATCATTTGTTAAAATGTTGAGTAGCACTGAGTCTTTGTGTAATCCCAGAGCCGAATTCACATTTGACGATGATTCTCCATTGACAAATACCTTTTGAAAACCATCTAGTAGCCAACTTTTAACATATTTAATGTGTTTTATTGATACTGTATAGTGTTAGTGTCTCAAACAGAATGTCATGTGATATTACCACAAACACTGTTAAAGTCTAGACCTATTACATCTCTGTGGTAATCTTTATCAACCAAACTAGAATCTTATCAAAAGAGTATCATATTTGTTTGACAGGCCCTATTTAAAGGAAAAAAAAAAAAAAAAAAAAAAAGAAGAAAACTCACTCTCATGTTAACATATTAACAAGCATTAATTGTATGACAGTTCTTCAATCCTTCTTTAATCAAATCCCTCTTCAACTTTTCATGTCACTTAATCTAACATACTGTTTCTCTGTCAACTCTGAGATACCATGGCAGAGAAGCTCACTGGAATGTATCAGCTTTCCATCAAGTAATATACATAGCAAAACGTAGACATCCAGTCCTAGGAATAACCCAGCAATATTTTCTGGTAAATAGGCTGTGGAAAGCTTGATACCTTGTAAATATATATTATATCCTCTATAAGGTTTCCTAAAATATCTTTCCCACATACTTCACCTCCTCAGCCTACATAAATTGGTGTGCCAACTCTTATCTGTAGTAGTGACAAACCAAGACACTGATTCAAAAACATCACTTGCTGGACTGGGAAGTTTCTTAAATAAGATTCACTAAGAGGATAAGATAAGAACAAACATCACAAACATCAAACATGTGAAAGTGCCAAGGATAAAT
The DNA here is from genome assembly GCF_047716275.1 of Strix uralensis. Lineage (NCBI taxonomy): Eukaryota > Metazoa > Chordata > Aves > Strigiformes > Strigidae > Strix > Strix uralensis. Next base: position 83,432,077 of record NC_134012.1, on the reverse strand, counting down.
ATGTAGAGTGTTGTATTTATTATGATTCAAAGTCAATTCTTAAGCATTTCTTTTTTTCCAATGGTAGGAACAAAACAGTTACAACAAATGAAAACAGAAATTTTATTTTTACTTGTTACGACATGCTTTCTTTCATAAGATATGCAGTTTGTAGTCTGGATACAGCTCCCATGGTACTTAATCTTGCCCTTGGTGTATTTGCTGCTTGTGCAGTCCTTCTGTGTTCACCCTGAGGAATTCCCACAGGCCTTCACAGGATCAGAAGACCACTTTCCTTTCAGAGGACTGGAAAGAGAGAACTGGCTGCATAAACCATCCCAAGGAATAATTTGTGCTGGGACCCTGTGGAGAAGACAGTGTCACTATCAAATACAAAGAGGTATCACGATATGCTCTAGAAGTTATGAAGAGTTTAAGGCTATACCTAGATGCAGGACGAAGACCTGTGTATGAATTTAGACCTGAGTGGGTTATAGGAAGACTGTGGGAGCAAAAGAAGCATTAATGAGAATGGAAATAATTTCCCCAAGAGTAGCCAAGGACAAAAAAATACTGAATTTTCTTTTGCAAGAAGGGAATGGGGAATTGAGGGAATGGTCAAGATTTACTGTGCTGCTTCTAGATCCTGTATCAGAAATACAAAGGGAAAGAGAAGCTCCCTAGGTGGTAGCTGCTCTTACATATCTCTGTGGTTGCTTGGACAAATTTTAAGCATTTCAGTCTCTCCCCACAGCATGAACTAAAGACCGGAATATTATAGTAAATAAGGCTGAAAAAGTCATTCATTTTATGTGTGAGGAAAAGCTCCAGCCACAGATCAAGAGGTAGAGCTTTCTTACCTGACACAGTAACAATGCTTAGAATTACGAGCTCAAAGGATCATATGAAAGGATCTATAAATATCTGTATAACTATTCATATTGTTACTTCTCTTCATTTTGCTTATTACATTTTCTTTCAGCATGTTTCCAGTAGTCAATCTTTACAAAAATCTCTGTTGTAGTAAATAAAGCTGCTGTAGAGCAAGATTTCATTGGCTATGATATGGAGATACAAAATATTAACTTGGAGATACAAAATACTAACTCTGTACTCTTTTTGCAGTAAATTTTGAAAGAACAAGGCCAACTAGTCAGTGGCACAGTTTTACTGATCTGCAGCATGTAATCACGTTGCCAGTTTCCAAAAGGCAACAATAAAATTCAAATCAGAAGCTAAATCATAATTTGTAAGATTGTTTTGGGGTGGGTTTTTTGTGGCTTTGGCCTAATCTTGCACTTGTAATGGTGAATGTCTATGTAGACAGCTAGCTTAAAAATCAGATCGATAAATCAGTTAGGCAAACTGGCTGAAGTCAAGCTCTGGGACTGTACTGGTTTGGCCAGGATAGAGTTAACTTTCCTTGTTTGAGAGGAGGACCACTATGGAGAGAAGTATTCAATACTTGAGCAAGCTAGCCGTGTGGGAGATGGTTTATTATGACCCAGATAATGTGCAGCTACCCACAGATCCAGATGAAGTCCAATGCACCATGTGGTGGAAGTTTGTACAGAGCACACCCTCATCATATGCTAATATATTAGAGTAATGGACTGGAGAGACAAAGAGGAACCAACAGTGGGTGAATTGGCTCACCGACTACAAGAATATGAAGAAAGTCTCTCTTCCCCCCTCACTGCAGCTGTGGAGAAATTATCTCAAGAATTCCCACAATTTAAAGAGGACATGTCCTACTCCCCACCTGCATGGACTAGGATCTCAGCTATCAGGAGTCGTCGTTTCTCTACTCGAGAGAACCAGTATACACCACGGGGGAACCTTTGACATCACCTGAGTGAACATGGAGAAGACATGAAGAAGTGGGATGGAAAACCTACTTAGAAGAGCAGGTACGTGAGTTGGAAGGAAGAACAACTACAAAACAGGGTTCTTTCAGGAGAAATGTTACTCCAATTTCCAGTAATGAAGTGCCCAAACAGAGCAGAAAGGTCAGCTTTGCTCACAGTCCTGTGAGAATAACTTCTGATTTGTATTTACAAGAAGTGAGTGATTAGGATGAGACTGAAACCCGTGCACACCACACTAACCCATTTGCCATTAGCAGGTATTGTGATCAACATTAGAGGGACCCTGCCTCCAGCCAGGCAGAGGACAGGGACAACCGAGTTTACTGGCCCATGTGGATTCGATGGCCTGGCACATCTGACCCCCAGTAGTATAAGCCTCTAGTGGACACTGGTGCTCAATGCACCCTAATGCCATCAAATTTTAAAGGGGCAGAACCCATTTGTATTTCAGGAGTGACAGGGGAGTCTCAACAGCTGACTGTGTTGGAGTTCGCGGTGAGTCTAACTGGAAAAGAGTGGGAAAAAGACCCCATTTTGACTGGCCCAGAAGCTGCATGCATTCTTGGTACAGATTATCTCAGGAGAGGGTATTTTAAGGACCCAAAATGGTATCCGTAGGCTTTTGGTATAGCTGCCTTGGAAACAGAAGAAATTAAACAGCTGTCTGTGTTACCTGGTCTCTCAGAGGATCCTTCTGTTGTGGAACTGCTCAGGGTTGAAGAATGGGTGCCAATTGCCACTACAACAGTGTACCAACAGCAATATTGTACCAACTGAGACTCTGTAATCCTGATCCGTAAGCTGATTTGTCAACTAGAGAGCCAAGGAGTCATCAGCAAGACACACTCCCCCTTTAACAGCCCCACATGGCCAGTGTGAAAGTCTAAAGGAGAGTGGAGACTGACAGTAGCCTATCGTGACCTGAATGAAGTCACACCACCGCTGAGTGCTGCCATGCCAGACATGACAGAACTTCAGTATGAACTAGAGTAGAAGGCAGCCAAGTGGTACGCCACGATTGATATTGCTAATGCATTTTTCTCCATCCCTCTGGCAGCAGAATGCAGGCCACAGTTTGCTTTTACCTGGAGGCGTGTCCAATACACCTGGAATCAACGGCCCCAGGGGTGGAAACACAGCCCCACCATTTGCCATGGACTGATCCAAACTGCCCTGGAATGGGGTGAAGCCCCAGAACACTTACAGTACATCGATGACATCATTGTGTGGGGTAATACAGCAAAAGAAGTTTTTGAGAAAGGGGAGAAAATAGTCCAAATCCTTCTGAGAGCCAGTTTTGCCATAAAGCGCAGTAAGGTCAAGGGACCTGTGCAAGAGATTCAGTTCTTAGGAGTAAAATGGCAAGATGGATGTCATCAGATTCCAGTGGAGGTGATTAATAAAATAACAGTTATGTCCCCACTGACTAACAAAAAGGAAACACAGGCTTTCTTAGGCGTTGTGGTTTTCTGGAGACTGCACATTCCAAATTACAGTCAGATTGTAAGCCCTCTCTATCAAGTGACCCGGAAAAAGAATGATTTTATATGGGGCCCAGGACAACAACAAGCTTTTAAACAGGAAATAGTTCATACAGTAACCCTCGGGCCAGTCTGGACAGGACATGATGTTAAAAATGTGGTCTACACTGCAGCTGGGAAAAGTGGCCCTACCTGTAGTCTCTGGCAGAGAGCATCAAGGGATACTCGGGGTTGACCCATGGTGTTTTGGAGTCGGGGATACAGAGGATCAGAGACCCGCTATTGTCCAACTGAAAACGAGATTATTGGCAGCATATGAAGGGGTCTGAGCAGCTTCAGAGGTGATTGGGACTGAAGCACAGCTGCTCCTGGCTCCCCGACTGCCAGGGCTGGGCTGGATGTTCAAAGGGAGTGTCCCCTCTACACACCATGCAACCAATGCCACATGGAGTAAATGGGTTGCATTAATCACACATCGGGCTCGAATAGGGAGCCCCAGCCATCCAGTAATACTGGAAGTGATTACAAATTGGCCAGAAGGCAAAGATTTCGGAATGGCACCAGAGGAAGAGGTAACGTGTGTTGAAGAGGCCCCACCATATAATAAACTACTGGATAATGAGAAGCGATATGCCCTGTTTACCGACGGGTCCTGTCGCATTGTGGGGAAACATCGAAAGTGGAAGGCAGCTGTGTGGAGCCCCACACGATGGGTCGCTGGAGATGTGAAAGGAGAAGGTCAATCAGTTCACAGAGGTGAAAGCCATCCAGCTGGCCTTGAATATCGCTGAGCGAGAAAAGTGGCCAGTGCTCTACCTCTATACTGACTCATGGATGGTGGCAAATGTGCTGTGGGGTTGGTTACAGCAGTGGAAACAGAGCAACTGGCAACACAGAGACACACCTGTCTGGGCTGCTGAATTATGGCAAGATATTGCTGCTTGGGTAAAGAATCTGGCTGTGAAAGTATGCCATGTAGATGCTGATGTAGTCAAGAGCCAGGCCACTGAAGAACATCAGAACAACCAACAGGTGGATTAAGCTGCTAAGATTAAGGTCACTCAAGTAGATCTGGACTGGCAACATAAGGGTGAACAATTTATGGCTCGCTGGGCATATGACTCCTCAGGTCATCAGGAAAAAGATGCAACATATAGATGGGCTTGTGACTGAGGGGTGGACTTAACCATGGATGCTATTACACAGGTAATCCATGAATGTGAGACATGTGCTGCGATCAAGCAAGCCAAATGGTTAAAGCCCATTTGGTATGGAGAATGATGGTTAAAATATAAATGTGGGGAGTCCTGGCAGATTGGTTATATCACACTCCCACAAACTTGACACAGCAAACACTATGTCCTTACAATGGTGGAAGCAGCCACCGGATGGTTGGAAACTTATGCTGTGCCCCATGTCAGTGCCTGGAACACCATTTTAGTCCTTGAGAAGAAAGTCTTATGGTGGCCTCTCATACCAGAAAGAATTGAGTCAGATAATGGGACGCATTTCCAAAACAACCTCATAGACACTTAGGTCAAAGACATGGTATTGAGTGGATATATGACATTCCCTACCATGTACCAGCCTCTGGGAGAATTGAGAAATACAATGGATTGTTAAAAACTACACTGAGAGCAATGGGTGGTGGAACTTTCAAACACTGGGACGTGCATTTAGCAAAAGCCACCTGCTTAGTCAATACTAGAGGATCTTTCAAGCAAGCTGGCCCTGCTCAATCAAACCTCCTACATACTGTAGATGGGGATAAAGCCCCCGTAATGCACATTAAAAATATGCTGGGAAGACAGTCTGGGTTATTCCTACATTGGGTAAAGGTAAACCCATGCGTAGGATTACTTTTGCCCAAGGACCTGGGTGCACTTGGTAGGTAATGCAGAAGGATGGAGAAGTCTGATGTGTGCCTCAAAGAGATTTAATTCTGGGTGAAAATAGCCAATGAATCGAACTGTCAAACAACCCTGTGTGGTGGTGCAATCCTTACCCCCCCCGCCCCTCTTTGTTGGGCTGCTTGGTGCTAGGTGCGATTCCACCCACATCCCCCGAGCTATACACCAGTCTGTGGAGATAAGGACTGACAATGTTAACGAGCCTGGCTCCTGCCCCTCCCGATTGCTGGGAAATGGTTAAAATGGCCCATCAACTCCTAAGGGCCTGACACACCTGTGCCTGGGATGTGGTCAAATGGGAACAATAACAGAGTCGCACATTAATCAAATTCTTTTGTAACTGCTGGAAGGCACCAGAAGGCATTTGACAAAAGTCAATTATCTTGGACCCTATAAATGGCGACCACCAGGGAGACCCTTTGAGCTCTCCTGGATCGCAGTGGGCCTGTGACCAGCATCTCCCCTGAGCTGGGACGCCTCTCAGGTACCAAACCCTTAAGGTGTCGTCTGCTCCAGACGGAAGGCCAGGGCGAAGTCCCCCGCTTGAGTCTCAATTATCGCCCGTTGAGGAATGCCAAGGCATTGTGAGTATTTGCTCTAAACTCGAGAGGGAAATTTTCTTTGAGCTAGCTTCTCTTTACTCTGTGTGTGTGTGTGTGTGGGTACGTACCCTTGTTTCTGTGTGTGTATGTCTGTTCTGTGTTCATTCTACTGAATCCAAACTCCTTTGTTTCTGTATGTTTGTCCATTTTGTTATGTGCATGCATGTGTATATATGTATATATAGGTACCGTTAAGTAAGTTAGTGTGAATCTTGTCATTTTAGAATCTGAATAAGTCGCTTTTCTTTCTTTTAGTATTTCTGGATTATTTTATAATAAATTGCTGTTAGTTATTAATAAACCTAGATTTCTTACTAAATATTACCGTGTCAATACTTTCATCCGCGACACCCTGTTATTGCAATTAGTGCCCCGCAACATCCTCCTGCCACATCCAAAGCCTCCTGCTCCACTGACTGAGCCAACTCCACCTCATTCCTCCAATCTTAAAGATTGTCATGACAGATGGAACCAAAAATTATGGACTAAATGAACTCAGTAGACATTTTGGAAGGATGGCCCATAGACTAAGGGAATTATATCTATGAGACCTGGGAAAGGGGTGGTGATTCCTTAGAATGTATTTGGAACCTGAACAAAACATAAACAGTATGGAATAAAGGATGGAGATTGTCCTGGTTTCGGCCAGGATAGAGTTAACTTTCTTTGGGCTGAGAGGGAGCACAGCTAGATGGCTGGGCCCGGATTGGTCATTGGAATATTTCATATCATTTGACGTCATGCTCAGTGTATAAGCGGACACATGCCCTCTCATTTCCGTTTCCATTTTCCGGTCGGCATAGTGGGATTTTTGGTGCGGTCAGGATCGCTGCTGGGAGTGGGCTGCGTACCAATTGACAGTTGGTGAGCAGCTGCAATATACCCGTTTGGACTTAATATTATTACCGTTGTTTTGTTACTATTACTATTTTTTTTTTTTAATTCAGTCTATGAATTTCTTTATTTTGTCCCTCCCCTAATTTCAGTGGGGGGTGAGGGGGGAGGAGGGGAGAGGGGAAGTAAACTACTGGCCACGTGGTGATCAGCGGCTGGCCAAGTTCAAACCACGACAGGGATTCTCAGTTCTGGAATGGGAATTAGCACCAGCGCTCCTTCATCAAGCGCTGCATGTTACCTCCCAAGAGTCATTCACCCTGGGGAAAAAAATAGCCACCCATACATTAGCGCAGAGATATGTGTAATGAAATCAGGTCCTTAAGTCTTTCAGAGATCAGCCTCACAAATGCGGTTTCACTCTCCATGTGAGTAGGAAAGCATAGACTGATGACTTTCCTTATGTGTGGCCCAGTATGACTGCTTCACAATGTAAATGAATACACTCAGGACCAGATGTAGATGTTGAGTGAGAAGAAAATGCTACTACACTGTAGAAATCAACAAGATTCCTAAAAGAATCAGGGCATCACCAAAACTTTTCAACGTATTTTGTGAAAAGCCAAGGAGACACAGATTGAGTGAGTGCCAAGATACTAAAATATAGGTTGCATAAGACATGAGCCTCATGTCAAGATCAGGCAAAACAGCATATGACCAACAATCCTTATGACATCTTTAATTTGTTAGAGTTTTCTGGAAATGATATTCTTATTCCATGGAAATTGTTTGAATTATGAACATTCAATTGTATCTTGAATATAAATAAAATTCAATCTCAACTTTTTTTTTTTTTAAGAATTGATCAGATTAAATCAATTAAGATCACTTCATAATATCTCTGTCCATTTCAAAATACTTTCTTTTAAATCCTGGAGTTTAAACCCTTATCCCCCATTAAAATTTTCTGAAAATCAAATACCGAAAAGCTATTTTGAAACAGACCAAGAAACTTCTTTTGCTTTGAAAATGTGAAAACCATTCTGAAATAGTTTTAAATGAACCGTCAATAAAATACTCATCACCTTAAACTATTTCATCTGATGAATAATATTTTCATGACAAATGTGGGAACTGTTGGATGGTTTGCAACCCATTCTAGTGATGTAGTTGTTATGTCTTCTTGGTAAATGAAAGAACTTTAGAAAACTGCTACAATTCATTCCACCGTTTGAAAGAATAAGACATTTAGATATTACTGAAGATGTGAAACTATTTGTGAATCAATCTTCCATTGAGTAGGAGAAAAAATTATGATGCGTTTGAGAAAAAGCTAAATTTCTTTTGCCAGTTTACATTAAGTGCCTTCAAATATACATTTTATTACAAGGACCTTTTAAGGCCCACTGCAAATTTAATAATAATGTAGAATGATATAAAAATATAACTGTTAAAACTTCCAAAACCTGACAACAGAAAGAAATAATAGGAGAAAACAGATGAAAATTAAAACTATATTATTTGAAAAGAACTTCTATCTTAAGAGGCCTAATCTCCCTACATGTCTAAATAATTAAACATAAGGTGCTTTCTAGGGCTTTAATGATGCATTTCTTGTCAGTTCGCAAGGCAACTGTAAGTTCTGTAGAGTATAATAGAAAAAAAAATTGTGGTTCATAAAAGAAATAAAATATTTCCATGTAACCATGCTTAGTGTTTGTCATCAATTAAATTAAATGTGACAGAACCACTAAGTCTGGAGATTTTCAGTATTTGTGAACTTGCCTTGAAGTATTTTGTCTCTTTCTTTAACCCCACTGCTGAAGGAAGCTGAATCCATATTAATCCAGCTTGCTTTTTTAACAGCAGTTTTGATATAGATATCATATGTATATATATTTTACCTTCCCATGGGGAAAATAATGACTCTGTGGCCTGGGCCACTTCTTGTCCTCTCACTTCAAGAAAAGAATGCCAATTAGAGCATGGGAACACCATTTTATCAACACAGGGATAGCTGGAGGAGGAACTGACATCTTCAGGGAATCATGTGTTAGATTAACAAGCCTCTTCTGAAGCCTTTTTGGTTGGAAAGGGCCTCACACAGAACATTAGGGCAAAAATATGGGAAAGGGAACATTCTTCAGAGCAGGGAAAAATTAAGTAATAACAAAAAATATTTATAATGTTTATGGACTATTTTTTCAGATAACAAGCCAGTTCCTAGTGGCTGCTCTAAAAACCAGTCATGATCCATACCAGATGATATCAAACCCAAAGAATTCCAGGCCCTTCATTTTGTTATTGTAAACATATTTAAATTATTATGAGGATTTTTCACAAATCAGAATCAATTTACATTTTATTATCATTGTCAGTAGTGTCATTGTGCTAAGTACAGATGTGGGAGTACCTGGGTGTCCTTCCCCTCTCTCTGGCCCTACCCCACTCCTCTGCTGCTGTGCTGGCAGCTCACATGTCCCACCACCTTGCTGCAATTGCTGCCTGTCTGCCTGCTGTAGTAAACTAAATAAGATTTGGGCCTAAGCTCAACCCAGTCGCATACGAGTTAGCTGCTAGTAAATCTTCTGGCAGAGTTTTTGCCTGGCCCTGCTGTTGAACGTACCTGGGTATGCTCTGGGTGATGATTCAGACTGGGGCTTGTTCCCAATAAGCATCATGGGCAAAGCGACCTATTTTATGGTGCAAGGGAGTTTAGGTATAGATACAAGCCACAGCATTTGGATTCTGGGCCAGAAATCAGCTACTGACCTCAGTGTTTACATGTATAACCACAATCTACTCTTTCATTTCCAGGATCTACCTGTAAAGATCTGGAAAGAAGCAATGGAGCTATGCAGTGTGTCCACTCGTGGTGCATCCATCCAGACCCTATAGTCATACCTTCTTCTGCCTGCTGGTGTGCCTGACCTGAGCGGAGGTGTGTGCCTGGGTTGCCTCTGGCATCAAGTGGTACACCCACAGCCATGCCATTGCACAACCACCTTCACTGAGGGACTGGGAGTGAACAGAGGTAAAGTAGAGCACAAATACACAGTTCAGAAACTGAGCTCCAGCTTTAAAATTTTCAGAAATTCAGAAAGAGCAAAGCATATCATAGTTTTCTCAGGTAGAGCCCTGCTGCTTTTAATGCAGATCTGAGGAAGTGAAGACCACTGAAGGGACAATGACAAGGCAGACACAAAAAATGGAGAAAGACAACACTGAGAACCACCAAAGACCCAAACAGAAGGCACAGACTCAGATGGGTTTGCTCAAGGTCACACAAGAACTCTAAGACAGGAAAATCTGTGAAGATAACTTGAGTTGTGGGAATCAGCCCCTGTGATCATCATAAACAGTCCCTCCTCTGCATAGTTCCTATTAAAATAAGAACATAGTGACATGTGAAATATTTCAAGAAGGAATATGTCCATCAATAGTGTATATATATATACTACATAACCTAATCTTAGGAACAGGAATACAGGCAAGTATATTAAAAACATTCACTATTCAAGTTGCCCAAATACATTAAAAAATGGAACTAAATTCATTGTCACTGCAAATACATTTGAAGCACAACAAAATTTTCTCTTTGTAAGTGTCTAAACCCTCCACTTGCTCTGTAATAATTGTCTTAAAAAAGATTAAATACTGCACATGCATCTTTCAGTTAAATGGCCCATTGATATCCCAAGAAAAAAACCAGTATGTAGGTTTCGTTTCAAGATTTTTTTTCCCTTCTTCAATGAAATTCAAATAATACATCATTTTCCAAATGGAACCATATAAAAAACTATATGAAATGACCTATGATTCCACAATCATTTGTTTTATATCAATTAAGCTAAAATTAGGAGGTTTTAAATACTTTACAATAAAACTTCAATACTAAAGTTTTCTCTCAAATATAGTAGCACTTAATTTATATCTTCCTAATGTGCTTCCAATCCATTTAAAAAGAAAGTATGAAATTTATGGGTGTATATCTAATAACCAGATTAAACTCTGAGTATGGAAGAACAATCCTATATAACAGCTGTAAAATTTCAGTTATGCTGCAGATTGATCTTATGTAATAACCTTGAACAAGCCTGAGTTGTGGGATCTTGAAGTATTTGGTCACTTTCCAGACCTTACCTATGACTGCTTAGTGAAGAAGACCTCACACCAAAATGCAGCCAGGTTCCTGACCTGGAGAGTCAGAGGACCGGAGCTGCAAGATGCATTGCAGTTCATGGTACAGAACCGCCTAACCATATGCTAGTATTCCTCAGTCCTTTTGTAGGCATATACTGATAGCCAGCAAACATAAATTTGTCATAGAATCACAGAATGGTTTGGGTTGGAAGGGACCTTAAAGATCACCTAGTTCCAATCCCCCTGCCATGGGCAGGGACACCTTCCGCTAGATTAGGCTGCTCAAAGCCCCGTCCAACCTGGCCTTGAACACTGCCAGGGAGGGGACAGCCACAACTTCTCCAGACAGCCTGCTCCACTCTCCCAGTAAAGAAATTCTTCCTTCTATCTAATCTAAATCTACTTTCTTTCCATTTAAATCCGTTATCCCTCATCCTATCCCTACACGCCCTGATAAAGAGTCCTTCTTCTTCTTTCCTGTAGTAAGTAGTGAGAGGCCACTCTAAGGTGTCCCTGGAGCCTTCTATTCTCCAGGCTGAACAACCCCCAACTCTCTCAGCCTGTTGTCATAGTGGAGGTGCTCCAGCCCCTGAACATCTTCATGGCCTCCTCTGAACCTGCTCAAGCAGGTCCATGTCCTTCTTATATTGGGAGCCCCAGAGCTGGACACAGTACTCCATGTGGGTTCTCACAAGAGCGGGAGAATCATCTGCTCACCTGCTAGCCACACTTCTCTTGATGCAGTCCAGAATATGGTTGGCTTTCTGGGCTGCAAGCACATATAGTTGACTCATGGTTTTCCATCTACCAATATCCCCAAGTCCTTCTCCACAGGGCTGCTCTCAATCTACTCATCACCCAGCCTGTATTTGTGCTTGAGATTGCCCCAACCCATGCACAGGACCTTGCATTTGGTCTTGTTGAACTTCATGAGGTTCGCATGGGCTCACCTCTCAAGATGTCAAGGTTGCTCTGGATGGCACATCTCTTCTCTTCAGTGTGACAACCTCACCACACAGCTTGGAGTCATTGACAGACTTGCTGAGGGTGCACTCAATCCCACTGTCCATGTGGCCAATAAAGATGTTAAACAGTGCTGGTCCCAACACCGACCCCTGAGGAATGCCACTCGTTGCCACTTTCCACTTGGAACTGTCGACCACAACTCTCTGAGTGCAATCATCAAGCCAATTCCTAATCCACCATGTGGTCCATCCATCAAATCCATGTCTCCAATTTAGATGTCATGAGAGACAGTGTCAAAAGGTTTGCACAAGCCTGGGTAGATGATGCCAATTGCTCTTCCCTTATCCACCAGTGCTGTAACCCCATTGTAGAAGGTCACCAAATGTGTCAGGCACAATTTGTCCTTAGCGAAACTATGTTTGCTACCACCAATCACCTCCTTATTTTCCATGTGCCTTAACATAGTTTCCAGGAGGATCTGCTCCATGATCTTGCCGAGCACAGAGGTGTTAAATGGAGATTACGTTTCCCCTTTTTTATCCAGTGGGAACTTTGCTGGACTACTACAACTTCTCAAATATGATGGAGAGTGTCTTAGCCACTTCATCTGTCAGTTCCCTTAGGACACTTGGATGCATCTCATGAGGTTCCAAGGACTTGTGCACCTTCAGGTTCCTTAGATGGTCTCGAACATGATCTTCTCCTACAGTGAGCGGTTCTTCCTTCTCCCAGTCCCAGCCTTTACCTTCTGCATCTTGAATGGTGTGGCTGGAGCACTTGCCAGTAAAGACTGAGGCAAAAAAGTCATGGCTTGATATGTGCATTTGCAACAACACTGTTGCAACCAGCCTGCTGATTACAACATTTTCATGACGTTTTAATGAGTTTAAATACAGTCAAAGGGATTCAGGAAATTCCAGGGTGCTCTAGGAATGAAACGCGTGTCTATAACCCTTGTGTTCAAGTTGCACCTGCCATATCATGAAACAAAAGAGTGGAGTCTCTTCATCTGCCCATGTTTTAAAGGCAGCCCTTTTGAATAAGCATCCTCAGGAAGGGTAGGATAATGCTCTGCTGAACAAATGACACTGCCAGGCCCCAAAGTGTGTGGAGATCCAGATATCTTCCTTGCATGGGGTTTCTGTAACTGTATCCAGGATGCTCCCCACATCAGCTGTGGATTCTTTACAAGGCATCCTGGTCTCTGACCCCAGGCATCCAGCTTATAAACTAGGAATTGTTCCTGTAGGACCCAACACTGAAAGCAGTAGTGTCCCTATGTTGAGTATGTTCCAGATCTGTCCCTTTCTTTGTAGAAAACTGTAGTCATTATTAAAGGCAAACAGTGATGTCTGAGAGTCCTTAGTCGCTGTTCAGTGACGTTTCTCTATTCAAATTGTCAGAGTTTCTTCCACTATGTGTTAATCTTTCACCAGAAATTATTTCCTTTTCATCAGTAATTGCAGTGCTCTCTATTAAGAAGCACTCATAGAAGGTATTGATACAAGCACTACTTGAAAGAGCACCCTAAGAAAGGAGTTGTTCACAAGTTAGACTAAACTGTTTGTTGAATAAAGTAGAAGCTGATATCACCAACACCTAAACAAGAGAGCAATTTGAGACACCTTTGGTGAATTCCAGAACTCCCATTGGTCTTAATTAGAACAACTGAAAGAACCTATTAATTTCAATCAGTTGGTGAAAGGTGCTGCTGTCACAATCAGTCAGGGTTTTGGAGTTCACTTTTCAACATTTTAAGTACTAGAAGTCTTACACAAAATATACTGTTTCCCTGGAAAAGTATGTGTATCTTTTTTATTAGAGAGTATTTATAGTGTTATGAGCCCAGAATGAGTGTTAAAATGGTTTTTTTTCTAGATAATATTTCTTTGTTTTATCAAGCAGAATTGAAATTTAATAACAAAACAACCTCTGCAGAAAATGCATTTTTTAAAAAAAATTATTTTCTAATAAAGCTTACTGAATAATCTACTACTACTAGACAATTTAATTCCTGGGTGTCTAATCACTGCAAACAAGTGCCTTAAAATTTTTTGGGAGACCTTCAGGAATCTTGTATATACATTTTGATGTTCCAGGAACTTATTTTTGAGACCTTGAAATGTACCTTGTTTGAGATATTACTTCTGTTTTCTTTGGCTTCTTCAGTTAAGCACTTGATTTTTTTCATGTAACTATTTCTTCCTAAGAAATACTGCTACATGAAATAAAATCTGCTGTGTTTTGACCACAAATAATGCATTCAACTATACAGATGTTCAGTGGAATGGCCTACTTTGGTATAACAATAAAGATTAAGTCAGTGTAGATGCAACATGCATCGTTACTTTGTTAAAACTGCAAAGTACTTATACTCAAGTAATATGTAGACACTTGAAAAATTAATTTCAGAGACAATCCACTTTTAAGCAACATAAAAATTTCAATAAATTCAACTGAAACTCAGAGAAGCCACAGTGTTTATCTAGAACATAGAAGATTCAGGTTTCAATTTCTTTTTCTCCTTCATTCACAGTTCATATCAGAAATAGAAAAACAAAAGCTACATTTTTAGAATATAGGTACATGTTGTCCAGAGGTGGCCACAGATTACTCCCCTTTTAGAAATAGCAACAAAGTAATCCAATGAGAGTCAGGATAGTAGTTAAGGGACATGGGAGGAGGTATTTGCACTCTGAATGTTTTGAGTAGATTCTGAAACAGTGATGAACTCATGATTGGGCAGACTTCAAAGATTAAAAATTTGGATGCAAAAGCTTGCTCTAGTGTTAACAACAGAAAGCCTCAAGACTAACTCCCTTGCATGTTGGGTAACTTCCTAGGACAGGTAGCTGGAACACTGCTGCCCTCTTAGTTTTAAGTCATCTAGAGAATCTCTCTAGCTACCTCTGTTACTGTTTTAATTTCATAATGAAATGCATCTAAAAATCTGACACTTACCAGTTATCATTATTATCACACCGTTTACAAAGTAATATATTGGCATACATTAAAAATATCTGTGGTTCCTTCCTACCATCTTCCCTCAGATCTGATAAAATAAATGTATTGAATTAGGGATTCTTTCAGGTTTTCTATAAAGTAAATTATGTGACTGTTGTGTCTACAGTGTACATGTGGTTTTTTAAAGTGTCACATTCACGTTTGCAGAACTGAAATTCTAGCTGCTCCTGTGCATTCAAATGGCTTTCTACATGTTTTCACATTTCTCTTGATTTCCACTTTCGCACACAAATCAGTTTCCATATAGAGCTCAGAGTTGAATAATCAGGAGCAGAAAACATTCTGAAATGTTCTTTGCAGAACTTCTACTGAATAAAAATTTGAGTAAATGTGCCACAGAAGACTTCAGGATTCAGCCTTCGGGATTGCACAGTTTCACCAGAGGATGGAGAGCATGGTCTGTAAGATCGGAAATGATGGGGTCCTTGTGAATATTTTGTAGAGAATAGTCCCTTGACACAAGAAAGATGTACAATAAAAAGGCCAATACAGTACATTTCCCAACATCCTTAGTTGAATCAAGACTAGCAGACAGTATTTAATAGGATTTCTCTCTGCCTTGGTTGTAGCCACATTTCTGCAACTAAGAGAAAATTTCACACGCAGTGGAGATCATGTACATGCAATTTACACTGTTCCTTTGTTTCTCAATCACAGATTGAGAAAAAAACAGAGCAACCAGAACAGCGAGAGGTGCATGATCTTTTGCCTATTATTGAAATAAATACAGGCAAGAAAAAGAAAAGTAAAATATAAAAAGAACCATAAGAAGAATGTAATGGAAGTGATGGAAATGCCTAGCTTGGATATGTCACTGCCTGAAATGTTTTTACAAGGGCATTCTTGTTATCAGGGTGAAAAAAAATCCTAAATGTTAACTAGAAATCACTTTTCTTTATCCCACATCTTTCCCTTTAGTAAATGAAGACAGGTTGAACAGCTAAAATTACTAATTGGTTTACTGATCAGCTGTAGTTTGTTCGATTGATTTGCAATTAATTCTGGTTTGTGGTGCATAGAAGAGCAAGGTTGGCGCCAACCTTTGAGGCAGCTGATACTTAATATGCTCCAAGAGAGCTGTGGTCCAGAATATCAATAATCGGTTTTGAAGCAGCTCCTGAAGGTAGTGAGACTGAGTCTTGTGCATTTGTAAGAGTTCCAGGGAATAAAAAAAAACCTGGATTTTGTTAATAAATATGTCTTTCTGTGAAGATCAGATATTTTTAACCTTACAATTAGTATCTAGTGCCATTATTATTTCAGGAAAGTGCAAATGTTTTTCATAATTCATATTACTATTGGTGCTTTTGGTGATATTTACTTATATCACAGCATTCACTTTTCTGGACTCTTTACAGGAAAATGGCAACTTTAAATTAAAAAACACTAGAGGTTTTGTTTCACTAATACTCAAAATTTACAGAAAGTAACTCTGATAAGAACAGAAGTACATGCACCATGTGTGAAAGGTATGTCACTTATTTTGAGGCATTCAGAGACACATTTAGAGTAGGTACAGAACATTTATTTCAGTTATGAAAAAAGTTCTTTTAATTAGGAAAAAAAAAGAGAATGTATCTGAAGATAATCAGACTCCAAACACAGATTAGTTAAAATGGAGTCAAGAGGAAACTCATGATCAAAATTAATATCTCTTCCTCCTCTATGTTTGTTCGTATTTGTAACATGACATCAGATATTTTCTTTTAGGAACCTGATTTTAATTTAACTTTAATTTTCACTTTGTAAAAGAATCCTTTTCTGGATGTTTTCTACACTTTTATATCACTTTCTGCGTGGAGTGATTTTCCAGAAAGAAATAATGACCTTTTTTTACTCTGACACTGTAGATTGCTTATTTGTCTCCTATTATTACTGTATGCATCCTATTCCTTGGTCCAGCATGCAATTTTTTTCTTTCTTTTCTTGAAGTTTGCTTATTTCATATAAAAATCCCTGAATCCTTACTACAAAATGTGTCCTCTTCTTTTGTGTACCTTTCCAAGAATTTTGCAGGTATCTTTTGATTCTCCTAATCACCCAAAATAGAATTAAATTATTCTGAAATGACATTTTCTTTTTTTCTGTTCAGAACTGAAAATATTATCTAATGACCTGATTTTCTGTGGAAAACATGTTAGTAAATAATATTTGATCCTTTCTTATTGTAGTATAAATACATTTTAATGCATGAAAAGCTCAATTTTAAGTACTTTTCATTTCAATATTTGTGCAAGCGGTGTTGTTTATAATGTGAAAGAACAACTTATTTTAACTTAAAAAACCCGTTTTTTCAAGTTCTATTTGATGACATGTTGCAGACATGTTTATGTAGCATAAAAAGTAACAAAGTGGCTGGGGACATGAGAAATGAATGGCCATTCAGTGAGACTATTTTTGAACTCCTAATAAATAAAACACCTGATTCAATCTATAGACGAAAAGTGATAAGGAAAACTGAACTGAGTTTCCATGCTACTTAAGACTTTGGCTTTTCACTGTAAATGTGATCTTGTTTCAAACTGTGAATGAGTCTAAAACTGCATGTTAGTAGCCGCATTAGAGATACTGTAATAGTGGTGGATCATTCCCGTGAGAAAGGCAAGCAAGGCTTAGTGACTCCTGTGTAAGAGAGCTATCTGTCACAGATGTCGGTTTATCTGATTGAGACTCCTTAGCTGCTCCTATACTTGCAGCATTCTCTGTATCAAGACCTTTTGCATCTACAAGCTGCCAGCAGAGGAGAAAAAAGCCCCTTCTTCTGATGAGATAGCATTGGGATATTTGTGGCTTTTTGTCTCAGCATTTAAACAGTGGATTTAATTGGCTGATATTTGAACATTGAAAGAATCCTAATTCTTATGGGATGTGGGTTTTTTTTACTATATTTCATAACCCTTCCATCATTTCACATTTCTTATACAATAAGCCCTGTATGCATCCAGTCTGTCAAAGTAATCTATAGATCTTTTATCTGATACACTGGCAGAACACTTGTATATTTTTGTTGGTCATTGTCAAAGCTTTCATGATAATTTTGATGAGAAAAACACTAGTGAGGAGAGCTGTCCAAATAATTAGAATATAAAATTAAGACAACAAAGGCTGTTCAGACTTTTAATCCATTTCTTTTCCCTAATGTTTGATTCTGATCTTCATAGAGATTTGATTATAAAATGAAGCCTTTTTTATTTTTTAACCTTGAAAGCAATTCAAGATGAGGAGCATGCAATTCATTACTGAATAAAACGACCTTCAGTACAAGACAATTTATGGGTCACATGCTCACTTGGGAAAATACAAAATGTACTAATGCCTGCAAAACAGATTATGAACAGGTTGTGCTCTACATCTTCAAAACACACATGTGCACACACCACTAGCAATTGTAATTGCTTGGTCCAGACAGCTGTCCAAAACAATTTTTTTGAAACTTACTTTTGATATCAGAGTAGATATAACTGGCATCATTGCCTCCACTGATTTATGGGAGGAGTGGGAATCTGTTTTTATTCTTGCATCTCTTATCAGACCACCAATTCAGAAAGTAGTAAAGTTACCCTCATTTGCTGATCTGTTATGAATACGGGTGGTTTTATGGTAAGAATAATGCAGTAAGACAAGAAAGCAACCTGAAGAAGGAAGGAGAAATTGGGGTTGTTACAGACATCAACTTCATTGTTTATGATTTTGTGTGTAAAATTTATGGATTTACCACTTCTTTGTAATGTATTTACTCAAGGAAGCTCTGTTATAAATCATCTGTTTTCCAATAGGAACCTACATTTTTCACCCTAATCTCCAGTTGAGTTCACTGAGGCAAGAAAGGGTCAAATGACGAGCCCAGTGTTGCATGATGAGTCATTGAGTGAACCAAGAACACTAGGATCCTCCTTGCCCCTAGCCCTTTATATCAACAGGCCACAGGGGCTTTGTGTTGCTCTTTTCAGCTGCCTTTAAATCCAAAGTGTTAGTTAGAAACGTCGTCTATTAAATCTTAGCCTGACTCAGACAGTGCAAGCAAATACAGTCCTTGAGATGGTCTGTTCATATAGTGGATATGTTTCTCCATTTTTCCCGTGACACCCTTTCTGGTGAGATTTGTTTACTGATCTCCATAAATCATCATTCTCATCAGATGTGGTAATGAAGTCCTATGAGAGCCAGTCAATAGTTCCACAGTCATTAAGTAGTTATCTAAAGATTTCTTTCTTCTGGGCCTTGATTCACCACTGGGTTTCTTCAGGTTTATATTGGCATAAGTCTAATGGGTTCAAACTGGTTGCAGTAAATCAATGCACAGAACTAGTTCCTGAACTGGTGTAAATCAGCATAGCTCTACTGTGTTCAGATGCAGCAATCCTTATTTATGCCAGCCAAAGATCTGTCCCATGGAGTTCAGACAAGCCTACTGTATGTGTTGCTGGGCCAGGTTCAGCTTTGATGACCAGGTATTCCCAGGTGGAGTGTTAGGGTTACACTTTCAAAAATGAAAATCAGGTTTGATTAGAATGATAAAGAAGAGACATTTTTGTGTGTGATAGTTTCGTTATCTGTTTCTTTTTTCTCTGCAAAAACAGCACGCCTTTTCAGAGCTGGTCTTCTGAGGTTTCATCTGCAGTAGAAGGAAAACCACTGACTGCAGGCTAACAGAGTGGCAGATGTAAAATAAATCCTTCGGAAGACATTTAATGCATGTGAAAAGAACAAATGAGAAACCAAATCTACACAAATTAAACACAGTGGGCACGTCTGTCTGTAGTCCTTCTAGACATTATCAATTAAGTCTGTGAGCAGACAAAAACTTAGCCATAGACTTCGATGAGTAGATCCACTAAAATCAGAGGAACTAATCATGTATAAAACTGGCTTCCTCTAAGTTCTTGACAGAAATGTCAGTCCCTTTTGACTGGAAATAAATATTTCATTTTCACAGTATTTTTAGACTTTTTTAATAGATTAGATAAAATTGAAAGAAACTTTGAAGTGGATGTTGAGTAGAAAATACAATCAATTTCTTTTTTAATTTTACATGTTTTCCTTTTCTTCTTTATAACCAGTCTACAGTGTGAACATGTATTCACAGAAATGGTATTCCTAAATCCACCTTTCACTGTGAAAATTTTCAGCAACAAAAATACTTTTGTCTGCTTTTCTTCCAAGCAGGTTTTTGTATCTGCACATTTATGGAAGAGCATGTTAGAGCTGGAGTCCAGATCTTCTGAAATTCTCAGTGACACAAAAACAAAGAAGAGAGCTTTTTTATTACAATATTAAAGCCTCTGTTTATCATAATGGCACCACACTCTATGGAGGAAAAACGTGAGAATTCTCCACTAATAGATATTGTCAATGCATTCAAAATCTAGAACTAACCAATGAGAATCCTAAAAAGATGGAGAGAGTTCTTTTTACTTTCAACACTTGAGGTATCTCAGCTACACTTTGTGACTCTGAGAATCTTCCACCTTCTTAAAATGAACTAGAGTATGTTCTGTATAGGTGAGGGCAGAATTCTCCTTTGTAAGAATTATTTTACACTATGTTTTAAAGCATGCTTATATTTCCTGTGTCATTGTGTACTGTTCAATTTTTGTACCTATTAAATATTAAAGTGGGCAAGTGGGTTTGGGTTTAGATTTAATTTTAACAGAGAAAATTAAGCAGCACAAGAAGTAGTATGTGCTCTGGATCTATTAACGGAAAGTCATTTTGCTATGTAAATGACTGCAAATGTAGTGGAACAGCTTTCAGTTTACTTATGTCACCAAAAGCAAAACACAAACAAAAATTGTTCCCACTGACATGAGCCTTAGGTAACCTTTATTTTTAGCTTATGTATTCACTTTATAATGTGACCAAAATCCCTTTGTGTACTATGACAAAAACTTTCATAGTCATATTTTCTGATTTATGGCTTGTATTTATTTGTTATTTGTTCAGATATTATTGCAAACTATAAGGCCTTAAGCACTCATATTTTACAAATAGATTATAATGTATTTCAAGACATTTTTTTAAATTTAGGGATTAATGTAACTAAATATACATGAAAAGGCAAAGAAAAACTGGCTTAAAAGTGTCCCAAGTCCATGTTTAGTGAAAAACTTTTCAACATATACTTAACTTTCCACATGTGTTTACAATACTATGATTTTAAGTCCATACTTTCACTGCTTTGCTGAATAAAGAAACAAATCTACAGCTTATTTCATATAGCAGAATTCCCTACTTTCCAAGTAAAATCCTTTACAGAGCTCTAAAATAGCATAAATTGCTGATTAAAGTTTAGTCTTATGTCTGTCAAATATTATTTTACATGAAACTTTAAAAATTAAATGTCAAAGTTCTTCCAATTCCTTTTAATCTCACTTTGGGAGGGAATCTTCTCCTTTTTTAAAATGGGAAATTGCAAGTAGAAATAATTCTTCCAATGATATGAAGCATAGGAGGAATGCATTTTTAATTTTGTGTAAATCATACATTTATACTGACATATATACATATAATTAAACAAAATGGTGTAACAAAACATTTTATTTATGTTGAACGTTTGCATGTTAAGAATTTTCTGTTATAAATGCTGTGCAAATAGAAAATGCAACTTTTAAAAGGGATGCATACAGAAAGCAGAAACTACTTTGAGCAAATGGAAATGCAAAATCAATTATATCAAATTTCAAATGCAGACACACAGACACACATTTCACTACCTGTAATTTTCAGGTTCTGATATCTAAAACCCAATATACTCTTTTTCTTATTTGAAATGTTGAGATTATTCAGGATGAGAAGTTTTATGCACACAACAAAAGTACATAACAAACCCTAAAACTTCCTAATAATTACAAAACAGGAATTAAAGGAAAAAAAAGAAGACTGCTTTTTTTCTGCTTGTCATAAATAGGAAACATCAGCACAATTCTTCATGAGTAAATATAATTTATATATTCCTAACTATATATCATTTACACGGTTGAACAGTCACACAGAAACATTATTCATTATTTTCTGAAAGTACAGAATTAGCTCCCACTTCAACAAATACTCCACTTTTGAACTGTGTCATTTCACAGATTCAAGCTAAATTCACAAAGAACAAGTATTTTCATACTGTGGTTTTTTTTTTTTAATAAGAAGATGGACTTCATAGCTATCATTTAAAATGCAAGGAAAGATACTAAGATGAAGTATTTATTGAATGCTAACAAAAACCAGAGCAGAGTCTGAAGATTACTTTAGATATGATATAGATTCTTTGAGTCTATATATTTCATGAAATGAAATTTATAAGGATTGGTAAACAAATTGCCTGATTGAAGTCATCAGCCGAAGCTGTCTTGCACAGATTTACTGTTCAAAGTTCCAGTGACCTGTTTAATGACCCTAAACCTTAGTGTCAGAAGTTCTTTCTAATCCTTAAATATCCATGTCTAATAAATCCAGAAGGCTAATAAAAGGACTTTATTTTTTGTATTGATACAAGTATGGATTTATTTATTCTAAATTACTCACCAGAGAGAGACATTTCATTGAAAAATACCCCCTGAAAATGATTCATTAAAACCAAGGTGTCATCTTTAAACAAATTGCTGGAAATTGTATCATCAGAGGTAATTGACAATATATCTTTTTGATTTCATTTGTGATCTCTTTACTGTCCTTCTTTTGAGGTAATTTTTAAACTAAAAACATTTTTCTAATTTCTTCTGTTCTGAGTATAATAAATGCAGCTCTCTATTGCTACAACAACCACTGAATATGCCTTAGACTCCACCAAATAAAATATGTTTATCTAATTTATGACTAAATTAACATGGAACTAAGATTGAATATATGTATTAGAACTATGTATGGATTTAAGCTGAAAAACTTCATTCAAGCTTCTTTTTTTTTTTTTCCCCCAAATGAGCATGTGAAATCATAGATCAATCTGGGTGACAATAGTACTTTAAAAAATCAAACATATTAAGATATGGAAATTAATACCTAAAATGTGTTAACAGTCTTAATTATGTGCAGCTGCAAAATCATGCGGTAATAAAAATGACTGACTTCACAACATTCAATATTTTTCTTTTGCTTTGCTTATTCTGGTTACAGATTATAGTTCTTTGAATTACAACGTATATTTGCACACTAACTTAGTTCAAAGACGCGGCTTTAAAATACTTGTGACTTGAAGTCTATAAAATGAAGTTAAAAATGCCTAATCAATGGAGTTGTTGCTCCATTGATAAAATTAATTTCCTTCCCAATAGTTAGAATTAGCAACAACAGAAAAGAAACCTCACAGTCAGATCAAAGTTGGGGGAAATCTACATCTAAGCAGAGATCTCTCACATGGGGCTTGGCTTACTTGCAGATGTGATCCCACAGAGATCCACTGCAGGATCCCCACTTTTCACAGGTTTGCTTTTCCTACTGAAACATTTTTAGACACCAAGTAGCCAGTGAGAGCAATTTGTCAACCTCTCAGTGTCACATCAATTTGTAATTCTTGTCTCAAATGCATCTCAGACCCCATCTCTTTGAGCATGGTCATAGAAATCAACTAGCTAATTAAGTCCTCTTGTAGCATTATGATGAATAGTTTGATGATTACTGCTCTTTTTTTATTAGAGATAGGAGATTTTGTAAGAAATCCATTTCATCTGACTGATGTTCTTGCTTTATCCAATTCACCAGTTATTTGTGTACAAAGAAAAGAAACTACTCTTATGCAATTTCCCCCATGAAAATCTAGGAAAAAGCAAGGGTAATATCTCTCAGAAGCACCTGCTCAGGGCTCTGACCTCCTATTCTGCCCTTAAATAGCCCAAATATATATTTTGTATATATTGAGACTATATTCTGTATTAAGTCCCACATAAGGCTCTGTTATCTCACCTTAATGGTTGCAGGGGTCACAGAGAAAGTTTTGGATGTCCCTGGTGGAGGAACCAGCATTAACAGTATCCCTCGAAAAGTTGCTCAGGAGAAAGCAAACCTCAGTGAATGAAGGGCAGATTATTTACTCTCCTTTTGCCTATTTTATGGTGAAGCTTAAAACAGCACACAGAGCATTACAGAAAACATTATTTTAAAAGAGTAGTGTTGGACTAAGCCCCTGGTTTTCAGTTCTGTGCTCATCACTGCATAAGTCTGTCTCTGTACAGCACTATAGAAATGGGCAGCCAGGCCATCTGGGAGAAACTCAGTAATTTGGGGCATTCTGAAAATTTTTGAAGTCCAATTTTCAAAAATTAACTTTATTTATGCCATGAGTATATGGTGTGACCCTTCACTGGACCTTTGGTTTATAATCAGAAAACACATTGCTGAATAATTTCTACATGCAAAGAGTGTATCATCTATAGGGTAACCTTGAGAGAAGCATAAAATAAAATACCATTACCATGGTATTAGAGGAAGACATACCACATTTAACTCCTAAGTCTTTTAAAAAAATCTCTAGAAATATCCAGTAACTAAAAGTGTAGTCAAGAACGGTGGCTTGGTGAAGCACATCTAGCAATAAGTTATTTGATAGAAAACTGAAGACGATTTCCTCTTCCACTGAAGATAACACCTATTTTGCTATTGATTTTAGTGGATGGAAGTACCCGATGCAGCTTCCCTTTTCTGACTCTTTCACCAGGCAGCTGCGTGAATACGGGGAAAGAATGCAGCTGAGTTCTTTCCATCATCTGCTATGTCTGCCCAGGCTGTGAGCTCTCTCCTACTGTACAGGGACTTTCTCTGATGATACATTTGAGAAGGGGAAAGCAAAATGGGACCCAGTCCAGCAGAAGCTTCAGGAACCACTGTGATATAGGTCAGAACTGTCTTTCATTGCCAAACATTGCTTAATTAAGGAAGCACTGCAAACGAAAGGTTTATGTTTTTACAGTTCCTCTGCTTATGCTTTCCCATTCTTAATAATCCTGTTCTCTTATTCCAGAATCCCTAATATTTAAGCATTAATTTATGTCCTTTAGTTGATTAAATAAGGAATCAACTGCAGCTTGCCAGCAGTCATTTACCATATTTAATCACTTTGGAATCTTATTCACTCTGAATGACACTAAATAGAGGTGTGAGGTCTTTCTTTGGAGTGGGTCTTCTCACTGACAAGTTATGAAAGAACAGGAGGCAGAGAAAGTTAGTGTTATTTTTCTGATTGATAGCTAATAAGGCCCTTTCATGAAGACACTTGGAGTGCTGTTGCAGCCTGCTGTCCAATTAGTAGATCCCTTTTAGCACAGCTCTTCTAGCTCATCCACCTCTGTCCTATATTATCCTAGTGTGAAAAAAATATAGACAAGCTTTCACACTAATCTTTAAAAAACACATATGACAAAATATAAGATTTATTATGTATAAATATGTATGTCTATGTATTCACATACATACACATTATGTGCATATGAGAAATTAGACAAGCACACACACATATCTGTATGAAAATTCTTAAAGACAGTACTGTAATCTGCCTGTGAAATGGTTAACAGGGAAATAAGTCGACATTCCTTTCTATGTGTGTTACAAACATTATTATCTCCAAGTCACATTTTAATTTCATACTTGATGCTTCAGCTCATGCCATGTTTTTAGTTAGCAGTGGCCTATTAAGCTGCTAATTTATATACTGTTGTGAAGGCCTCTGTAAATGCTGCTCTATAAATAATAGAGCAGTGATCCATAACCACCTTCCATGTAACAGCACAGAGTCCACTGCAGCTAATATGAAAGAACTGCTGGTTGCTAGGTGCCAAAATGCTGCCTGCCTATTTAGGAACTGCTATAGTTTTGTCTCCCTGCTAAGATGACAAAAGTGTAATTAGAGATTAATCAAGAGCTACATTAGTGCCACAGTTTCCTGCAGACTGACTTTTGTTGCTCACCAGCAGTTAAGTGCATCTGCCTGTATTTACCAGTTCTCTGGAGATTTAAAAATTTATTGTCATATTTACAGGGACAGCTACAGTGAGAGTTATCAAATCCTGGAGGAAACTTGGCAAAATGCATATAATTTGCAATTGCAGATATGACTCTCTCTATTTATTTTTTAAACATTCCCCATATGAGAAAGGTTTTAAATTTCCTGCTGCCACATTCTTAATTCACTGGGATGAGGGAAAGAGGGCATAGACCCAGACTGTTTTATCCTCTACTGAAGCCTCATTAACATAAAACTTTACACCATTTTTAATATCCTTATTTAATTTTAAGTCTTTTGTAAGCTTCATTTAATAACATATAGACCTTTTGTCTATTTAGATAGTAAGCAACTTCTAGAGCTGCTGAAACCTTTAAATACTTTATTCATAATTTCACATATTACTAAACTATATATTTTTATTCCTGAGATATTACCTTGATTATATGACCACTACTTACATATTTTTTGATAGAAAATTAGCACTTACTAGGAAATGGTTGTGCAGGGTTCTCTTCATTGCATCATGTAGTAAAACCCCCAGAAGGATTTTGTTCAGAAATTTATTATAATTAAAGAAATTCTGATTTTAATTTATTCTTCCTAAACTGAGATCTCATAAAATTATCCAAATTTTTCATAGGAAATACATTCCATTTCCTAGCTAGCTCTAGTAAGAATATAAAGAGGACAGATAGGAAAACAGATGGAAAGATTATGGGACTTATCTGAGATTGCATAACAAATCGTTGGTATCTGAGAACAGATCTGAGTCATTCTGTATATTGTGGAGAAACCTGTACTCTCTGTAAATCAGGGACTTAGATAATGTTACTTGAATGTCTGCTCCAAAGCCTACCCAAGAGTCTTAGCAAGCAGTCTGTGTTGAGCTCTATATCCAACCCCAAGAATAGATTGATTTGGGTAAAATCATGTCAAACATGGCATAATCACTGGCAAATAGGAGAGTAAGTCTAGTACGATAGCAAAGATGTGGTATTTCCAACATGTGAGTAGCAACCTTTACAGGACAACCAAGAATAACCCACTTCCATTAATGAGATCAATGCTTACAATCTAATGAGCCAATAAAAAGCACAAAGATGACAGTAAAAACACAGGGGTTGTGCAGCCTACTCTGAGTAACTTCATTTAAACCAAGCAGTCAGAAGCTGAGTGCAGGAAAATGTTGTATAAACAACTCCACTGTGAATGGATTAATAGTGCAAAATTCTGCAATCCCGCTTTCCTTCCACACCAAACCACTTTAACAAAAGAGATGGAAACATTATATTTTAGTTGGTTAGTAACTGAAGATTCAGCTATAAAAAACATTGCTACTTATATATATATATAAGTATATATATATATAACCTATGCATATATCTTTGTGCATAAATATATATACTTATAGCTTTTTGTAGAGCTGCTAGCAAGGAATTCCAGTCCTGGGATGGAGAGTTGCTAGGAATGGTTATATTTACTCATAAAGTGGATCTAGAGGACAAAACTCTGTACCATGGCATATGGCTCTGTGGATTTATTCATAGCTCATTTCCTCAAGGGAAAAGCAGAAACTCTGGTGTTTTCAAAAGAAAAGGAGAATGAGGCTAATCCACCCCACTTCCCCCCTCCATGTATTTGTTAGAGAATTCTCCAGATATTACGGCCCCCTTGACTTACACAAGGACCAAAGCTTGTAGATAATCAGCTTAACAATGAGCTTCTCATTTAGTACTTCCTAATCTTTTTGTTTCCTCTTCCTTTTACCAAGATCTTTATGACACTTACAAAGATAATGTTTGGATAATTTAGGTTCCTTCTTATATAGGATCTGGAGTTTAAATCCAGCTTTTTTTTTGAAGGTAGTATTTTCTTCTTTCTTAATAACTACCATAAATAACAGTATAAAAGCTTTTTTGGATCTGTACAAAGACTGATGAACCTTAAAACAAAACCTCAGAAGTTTTGAAAACAATTTATTTATTGATACAGCATTATTTCTTGTGTCTAGAAACATGTTATCAGAGTTCAGTGTCAGTATGTGTTCTATATACCAAATGCTAATTTTTCTTCTCAAACTTTGTTTTATTTTTCATTTTTCACAACTACAAGGCAATTTTTTTAGAAACTAACTTCTTTTTCTCTCTGAGGGACTACGTGAAGAGGCTGCATCTTTTGAATATATTTGGAAAAGTCTTCTGTTTGTCCACTAAAAAATGCAAATTTTTATCTTCCAAAAATAGGAAACTTATCTTACAATATGTGAAAAAGTAAAGGTTTGTGAAGTCAAGCTGTACAGATATTAATAATAGTAACTGTCCAAGAGACAGTTAAGAGTTGAAATACTAGGCAAAAGTAAGGCTCATCTGGACTGTTGCCCTTCTGGATTGATAACACCTTAGTTTTAATACAATGAAGCGCAGCAGCTGCCAGAACTCAGATGTCACCATAATCGTAAACTGTGGTTATGAATTATGGTATAACCACAACCATAAATTTTCTGAACCATAAGTTCATATACTTTCTATAACACAGGAATCTTGTCTTCAAACACCCTCAGACTGAGAAAACCTGACACATCACAGCTTCCATTTCCAGGAAAGTGCCTAAACTCTTTAGAGTTGCAAAACTGTGTGATAGGTCTACCAATGACGGTGGTTCTAAAGTTCTCCAGAGCTATTGTTCTCTTCTGGGGGTGTGTGGGTTTTTTTCTTTTTCTTCTCTAAACACAGCTATTGGATCTTCTGAGAAGCCATACTGCCTTCCTATGTGTAGACTGTAAGAGTGTAGGAGCAATAAACAAAAAAGGCACCTGCTTTCTCATTCTGGTATTTAGCACTCTGAGTATGGTCAGAGTGTAATTTTAACTGCTGAAGGAACATGAAGATTGTCCAAGGAAGTAGCCTTTGAAAACTGGTAGAGGTGCTGGAGAGTAGGCAGTCTAGATGATCGCCTCAGATTTTGGGAACCTCGGTTCCCATGTAGTATCCATTAAATCCACTTTGGATTGTACCAGAGAAAATTATAAAAGAAAATATTAATTAACTTATATGCAAACCTAAATATGCCATACTCTCAGTCTTCAGTTCTAAAGCGGTGATTATATATTAAAGTAAAATCTAAATTATCCAGGATTAAGGAAGAACATATGTATAACTCAGTCACTTGGGATCAAACACTAGATCCAAAAGCCAGGTGCAAAGCACAGATGAACAATTTTGTTCAACACAATTACCTTGATTGCAGCTAATCTGATCTGGGCTGCTGTATGTGCATGTATGTGTATCTAATCTTACATAAGGGTTGATCCCTTTGCTGGCTGAATTAGGTCAAAATACAAAAGACAAAATAGCTAATAAGTAAGGAACATTATAAAAATTTTAAATCCACAATTGTACTCTATTTCCACAAACCCAGTGCTTTGATGAAAATTGTTTATTACATGGCTAAGTTCTTAGCTAGAAAGCATCTTCTGGGCTTTGAAGATTTTGCCATAGTCTTAGAAATAAAATAAAAAAAAAAAAAGAGCAAATTGCTGTGCTTTTCTGTAATTTTGAAAAACAGGGTGTTTCAAGATAAATTATACTAGCAGACGGTATCTGTCTTGTACCACAAAACACATGTAAAATACCTGTAATTTAGTCATTTCAAGGCATGCATAGAAAAAGGTAATAAACACAAACACATCCATACTAGTTTGTAGACATGCAGACTTCACAAGTTAGAAAGATCTCAGGCTTGCTAAATATCAAAGATGGGATCTGTACTGCACACCAAACTACCTAAAATTGCCTTCAAAATTAAGGTGCAATTTATTTCAAATGGCATGAAGTTGTAGATAGCAGCACTAGCATACACAGACACACTGTATGTCCGTGTGTGTCAGTGACTGAGTTGAAATAGAACTAATTTCTGAGTTGCAGATAGACTTGTATTTAGGTAGATTGTACAAAATGCATTGGTAGGTATAAATATGCAACATAATATATGCTTGTAATTCCTGATTTAAATTCCAGTTTTGCTGTTTCTTACTAACTTAAAATGCCCTTTTCTGTAAAATACTTTTTCTTCCAAACCCTTTTCTTTCCAGATTCACACATTGTATTTCAAAATGTTATTACGTTTTCAGGGTGGTTTCCTGTAATTTTTTTCTCCTTTCCCAATTTGGGAAGCACTTACTGGACCTGAGTATATTTTCCTTTCTAATATCTGAAAAAGCAAAAAATAGGTTATTGTATTGTCTCTCACTTTGCACCAAAAACTGTGATGGGAAGGAAAAGGTGACTTGAATAAGAAGAATGGTGAACTTTAAATTGCCCATTAATGCATTGAATTTTATGAGGCAGCATTTATTTCCTTGAACTCACACTACCCTGAAACACGGATATATTTTTAGGAAAGACCTTTTCATAATGGATGAAGATATCATTTTACTACCATTTTTCTGTTTTACCAATATATTGTAACAGTACTGTCATGGTCCACATCATAGTTGATTTTCTTAAGTCATAGAATACAATTACTTTTAAAGGCTATTTACACTCTTAGACCCTGTCAAAATTTTTCTCTTCAAAACACTTTCACAAAGGGAGTCATGCACATTGATCTTTTTGAAAAATCCCAGTAAGATCCTCTCTGTGTTGCAGGGCTCTTACATATCATACAGAGGTAGGTTCCCTACACAGTCAGCTCCAGACCTGTAGTAGAGACCAGGGGCTAACCTGTCAACTTGAATTACACTTTAAAAATTTTAATTCATGATGAAAAATTTAATATGCATTCAAAAACAATTCCAAATATTTATTTGAAATCCAAAATTTCAGCTGATGTTTCTCAGTGTTAAAGTGTTTGAACAACTTTGTGAGCTTAAAAGACTGTAGTAAATTAAATTGGGTAAAATGTGCTCCATTCATCCTTGTGAATCATAGATTTGCACAACCTACCATACAGACACAGAGGAAAATAGGAAACTTTCCACAGAGAGCTCATTTGGCTAAATCTATGCTCTTGTGTAACCAATGAGTTTTATCACTATCAGCTATGTTAAACAAATAATTCCATGAACCAGAACTAATAATGCCTCATTTTCTAAGATTTGTCTCTTGTGATTGATTGAAGGCTCTGATTAAGGCTTTTCCCCTAATTAGGGTACTCACAAGCCCCCTCTTTGCATGCAGGTTCTCTTATGTCCATAAACAGAAGTCAGCAAGATGGCTTTTTCAACGGTTTGGGTATTTTGTGCTTTTACTCCTCTGCCTACTCTCTTATATAGGGCAACTTGCATGAACTTTTTTATTTTTAAAGTACTTACTCAACTGTCAAAGTCACTTGTGGTTGAAAAATGAGGAAAGAAAGATAGACATACAGCATGATCACAGAAACTTCACTTTCTTCAAGTTCAGAACTAAGAGTGGTACCAATGAAAATGGAGCTTGGATGGTCAGGAACCATGAAACACTGGACTGAAAACATATGAAGGAACTAAGTGTCAGAAAAATGCTTGAGAAGAATGAACACCACCCTTCCAGCAGAGGCCATGCTCAAGGAATAGTCACAGACTTCAGGCAGACACAAAGTTACAGTGTGCCAAATTATCTTGTCACAGAGGAGGCCAATTGTCTTTTTAAACAGATAAATCCCTTCACACGTGGGAATTTTCCAGTACATCTGTTAACCTACAAGTGCAGCAGCTTCCCCCCTGTCCCCACCATCAGCTACCTCTCCAAACCAGGGCTGTGCTGCAGCCCTGTGGATCACTGCTCCTGGGAACACTGCTGCTTCAGGAGCAGGGATCCAGAGATGACATTTCAGCACTGACCAGGCAGATTCACAGGCTCTGATGTGTCATTTCCAGAAGCACTACCTCGCACAGGCATTTCAGCATGGCAGACCAATGGGTCGGAGGATAAAAGCAGGTTACCCAATGAGTGGAAGCAGATAATGGGCATTTTATTACAAATGCACCTCACTCTTTAAAGCTGTTATTCTCCAGGATTATTCAGGTGACCTTACTCATGATTCTGATTTCATAAAATGGAATTACAAGACTGTTCATTTCCACAACTGATTATGTATATGGGCAGTACTAACAGATTTAACAGATTAACCTCTTAATTGCTGGGTTTCTCTGAATAAAAGGATAATCCCTTTTTATGTGGCTCATCCTGGTTACCAAAATTAACAATTAAAATGGAATGAAAGGTGGTTCATATTTCTAACACATTCAGACTAGTCTAAAGACAGTAAAAGAATTAAACAATAGGCTCTTGTTTAAACATCTATTAGTCTTACTCTGAAAGGCTGTAGAGATAACAAAGAATAGCCTAGACTTGCTAACATGTTTCTTTTTCCTAACATACAAATTCTCTGCCCAGAACAAATATAAGATTTTCTGATTGAAAAAAATAAAGACAAGAAAAAATTTCTTGAGATGTCCTTCAGCAGAGAGGATTTTCCTCCCCTGGTTCCATAAATTAACTCAACATGTGCCTCCCTGCCTTTGACACCATTGCTGTTCCCAGATACTTGGCCACATTCCAGGGCTTCAGGCAAGTACTTCACATTTACCTCCAGACCTCTTTGCTGCTCACTGCAATTTGCTTTGCTTTCTAAAATGCCAGTGGGGATGTGGGAATCCTTTGCCTTCCCTCTTCACTCCCCACAGTTCTCACTACAACTGGTTGAAGAAAGTATGAGATTATTGCAAATGATTGAACATATCCCTCTTTCTAGGACACCTTTCCATTCCTGATTTGTGGTTGAAGTGGGACAAGCCAGCAGATCCACAAGTGGCTGGACTTCACTGAAGTATGATGTTGTCATGTTTAAATTGCTCAGACTCAATCCCTGGGCATTTAAACTCCCTGAAGAATTATATTTGCATTATTATTAGCTATGATCTTTCCTTATACCACAAATTCTGTTCAGTGATGCTGTTTTGAATTCATCCAAATCCAGGCATTTTACTAGCTTAAATATAAACATAATATAAAGATGTTTATGCTACATAAATATAAGCATAAATAGATATTAATTTTTGAGAGGAGAAAAGTGTTGTAGATATTCGGTATAAAATGGATGCCTGTCAGATGCTTTTGGAAGCAAAGAGTAACATCAGTCAGAGTATGCCTGCTTGCACTCCCTCTCATGCCAGTCACACTGTGATTTCCTATGTTCAAGACATGTTTTAAATAAATAAGTTCCTATAGTTCAAAAAGTTAGAAAAGACTTCAAAATATCAATACCTTTGCCATCATGTTTTTTGTCCTCTTTCATACTCCTAACAGATGTGTTATGTGAGTTGGCAGAAAATAATTTATAGGACCTCTCCTCATGACTGTGATTTAAATGGGAAGTCAGCTTAATGCAACTGTTGCCAGTGATCTTAACTGCCT
This sequence comes from Strix uralensis, assembly GCF_047716275.1. NCBI lineage: Eukaryota > Metazoa > Chordata > Aves > Strigiformes > Strigidae > Strix > Strix uralensis. Next base: position 83,398,952 of record NC_134012.1, on the reverse strand, counting down.
AAGAAAACATCATTGTTTTGAATATCCTAATTATTCATTAACTGAATAAATGTCTTTTTCACGTGGGAATGTTTATCACTTTTTGAAGATGAAATATTAGCTTCTTCCTCCTTCTATGATTTCCTTTCATTTGTGTTGATAGTTTCTGACTTACTATCTGTCCTGTCTGCAGTCTGTCAATGGATACTTCCCAGATCAGAACAAACATTTCTTCACTTCCATTGCTATGGTATGTTTGGCCATAATATCCCTAAAACTTCTACACACCATGGAAGGTAACAGCTCTGCTGTAACACTCTATGGCCCTGATTTTCTTGAGCTTCAGTCTGAAACTCGATCTGAGGTTAGGGAGCAAAACCACAGCTGTCACCTACAATGTCATTTACACCTTTGTGCAAGGACACTTTTCTTATAAGCAAATGGATGAAAAATCTGTTCTATTATATTCCCAGTAATATTCAACAGTCAGACTGTGGGTGGGAGGAGAATAGACCGGAAGTCTCTTGTTCACTAACAAGTGCAACAGCTTTCAAAAAAGGTTGTGAAAAAACTTCAGCAATAATATTGCCTCTTGCTGCTATGGTGATTTTAAAAAAAAAAGTATTTGTATCAGTATGCTAAAACTCAGGCCACGTGCTTCATTACATTGTTGAAGAAAATAAGAGTGCTATCAGACTGATAAAGAAATATGTTCTTAAACAGTGCTTAGGTGTTATGAGTTCAGCTGAGTGATAGCTTACTGCACAGGTAAATGCACAGGAAGGGATTTAGTGCTGTTTTTTTAACAAGATAGACTATTTTGTGCCATGTTAACCTACATATGCACACCTCTTTCATTTTTTTTTCAGTAATAAGAATTTGGTCTTATAAAGTCATAAGAGGACTTGACCAGTTTTGAGTAAAGATTCTAGCTGAAAGCCAGCTTGTGACTTACTTCAATCTATGAGCAACTGGTGAGACCACTTAAGTGAATGATTTTGCACTGATTGTGGTCTGATGGTCATCAACTGTGACAAATATTTATATTCCCAGGCTATTCACATATAAGAATTAACTTCATTGTACTATATCAATGTCTTATAAAGAAGAATGAATAATCTTTCCAACAAAGCAACAAAAACTCTGCATTCTATTTAAGACAAGGAAAATAATAAACTACAAGATCTGTCACTCAAATCCAATTTTTCACAGTTGTCTGCGTGAACCTTTCACTTGTGAAAACTCATGTATAGGTCATGCCAAATTTATTGTCATTTTTTCATACTCAATCCATGTACAATACTTGATCCTGCAGGTCCGCCAGTCTGGAAGTGTCAGGGTCTGTGGTATTTTTTGTTGTTTATATTTGCTTGCTAAAATTAAAACAATGGGATGAAATATCTTGGATATGTATGCCCATGTCATTAAGAAACAGCTATTGAAATTAATAATTTTAGCTCTTAGGATATATTTACTACTAAATTACTGTGAAAGGAGAATATATTTCAGAACACATTCTTAGATAAGAAATAGTGACTTCATGTTTTAAATAGAGAAGAAAGTGTAGTAAACAGAGGGATGTTATCTTGGGAACTTGATGCCAACTAAAAGGTAAAATTGCTGTTTGGGGTTTTTTAGATCATGAAAATAGATACTTTCAAAGAAATGGCAGTTTCCTGGAATTTCTGTGTTTGATGCATGCTGTGTCTACCGCATGGGAGTGGAAGGATTTAATCCCTTACTGTGTGAAGGAAAAATGCCATTACCTTTGAGGCTTAAGAATTTGTATGTGTTCATTAACAGTTGGGTGGATCTCTAAACACAAATTTCACACATTCTATTCACCTCTTTTGTGGTAAATGTGAGGAAGCTGGATGTTTTCCTTGCACTGAAAGGAACAGGAGGACTATTTCTAGTTCTGGATTAGATTAGATGGAAGAAATGTGACATGGCATTGTGTATTATCCCTCTTCAGGCTTATAATAAACAGGCATGACCTGAAAAGCCAACACCGTAACATATTGCAGGGTATATGTGTATGTTTGGAATTTATGAATGAATAATATGAGCCTGCTTGTCTGCCTGGTCACTGAGCTCCCGGGCTGTAAGAGTTTCCAGAGGATAGGAATGTAACCAAAATCTGGTTAAAATCTTGGCAAAATAAACACTTGCAATATCTAATCTACCCATATTGATTAGAGGACTCTGACATGCCTTTGGAAGAGTGTCTCCCTCCAGAAAACAATCATCAGGGAAGTGTGTGAGGAATCAACCTGAATTCTGGGAATTTTCTCCTTTTTGTTTTCTGGGAAAAGGAGAAATACACAATTTTTTTTCAGTGGAAAGAAAAGCACATTCACTACAGGCAAAATCCCACTGCATACTCCTTTGCCATTTTCCTCCTTTGTTCAAATATTAAAGAAAAATAATAGTAAAATCATTTAAAAGAACAAACTGGAGGCATTAATGTCCTCCTGCTTCTCTTGTTATATCTTATTACACTAATCTCTTTTATTTCCCATCATTTGTGACTTAAATTAATGTCTTATCTTTAGGAGGTCTGGAACAGAGCTATTCAGTTGCCAGAATCATTGCATTAAAAAATTACAGTTGTAGCAAATGAGTCCAATAAAACTGCATATGCAAATTCATGAATATTAGAATATATTTGCCAATTTCAATCAATTATGACAAAGGCAGCGATACCACTTTTGCAAAAATAGACAGCTGGTTAGAAGAAAAAGAGACAAATCAGTCCCCACTGAGGGAGAGCCTGCAGCTTGAGTTCAAAACTTAGATTAGACACCAGACCATCAATCATGGGAGAGAGCCGTGGGGAACTGGCCTTCCAAACTTCAGCTGTTCACAGAGTTATTTGTTTAAAGAGAGAATAAAACTGAGCCAGTAGCATAGTTTTCAAATCTGCAGACTGCATGACAGCACCACTGGTTATGGGTCTGAGGGGCCCACGTGCCAAGTTAGGAAGACTGAAAGGAAACAAGAGCCCCTGTTAGCAGTTTGCTGAAAAAAACACTATTTTATTGCTTTCATCGAGGCCAATTCAAACCATGCTGTACCATCAATCTGGGCTATACAGGCTGCAAAAAACAAAATCACTCATAGATATAATAGTAGTTTGAAAACAGAAGCCATGAGCTTCCATTTAATCTCTGTAATCATTTATGCCAAGAGAAAAGGGAAGGCTAAGTGAGTATCAAAGGCTCCTGTATCACCAACTGAGAATACTGCACAGTGTTTTAAGTGGCAACTTGTCTTTCTGAACTTTTGTAGAAGTATTTAACCTAATCCACATCTCAGGAGTCAGTTTAACAGCTAATATGAGCTATTACAGATGTTCCTAATATCTTCTATAAAATTATTGCAATCCTTCTCCTTCTCTCCCCTCTTTCTTTAAGTTATGATTGGAACTAAGTTGATAAGACCTAATTAAATCTTTCTATTGATATATTAATAGTTCAGAAGTCTCAGAAAAGTCAGATTTTAAGTTTTTTTCTCTTCCCTCCATCTTATCTTTGGGAATCAATCTCACAATTTCCAAGTTACATCCTACTGTGATTCACTTGTCCTGCTTTGTGAACTGGATCCTCACAATGTTGCTGGTGCATCTAGTTTTAGGTGTCAATTAGATGAATTTATGGTGGAGTGTGCTGAATCAATCTGCCCTTGTTTTCTCAACTCAAGCTTTTGCTTATGACACAAATGACCAGCACAAAACACTTCCTTTAGTGGTTATTGTAGAAGGTTATGAATTCACCTTCTGTTGATAGTTACTATTTGGTTACTATCTGGTCATGAGTGAAAACAGGGGGATGAAAAATTTCCCAGCCAACAAGTCGTTGTGATCATTTAGTCTATCTGTAACTCAAAATAAATATTCATCAGATGGCTCTTACACCTAACCAGCTGACTAAGAGGGAATTAGATCAGTTTTTAAACCAGTAACCTTCATTTAAGAAAAACTTTTCAGGCTTTGAAATTTACGTTGCAAAACTGTCTAGAGCTGGGGCTTGTGCTCTTACTACACCAAGCTTCCTAATCTTTTTTTCTGTTCTGCCAGACTGAGTACTAGAGGGTCTCTACACAGTTGCACATGCTGATCAATTATGTTGACCCAGTCAATCCTTATATGCATTGTCATCATACCTGTAGATAAGAAATTCTGCTCATCTCCTTGTCTATAAAACTTCTCTTCTCTAAAGGGCATATCACAAGACAGGCAGCTACCTAAGAATTGATAAGAGGTATCTTGAAGCCTTTCCTGTTAGCTCCTCTCTCTTATGCTGTACAGTTACACAATAGGAATATTCCCAGTCTTAAATTTTAAGATAGTCAGAGAAAGGACCAAATATTAAAATGGATTCAGACTGTTCACCACCAGTTACAGATTTCTGTCACTGGAGGCTGTGTGCCCAGAATAGTAGTTGTTTCTTTGTTACTCTTTATAAATTTAATTTCTGCCTATGGATTTGTAGGTTATGCTGTCTCCACTTACTTTTGTGTAGAGTTGCGGAAAGATAAATAAGGTGCACAAAATGTGTAAATTATCCCTCAATTTCAATACACATCAAACAATTACAACTTCTTGAATATCAGCTGAAACTCATAGCTTAAGCCTATTTCTTTTTAAGCAGGGCAATGTTTTGAAGAACTAATTCTGAGCATTTCAGTTCAGAGAAAATTTTACACCTAATTTATAGATTTCTGAAACTGGATGCTTGCAACAGAAATGCTAGCAGCTGGTTAATTTTTGTGCCATGAGCAGCACTACAATTAATTCAGGCAAATTCACACTCGTAAACACCAGAGAAACAGCTGTTTACTAAAGACTCGCTGTGTTGGTTCTGCTTAATAACCTCATGCTTCTTTCTCTAGGACTCTTCTAAGAAGGGCTAGTAAACATAAAAGCTGCAGAAAGTATGTTCAATTACATTCCTAGCATCCCACCATATAACAGCAACCCCAGGCTGAGCAAAAAATAAAATGGACAGATTTTTAATTAACTCCATAGATGGCAAAAAATATCGCTGTGGTAATTTATTGTATTAATTATCTCTCTTTTACCTACAGGATATAAACTCCAGAGGGTCATTCTAAAAAACGATAATCAAACACAGTCTTCTGTTCTTAGCTGGGCTTGTAATGTAAGAGCTAGGGAACATAATTTGCAAACTAGTAAAAAATTAAATTTTGCCTTTTTCACATTTTAGGAAAGCAACCCATTCTAAAAGTGAAAATAGGCAGCTTTAAGTTTCAACTCATATAAACATTTTTAGTAAACTTTAGGACACAAAAAATTTATAGTCTAGATCAAGTAAAGATACTAAGAGGAAACTTTGTTTTATATCTATTGTACATGTTGCTTCTGTCTTTTAATTAAAATTAATTTCTTCTAGCTGATTTTTTTCTTTTATTGTAGGTTTTCTATTCCTTGTCAATGTCCTTACTTTTCTATGCTTTCTCCCTCTTCCTTATCTTGTTGGGTTTTCAGGGGATTTTTGCACACATAACATAAATCTAAAAATTGACTTTTGTGTGTGTGTGTCTGTGATGAGTTACAATATGTGAACTGTGTGATTTGAACTTCTGTGGGGTTTTGTGTGCATATATAAACACTAGGCTTTCCTTAAAAATTAAAAAAAAAATCTAGCTATTAGTTGACATCATATTCCCAGTATTTTCTACAGTCTTTTAACATTAATAGATGAAAATCCCCACAGAATGGAACTTCTAGATCAGAGTCTGAAGAAATAATTTTTATGAGATTCTATGTCACAATCACTTTTTGAGAAGTGCACCCATACTCATCAAAAAATGTATTACCCGATTTATATGGCCAAATCACAACTACTCACCTGCAGATTAGGTAAGGACATGTCAAGATTATGTATGCCTTTTGCAATCCCCATGGAAAAAACCGCAAACTGAGTAGCTGAACAGTTTTTAATAGCAAATCTAAGAAAATTGCTTTAATTCTTCTCTACATATTCTGCAAGGGGCAAAAAAAACAACCCTGAGGTCTAAAACCTCAGCCAGCATTCAACTCATGTTGCTTCAATCACTGCTGTGGAGCTGTGAGGATTTGCATCAGTAGACTTGGCCCTAAATCTCTCAAATTACAATTTTCCTTTGTATTGGTTATTCAGCACTAATCTGTATAATTTTGCCAAACACAAAATAGAACAGATTTGGTGGGGTGGAGAGGAGGGAGAAAGCAGAAACAGAATACAGTTAAAAGGGATTGCCAACTGAGTACAGACTTACTGGGGGTAGGAAATGTCAGTAACTCAAACAAGCAAAAGAAAATCACAAAGGTGTTTCTGCACAAATTATAATATCATTGTGTTATAGAAAGCTGAATTTCCCTTTCTGGCTTGTATTTATTTTTTAAAGTGTAGGACAGTGAAGATATAAAACATCTCCCCATCAATAGACGGTTCGTGATTAAGTAACTTGGACTAACTCTTGTTTCCTTTATTAATGAGATTAGTCATATTTCTTTACTGGCCCCCATTCAGCAAAGCACTTAAATATGTGCATAAATCCTACTGATTTCAATGGGATTTACACATGTGCTTAAAATTAAACACATGCTTAATTTCATTGTTAAATTGGGAATAAGAGAAATTGAAGTGAATTCCTCATCCAATACTTTACGAATTCAGTAACATTTTGCCATGATAACTTGCAAAGCTAAGATTTTTATGGTGAGCAAAATGAGGCCAGGTGGTCTTGCAAACCAAGTACTTTAGGATTACTTTTCTCTGAGTGGTGACTATGGACAGTATGTAACACTTCTTGTGTGCTAGTGGAAACAAATTCAATGCATGTATTTTGTTAGTGTCTCTGAAAGCCAGGTTTGCATAGAAGAAGATGTCTATAGATAAATATATTACTCATTGTATCTTTTCCTTCCTACCACAAAATCTCATGCTGCTACTACAACTACTGGCTACTGCAGTTTGCATACATATTTCCCTAAGCAAACTCCTCTGGAGATGAGTAGACAGTTTATAAGATTTTCTGTCATACAGTATCTGGAATCTTACATCTTCAAAACATTTTAGCAAAACTTAATTAATTAATCTCTCTGCAATTATGAGTGCTCACAAGAAAAGGTCAGTGATGATACACTGCCAAGTCTCCAAGTGGTTATCACAGTTTCTAAGAGTCATAAATGCATGTTTTCAAAACTCTCTCTTCTTCTCAGACCACTTTGAATGATAGCAACACTTAGTTTTACCTTTGGAAAGGAGTACAACCTTTTAAAAGCTTGACATTCTTGTGAATCAAAATTATCAACAGTGCAGGAGACAGAAAAGTACAAGAAAAGCTTTCTGAGAAATTATGGTTATAGAAAGTTGCTTTCCCTCAGCAGAGGAAGTTTTTGAATGAGAGCCTGTTTGTCCACTACTTCAAGATATTGTGTGTTGAGCATACTTTTTGAATCAGCTTCCAAAGTAATGTTCAGATTAACTACTCTACTAGACTTTAAAAAGCTGTTAGAATATCAGTGGATTTTTCTTTGTCATATCATTCTTAAATATATTCGCAGCTGATACACAATACCTTAGTAACCTTTTGTGGCAGAATATGTTTATCCCATATGCCTTTGTCCTTTTTATTAAAATCTAGCTGTGAATATATTTATTTACATAAATTTCATATATGTAAGTATAGTTGTGTTAATGAGTTACAGCATGGCATTTTGACTGAATAACCAGTCCCAAGGACCAGCTGCTACTTTGCCAAAGAATTAACAGGTTTTGCTCTTTTTTACACACACATACAACACACACAAGCAAAAAAAATCTAAAAACCTTTCTAGATTGGGCCTCTTGTACAGCAGCTCCCAGCATGCTTCCTGGTCTCAATGACACAGCATGAATCTCTCTGCTACCACTAGCTCATGAAAATCTTACTCCAGAGGGTTTTTACTTGGAGCAAGGGTGTGACTTGACATTAACTTGAACATCTCTGTTGGTTACCTACCTGTAGTTCTCTTCCACACTTGTGGAATATTGCCTCATCTCTCACTTTCCACCTGACTCCAACAAGCTAGGCTCAAAGAGAGGGTCTTCTGAATCCCAACTTATCTGCCACTTGTGGCTACATTATCATGTAATGCATAGAATGGATTTTCAAGATTAACATAGTATGAAAAACAAGGCATTGTGTAGTGATTCTGCAGACCTGTATTCTAAATATCTGTGCACTTCATGTGTCTTTCATAAATCAGCTAACCCCACAATGCTGAGTAGGGGAAGAAAAAGCCATATTAAACAGCAATAAGATATTTTAAAAGTCTCATTTAATGTAAATAATGTCAGTTGATTTATTTTCCTAGGCATCTTATTCTGCTCTCTGTGGAGCTAATGAAGTTAGGGGTAATTTTTTTGTTCCATTCTTAGGAAGTGCAGATCCTTGCACAAGCTGAGGTAACACCACCCCCTTCTGTCCACACTGATGCTAGGCTCAGTCAGCTACATATCCAGTGTAGCAAAACACTGGTACTCCAGTACCATTTGCACAGCCAGATAGGAAGAATGGTTTTACTGCTACAACTTAATCATGTTCATTGAACTATATATTTTCAATTCAACTACTTTAATCACTCTCTAAACTGGTTTATTCCAGGAATATCTGGATAGCAGATTATTAAAATAGCTGAAACAGATTACAATTTTCCTTTAACTCTCTAGCATGAATAAATACAAAATTTAATTAATAAAAAATTAATTTTGATGTTAGGGAGCATGTTTTGTTATCTGGAGCACATTTGCATTTTACTCTGCCTATTTTGATCATCCATCAGAGCAACATCTCTCTTCTGGTTTGATGCTGGGAAGGTTTCTCTGTTTATGAGATGGAAAGAACTTAATTGTATTTTTTTTTGCTTTACAGGCTCGTTGTAGAACATAGAAAATGCCTATTACTAATATATTATACTCAGGTAGGTCCCTCAGCTCTACTTGATTAGTTCTTTAAGTTGATTAACAGTCTAGTAGATCAGTTGTCTGTTCATATTACTGGCTTTGACACAATTAAATCTGATGTTGAGGTTGTGGTTTCATGATGATTCCTCTGGTTGGAAGCAGCGGCTTGAGCAGTAGGGTTCCCGCCATCCGTGCATGTTCATTTCCATGTAATGAGCCAAAGCAGTGAACTGAACTGGGGCTGAGCCAGGCTAAACATAATTTAGCTAAAACCAATCCTGTGGCTGTCAGCTTAGGGAAGTGGTCCAGGTTACAGTGCAGCTGCATGAGCAGCACAAGCTAGGGGAACAGTCCTGGGACAGGGGTGAAGAAGGAGAGGGATGTGCATAAGACTACTTATACTTGTATTTTTTTCTGCAGAAACTTCAACAAAGTGCTCTTGAGTAAAGGTTTGGTCAGGTTTTTTTCGCCATGGAGAGTATAAGCATTTTAAATGGCAAGGCAAAATTAAGAACATTCTTGAAACTTTGAGCAAAGCACAGAATAAAAAACACCTCTGTGGATATTTCTAATGTTAATATTTTTTGAAGTCTTTCACTTACCTGCACTGGCCAGTATGAGTGTCCTTTCTGTGTTTTCCACAATTCACAATTGAGGTCTTAAAAAGAACTGGGATATATAACTTCATGCTGTTTGGAAAACTCCCTGTTCTGGTATAATGTTTGACATGTTTGTTTGTCTATTTGCTCTGTGAGGCCAGGGCACTTTGTTATCCAGGGTCAATTGTTCCAACAGTGAGTCAATCGATTGATTTAAGTTAAAGAAGGAGAAAGTTGTTCAACTGTTTGGAGAAAGACACTGGCTGCTTTCAAATATCACTGAAGCAAAGAGAAGTTCTTGTGTTAGTCCTGAAGCAACATACATGAAACACAACATTCGGTCTTTGTCATGAAAGACCTTTTTTCACCAGGAAGAGAGACTCTATGGAAAGACCAATCATGCTATAGATGCAAGTCATCATTCTGCAGAATTGTCTTTGTAGGACATTGTGCTGCTTGGACATCCTCATGGCTGTACAACCACATGATGAGCAACCCATGGGCCATCCTGTGAAGTGGGGTGCTGGAGAATTAGGGAGGGGAGGACGGCAGGTTTGCAGGGAAATCTCTGCTCCTTGGTTGTACCAAAAGGAACTTAGGATAAAGCAACATGTTTATTTTCTACCCATACCCACAGAGACCATTAAAACTACTGATTTATTAAAATTTAGAACAAACCCCCAACCTTTTGCAGATTCCTAAACAAAACATATTTCTGGTGTGAGAAATATCACTGCTTTCATTCTGTTTTTCAGACAGATATCATGAAACCTGGTGATCACCACAACTCTGTGTGACAACTGACTGAGCAGACCAGAGAGCAAGGACAAATCAAAGGTGTGCTCTGCCACATTTTCAAGCACCACGAAAAAGGAGAGCCCAGATTAACAAAACAAAACAGGGTGTTACAAAGGAGAACAAAGAAAAGGAGGGATGGTCTTAGGAAAGGAGAAAACTAATGCTTCAGTGGAAGCAGTCAGGTGAACTGTGACCGCTGTGGTGATTTTTGGAGAAGTTTTCCTCCTTTTCTGACACTCGGTCAAAGGAGTTTCTCATGTCTGTATCTCTACCCTAAATGTAAAGTCAGAGCCACTCACTTCTTGCTTCTATCAGGAGACTTTCTGTATCTACTGGAGATACATCACACCTGTCTCTCCGTGAAATATAAAGGATTGTAGCTAAAACCAAACCTGAGCTCTTTTTGCCATTGGCTGAGGGGAAATCATCCCAAACTGCACATTGATGTTAACCTGTCATGAAAGGGAACTTGATCCACAGAAAGGATTTAGGGGTGGCTTCTGCAGTGACTCAGAAAAAACTATGTGTGTGGTTCATTTGCCTTGTGTTTCAAAGGTACAGTGGGGGCTACAACTTTTCCTTCTTTAAATTTTCATTTTTAGAAAGATAAAAGTCCTGACTTTTGAGGGGTTCAAAACCTTCAACTCGGAGTAGATTTCCAGCTGACTCTTGCAGCTGAAAGCAAGGCAGCCTTTTTCCTGAAGTTCAATATCCAGGAACTCTTTTACTGGACAGATTTTCAGGACTACTGGCAGGCCCATGTGTTGAAACTTTTTGAAAATTATGATTTTTGCAATGAATGGGATATAGTTTGGAATTTTTTGTTTATTTGTTTTTAACATGATCTTCAATTGTGGCTACTGAGCTCTGGAAAAAAGCACTTAAATGTCATTGTCTGTGTTTTGAGTATATACTGTGCTGAATGATTGTTCCCAAAGGTGTCCTTAGGTTTTAATTTGCTGGTTTTTTTACACTGTCCAGCTCCAGCAGTGTCTCTGAGTGAATGGCAGAGCACTCTAGAGAGCATGCCAGACGGTGTTGTCTGGGTTCTGTATGCTTCCAGTGTGTCCTTGCAATCCTTGTGCTCAATATATTCCTCAAGACTATGTGTGGCCCATGCTGTCATCCCTGTTTGCTCTATGCTGGTGTTACACACTCGGACTCTGTCAGTGACACAAAGAGATTGCAAATATTATAATTCATAATATAGAATAACACTCTTGTATGGTCTCTGCTCAAAGGGCAGCATCATATTCATCTGGTTCTGGAATTGGAAACTGTGCAGGGATGTTGCTGCCAACCTGTCTTCAACACTTACAGACAGAGCATGCATCAATGAAGCCATGTCTGGTTAAGTAACAGAAATTAACTTCTTCTCAAGTGAGGCTGAAAAAAAAAGCCCTAGTTTGAACACAGAATGAACCAAAAAGTCCTCATCAGGTCAATCCCTCATGATGTAACAAGAAGAAGTATAGCAGAACACTGACGAAAAAGCCAAGCAGTACTGCAAAGAAGGTATTTCATTTCATTTCTATCACCTACACAAGCAACTATAAAATTTTCCCAAAAGAAATTAAAAAAAAAAAAATTTCGGCAGAAGACCTAAAATGCTTTCAGATTACACAAATTTTAAAATTTAAATACACCATATCGGATACTCAGAGTAGTTCTCATAGTAGACTTTATTATCCATCTGGAAGCATTTAAAAGAACTAAAAAGAGCTGATATGTTTAAAACAGAGTGAAGAAGGTATTTAGAAATAAAAAAATGTATAGATCTTCAAAAAGCAAAAATTATGTCAAAACAAGAAAAGGCAGCAGGAGTATTAATTCTGATGAGTTAAACATGGAATTTTAATGATGTAGATCATAAGTAACACTTCAGAAGTAAGAAGCATACCAGAGAGTCTGTAGGGACGATACATGATTCGAGGTGTAACAGGAAGGTGGGCCGTTTTCATAGCTGAAAATCCATTCCTTTTGAATATCCAAGCAGGTTTTGACACAGTGCCTTGTCAAATATTCTTAAAAAGAATTACATTGTCATGGGTTCATATAGATTAAGAGTTGACTGAAAGATAGAAAACAGAACAAAAATAGTTGGTCAGAGGAAAAGGTCAGCACAGACCCCTAGAGTTCCTGTTATATGACCTGTGCTACATAAAAATAATAAATGTACGGGAAAAGGGCATGGTTCTGAAGTTCTCTTAAAGTCACATCAGTTATGAACTTGAAGACATCAAACTGTCATGTCATGATTTGATGTGCCGTGGGCATTGTGGCCAGCATCCAGAGGGTGTGTGACATTGACTTCTCTACTGGGAACTAGTAAGCTAGTTTTTCAAAATATGTTGGCACAGTTTCCTGGCCCAGGCAAAAAAGATTACCTTTGAACTTGAATTTTCCATCCAATGAATTGAATCTGTACAAGAACCTGTGATCTCTACAGTGTGTTCTAGCAGTGTAAAAACCAAGATGACCCTGAGTTTAGTTGCAAGATTCACACGCACTTTGTGGTGGCCCAGCCTGCAACCACTGCTGATCAATGCACCATTGCTCCTGGGATGATAGTTAACTCATATAACAGCCTACATGATGCAATTCAGCAGCTTCTCATGTATTGCTACCATCCTGTTGCACCTTTGGAAGAGGGGCCAGGTGTCTCATGAAGACTATAAAGATGTAGTGAAGCTATGCAGGGAGAACATTAGGAGAGCCAAAGCGCAGCTAGAGCTCAACCTGGCTACAGCTGTTAAGGATAATAAAAAATGTTTCTATAAATTCATTAACAACAAAAGGAGGATTAGGGAAAATCTCCCTCCTTTATTGGATGCAGAGGGAAACATGGTAACAAAAGATGGGGAAAAGGCTGAGATGTTCAACACCTACTTTGCCTCAGTCTTTAGCAGTGGAACTGGCTGTTCCCTGGACACCCAGCCTCATGAGCTGGGAGATGGGGAGGGGAAGCAGAATGAGGTCAGCACAGTTGAAGAGGAGGTGGTCAGAGACCTGCTACACCACTTGGATGCACACAAGTCAGTGGGACCGGATGGGTTACACCCAAGGGTGCTGAAAGAGTTGGGAGATGTGCTCGCCAAGCCACTTTCCATGATTTACCTGAAGTCATGGCTAACTGGGGAGGTCCCATTGGACTGCAGGGTGGCAAATGTAACACCCATCTACAAGAGAGGCAGAAAGGAGGATCCAGGAAACTATAGACCTGTCAGTCTGACCTCAGTGCCAGGAAGGTCATGGAGCAGGTTGAGTGCCATTAAAAGTCATATAATGGACAACCAGGGGATCAGGCCTAGTCAGCATGGGTTTATGAAAGGTAGGTCCTGCCTGACAAACCTGATCTCCTTCTATGACAAGATGACCCGACTATTGGACGAGGGAAAAACTGTAGATATTATCTACCTGGATTTTTGAAAAGCATTTGACACAGTTCCCCATAGAATTCTCATAGAAAAACTGGCTGCTCATGGCCTGGATGAGCGAACGGTCTGCTGGGTCAAGCACTGGCTGGATGGACAGTCCCAGAGAGTGGTGGTCAGTGGAGCTAAATCCAGCTGGCGGCTGGTCACAAGTGGTGTTCCTCAGGGCTTGGTGTTGGGACCATTTCTGTTCAACATCTTTATTGATGATCTTGATAAGGACATAGAGGGTATCATCAGTAAGTTCGCAGATGACACCAAGTTAAGCGGGAGTGTCGATCTGCATGAAGATAGGGAGGCACTACAGAGACACTTGGATAGATTGGATTGGTGGGCCAATGTTAACGGGATGAGCTTCAACAAGGCCAAATGCCGGGTCCTGCACTTGGGCCACAACAACCCCATGTATCGCTACAGGCTTGGGGAGGTGTGGCTGGAGAGCTGTGTGGAAGAGAAGGATCTGGGGGTTCTAACTGACAAGCAACTGAACATGAGCCAGCAGTGTGTCTGGGTGGCCATGAAAGCCAACGGCATCCTGGCTTGTATTAGAAATAGTGTGACCAGCAGAAGTAGGGAGGTGATAGTCCCCCTGTACTCTGCACTGGTGAGGCCACACCTTGAGTATTGTGTCCAGTTTTGGGCACTTCAATACGAGAGAGATATCGAGGTGCTGGAGCGAGTGCAGAGGAGGACAACGAAGCTGGTGAAGGGCCTGGAGAATAAATCCTGAAAGGGCATTGTAGAGAGGTTGGTGCTGGTCTCTTCTCACAGGTAATTAGCGATAGAACAAGAGGGAATGGCTTTAAACTGCAACGGGGGAGGTTCAGACTGGACATGAGGAAAAAAATTTTCACAGAAAGAGTGGTCAGACAGTGGAATAGGCTGCCCAGGGAGGTGGTGGAGTCACCATCCCTGGATGTGTTTAAGGGGTGTTTAGATGAGATGTTGGGGGATATGGTGTAGGGGAGAACTTTGTAGAGTAGGGCTGATGATTGGACTCAATGATCCCAAGGGTCTTTTCCAACCTGAATGATTCTGTGATTCTGTGAAAATCTGGATGCATACTTTGTGTCCTGTGTCCAAACTTAAACATGATAGACTCAGTTCTTCAACCTGTACGCATGTGAGTAAATCAGCCAGTAGAAGTAATTTTGGAAGTAGTTAATGTTGGCTTACATGCAGCAACCATTACAAACACTCAAAGTAAGATTTCTGAAATTTGCTCTAATATACATGCCAGTTTCTTCTCTCCACTGCTTACTGGAATCAGCTGGGACCTTAGCATGAAAAAATATTTTGCAAGTCAACTATAAATAATGTTTGTGACAGCACTTTAATTTCTTTCCATTGGATTATCTTCATATGTCACGAGCATATAGAAGTACAGGATTTTCTGGCTAGAGCAAAACACCCATTGAACATATGTCTTTTCTTACTGGGACTAGAAAGAGCAAGAAAGGAAATAAGAATACAGCAAATTTTCAGGTCTTGCAACTTCATCTCAAAATTTTGACCAAAGGGTTAACTAACTGTCTTTTGACACTGACTTCCTTCTTTTTCACTATGAACAGTTTATTCTCTGACCGAGTTGAGATGGTGAAATGAATGTATACAAAAGAGAATTCTGAAGCTTTAGTGTGCCATTTTGTTACTTAAAATAAGCAAAGCTCTAATAAATTATTGTCAAGTTCAAAAAGAATTACATTTATTCCTTTGTGACCTTTTGTCAAATTGTGTATAATTCTGCTTCCTGTACATGAACCACCTGTGCAGAAAAGCCTTTTTGCATGTCTATATTCATTTGGAACAAAATAATTCAAACTGGTTTTCAAAGTTCTAGCTTTTACACTTTTTGGTGCTTACAATACTAAAATTAAAAAAAAAATCTGAGGAGTTGGGTTAGATTTTCTACACTTTATTGTTGCTCCCAGTCATTATCTGCACTTTAAAAAGCATACGTATTTATAAATTGTTTTAAAGGTATGATTATCAAAACAGATTATGCTCCCAGTAAAAAGAAAAAAACAAACAATGCAGAAAGGCAAGGAAATGATGAGTGAGCACATGTCATGGTTACTATTACTACTGTGATATTTGACACAATCACCACAGTAGGAAGCATGTAAAAGTTTGGAGAGATGACTATTGAATGGACTGACACAATTTCACCTGAGGACCTGAGAGACCTACATGTTTCTCCATGACCCTTGATAGTGTAGGTGACCTAAACACTGAGGAGATGAATCCAGTTATATTGTCTATACGAGCTGGATTTCCTCAGAACCCATTCAGGATTTTGACCTGAAAACTCAACTGCATTTTGATGCATTTTGCCTCTGAACTTCATTCACTTCCTTAGAAGGCATAATAGCATTGCAGTACAGATATTATCTAAAGAGATATCTGATTCTAATGGGAAATTCTATATTTAAAAGCTTACACTTTCTGTGATAAACTTCAGCGTTAAAATGTGTTATGATATCAGATAGGCTCATAATTTAAAAGCAAGAAGTCTTGTAGGACTTTTTAATGAGAATCTATAAGAGTTGCTTTTTTTAAATGGAGAATTGCCTCTTTTTATGCGCTTCTGAATAAGCTTATTTCAACCAGAAAAATAAACTACTGCAAGATTTTATCGTTCAGAAAAGTCTAAAACATAGAATATGGTAAAATATAACTTTTCAGTGTAAGAATTTTCTTTTAGATCATTCATAGCACTCATTGCTGAAGTTCAGACTAACTGGTAAGACAAATCCTGAAAGGTCAAGATCAGCCATATGTTAGATATGAATTTCTGAGAATGCTATTGCTGGTACCCTTTATCCTTTCGTACTACTTTGTGGGTTGTGGGAGAGAAGAGGGTAACATGACAGACAAAATCATGTGTGGACAAAGGCTTACCCCAGTAAGTTTCAGGTTGTATATATTTTACAAATCTCAGGTTTGTAAAAACAGATTTCAGCCTCTTATATTTTTTGGAAAGACATTGCATCTACTAGAAATAATTGCAGAAGTCTCTATGACTCTACTTATATAATGTGTCCAAGAGCACCTTGAATACAGTGCATATGCTTCCATTTATGTGTATGTGTATGAAACAACTAAAAGATTTTTTTCTGTCTTTTAAGGGGATCTATCTAATAGATGGAAGAAAAATAGTGAATGTCAAGCAGAAAGCTTCGCATCAATTTTCAATAACTACATGAAGAAAACACTCACTTCTTCATGAAGGACATGCAATTGTATCACAAGCCAATGTGCCAGTTTTACTGTGGGGAAAAATCTTGATTTATGTTCTGTTTTTTTAGTACTGTGGAGCATAACACTCTTAGAAAAACAAACAGGTTTTTTAATTTTAAAGATTTCTGCTCCCCAGTTGTATTCTTTGTTATGAACCTGCAAATCAAATTTATCTCAAAATTTAGCTTGAGAACAAATGAGGTTAATAATGCCATGTAGTGTTGGAAAATAAAAAGAGTCATAAAATCAGCATAACTGCAGAATTGATAATGTAATCGAAGAAAGTTGTTATGTCAAGGTCTTCCCTGAATCCACAGGAAAAAAAAAATAGAAAGACATCAAAGAAGAAAATGAGAGAGAGAGTATGTGTCAATCTGCTGGTGTGTAAAACTAAGTGCCTGATTACTGTACATTGATCTAACAAATTTAAGGTGTCACGAAGGTGACAACTATTAGGACCAAGAAGCCAAAATAAGATTTTTTCCCCTATATTTGCATTTCTTCACCAAATTAATCTACAGAGTACTGATTAGAAGGAAAATGAAATTTAGAACACATTCTAAAGATTATTTGGTAAATGTTACCATCAGTGAGTTTGATTGTATATCAAAACTTACAAGGTTTTAAGAATAACTTTGTATATGTGCTGGGAAATCTAAAAAATTCTACACACTCAGCTTTCAACTTCCATGAAGGTGTTTGCTAAACTCAGATAAGCCTCCAGAAATATGCTTGGCAAGGTGATTATAAAACACCCAGATGAAAATCTGAATTAATTAATTGTCATTTTGTGCAGATCTGTGCTCACAGCTTGACTGAAAGGAATATATTTCTTGCAAGTGTATATATTTTTTGCAAGAGTAAATGAGAGTTTTCAAAAATGGTTCTTATAGAACATTAGGTTACACAGGAAAAACAGTTATGTATATAAGCGTATTTAATAGCTCATGCTCAGGTACCTAAATTAGAAAGACTTTCTTTTTTTTTATAATGACTAGTCTGCTGCTTTCTGTGTGTAAAACAAACAGATTTTTTCATCTTAAAAGTTTCAGGTTTTGTGTCAATTCCAGAGGTAGATACTATTCCTAACTATATTTGTTTTAAAAAGAACCAAAATTTCACCCTCCTATATGTTGAGTCAAATTAGTATATTAATCACTTAATTGAGCCCAGCAAAAAAGAAGTTAATTTACTTTTACCATTACATATAGTAGGTTCAGAAAATACTCTATAATATTTTAAGTCTACCAAAACAATCTGCTTTAAATATATTTGGCTTTTTATTAAACTACCTTCTGTTGATAGTTTTAAGGGGCTACGAGTTTATTATAAGATGATGAAGTTCCCACAATAACTGTACACAAATTTTGGTAAAAATAAGAGGTCAAGCATAAAAATAATTTTTACTTTTACAAAAAATTGGTGTTGAAATTACGTTTCTCAGTACAAAAAATGCACACAAAACAAGACATTGATTTGAGCTCCAGCATATAATCACAATTAAAAATACTCAGAAAAGTCTTTGATTTTCACTTGGATAGAAATCTTAGACCAAAGCATTTTATATTCTAAAACTGTTGGGTTTAACTGTTGTAAATATTATTTCATAGTCTAAAATGATAGCAGCAGTTTACACTAAGATGATTGCTTGAGTACCATGCAGTTCAGGGAACACACATGCAAAGAAGCCCTATAGCCTGAAGAATGTATAAATGCAAAATTCTGTCCTGAAGTACAGATACACTGATTCCTATAAATAGATAACATCTGCTCCAAGACTTTGGTCAAGGATGCAAATAATGTGAATTGTTGTAATCAAATGACGCATAAAGAAAGAAAAACTGTATCTAATAATTATTTTTTGTATAAATAATCAGCCTGGGTAAAACTGTAAGACTAAAAATTCCAAAAATTGATATTAGAATCAGAAGTTGTGGGTTCCTGTCCCATTTTCAAGGTGGTAGAAGAAAAAACGAAAGCTGATTTTGTTTCAAAATTCTCAGTGTAGGCTAGGCAGGGAATTTTTGGATGGAATCTATTGAACACAGGTGAAAATACTGAAAACTTATATTCAAAACCTCCTATAACACCTTTCAAGATTTCAGCTGGATATTTCAATGCAGTTTCAACAGGCTGAAGAATAAGAATCTGGATGAAGACTCTTGTTATCTTTATATGTCAAGCACTTCATTTTTTAGCTCCCAAATATAGCTTCAAAAAGGTCTTCTCTGTCTTAGATAAACTCAGATGATGATAAAGGCCTGTATTTATGCTTTATTTGTTGCAATATCATTTAATAGCCCACTATTAATCATTTCCTTCCTTATAACTTTCTGAAGATTCTTCCAACTCTCTGTCTAACTGCATACATGGTTTGAAATGCAAGATGAGATAAAACATATGCATGGTCTGTCAGCTAGGTGGGACCACCATCCACGCAGTCAAATAGCACCCAACTGTTTATAGCAATCATCATTAGTCAGGAGGTAATCTTTCATGATAGAGTATTGCTCGTTGTACCTGCCAAAACACATACCAGCACTGTGCTGGTCTAACAGGGCACCTGCTTTTGTTACAGTATAAAAGTAACACTTTCTCAATGGAAGGGAATTTGTGGAATAGGATTGTAGTTCTCCTTTTGTAAAATAACAGGCCTCATAAAATTGCTTGTAAAAGGATTCATAATTGCTTTTTCAGTTTTTCACTGGAGTGCTTACTGCCTCAGAGTCATCCTGCATGTCCACAATAAACATGGTTTTACTTCAAAACAGGATTACACATTCCTTTAATAATATTTCTGGTAGATCAGATTCTGCCTGTGCTTCTGTCAAGGGCTAGATGGAAGAGACAATAGGAGACATGGGAAAACAAAACCTATCTGCTCAATTTAATACATAATGAACCCGCCTATTGCAGTTTTTGGCTAATTTAGTTGAAAGTTTCAGCTAATTTTGTTGATTCTCTTTAACACTGATGTCACTAAACCATTGCAAATCCCTAATGTGTCATGTTTAAAGTGATTTATTAGTTCCTAAATTTGTTTAATTTGATATAGCAATTTTGCTTGTTAAATACTGCTACTATAGCAATTTCTTCATAAACTGCTTGCTGTGATCCTATTTTAAGCACTCTAAAGTTTTTCTATAAGAGTTGACAAAAAAATTGGTACAGAATTTTTAAATACATTGATAATTTTAAATCCAAATATATAGGATTGTTGCAGCATTGGACCAAATAAGAAAATTCTATTAAAATTTAAGTACTAGGAAATTTTGAGATTGCCACTGGTTTCACCTCTGTAGGATTGTACTGCAAACTGAAATAAAAGCTGAATATTTTCCTATGATGCACATTTCATGTTTCACTTTTCTGGATGTTCTCCAAGAGATTAGGACAAATGACTCTTTCCTCCATGGCTGCAGGGTGCATCTTTTTTTCTCGAGAATGGTCTGTTTATACTCCTGGGTTAAATGATTCATAATTCATTAATGTGTTTATTATGCTGTTTTGCAGTATACACTGAATATTTTACTCACAGTTCCATAGAAACTTTGGGTGGAAACATCCTGTTCCAGGCTAGTCAATTCTAGATGCCTCTAGTGGTTATGTTAGAAGGATAATCAGTCTTGATTTAGAGCTAGATCTAATGAAGATTTTAAATAACTGCAAGTTCATACCATGACACCCAAGATTTAGAAACAGTTCACTTTTGTTGTGGTTTAACCTGGCAGGCAGCTAAACATCACTCAGGCACTTTCTCACTCCCACCCTCCCCAGTGTGATGGGGGAGAGAATCAGGGAAAAAGTAAAATTCATGGGTTGAGATAAACACAGTTTAAAGGACTGAAAAGGAAGGGAAAATACTAATAATAGTTGTTGTTGTTATTATTATTATTATTTAGAATATGCAAAACAAGTGATGCACAATGCAATTGCTCACCACCCGCCAACTGATGCTCAATCAGTTCCTAAACAGTGGCCCCCAGCCAGTGTTCCCCCTAGTTTATATACTGAGCATGATGTCATATGGTATGGAATATCCCTTTGGTCATCTGAGCCAGCTGTCCCAGCTGTGTCTCCTCCCAACTTCTTGTGCAGCCCCAGGTTACTCGCTGATGGGGTGGTGTGAGAAGTTGAAAACTCCCTGACTTAGTGTAAACACTACTTAGCAACAACTAAAACATCAGTGTATGATCAACATTATTCTCATCCTAAATCCAAAATACAGCACTATACCAGCTACTAGGAAGAAAAATTAACTTTATCCCAGCTGAAATCAGGGCAATTATCAAAGAGATTAGGCATGGGAATTCTTTGGGTTTTTTGATACATTTCTCTAAGATCAAATTCTTTCAGTAGTATTGAGTGTTAAAAGCTCCCTGGGAGAAGTTTGTCAGAATATTTTGCACTGTCATGGACTTGACCCACACAGATCCCCACAGAACTGGTTATTTTCTCCACTGTGACAAGTGTTTTCTTCTAGCTTCCATTTCCTATCTTTCAGTTAATCACCAGGATCTTCCCTTTTATCCCATAACTCCTTACTTTCCTTAAAACTTTCTGGTGAGAGACTTGGTCAAAAAACTTTCAAAAATTCAAAAGGACTACATCACGCGGATCACTCTTATTCTTCCTTGCTTACACTTTCAGTACGTAAGAAAGGGCTATTCTTTACAGAGGCCACACAGACTTTGATTTTGAATTTTCATCTGTAATGAGATCTTGCATGATATTATGATATCTTGCATGATATCTTGCACTAGTGAGACCACACCTTGAGTATTGTGTCCAGTTTTTGGCACCTCAATACGAGAGAGATATCGAGGTGCTGGAGCGAGTGCAGAGGAAGGCAACGAAACTGATGAAGAGCCTGGAGAATAAATCCTATGAGGAGACATTAAAGGAGCTGGGACTGTTTAGTTTGAAGAAGTGTTTTGCTGATTAAGGATACCAATTAAACTTGGACACCAGAGTGAAAAGAGTAGACATATTTTACTGGTGATAACCAAATAATGTAACAGAGTAATACAGAAAACATGCAGTAAGAAAAGGCAGAATAGTGCACTTAAAGCAACAAACAAGAAAATACAGGGTAATGCATCAAATCATTACTACATGAGAGAAAGAATAGTGATTAAGAGAAATACATCACCACTTGCATATATTATCATCATCATCCAGATCCGCAGACGCTGGGCAGCCCTGGTTACAGCGAGGATTTGGAGAGCCTGTCCCGGCAAGTGGGAAATCCTATGCAATGTGTCCACCCATAGGTGAGGCTTCCAAAGTCGCTGTGAGCAGGTCCAGCCTTATATACCAGAGATCGACAAGCCAGAATAACTGGCACCTTTGTTTTGAGTGGAAAATTTCTGGTTTCATTCTCCTGTTGGATTCCACCCAAAGCTTGGCCAAGGCTCCGGGCGGGAACCAAGGGAGTTTCTAACAAGGCCAAGTACTTGGGTTCTCAGCCTTGAACAAGGTTGTGAAAGGAAAGTTGAATACATTCTCTCCTCACTACTGATTATATTTTGTCTTTCACTAGCGAGTTTACATATTTTATTAATGACTACATGCTAAGTTAGCAGCTTCAGCTTGGGGCCTTGTGGTGGTTTAGCCCCTGCCGGGGTCTGAGACCACGCGGCTGCTGCCCCTCCCCCACAAAGGGAGTGAAATACAAAGCCCCAAGACTGAAATAAGGAAAGGTTTAATACAACAGTGCAATAGCAACACAACAAACAACAACAATAACAATAACAGTAATAGTGATAGCAATGAACAGAGCAAAATAGCTACCAAATACAGCAGTTAGAAGCACGATGTACAAAACCACGAGTGCACCGCGCTCCGCGCCAGGAAAAATGTGACCTGCCAGGATGTGACGTCCGCATGGTATCTGAATAACCCGGCTAGAGCTCCCCCCCACTGCTGGGGAAACTTAACCCTATCCTGGTTAAACCAGGCCAGGCCTGTTGTTCAGGCTGCAGTATTTCAATGCTTTAGCACTTTTTACATCAACATAAGTGGGTTGTTATAATTTAGTACAATACCTACTAGCACAATGGTTATCCGTTATAAAATATACAGGATTCATCTATAGGTCAACTCTGGCTTGGGCCTGTTGTCCAAGCCTTAGCACTTCAAGAAGAGAAGGCTAAGGGGAGACCTCATCACTCTCTACAATGACCTGAAAGGACATTGTAAAGAGGTTGGTGCTGGTCTCTTCTCACAGGTAATTAGCGATAGAACAAGAGGGAATGGCTTTAAACTGCAACGGGGGAGGTTCAGACTGGACATGAGGAAAAAAATTTTCACAGAAAGAGTGGTCAGACAGTGGAATAGGCTGCCCAGGGAGGTGGTGGAGTCACCAACCCTGGATGTATTTAAGGGTCATTTAGATGAGATGCTGGGGGATATGGTGTAGGGGAGAACTTTGTAGAGTAGGGCTGATGATTGGACTCAGTGATCCCAAGGGTCTTTTTCCAACCTGAATGATTCTGTGGTTCTGTGATTAACCACTATGTTAAGAGTTGCTCTTTGCTTCATGAGCTCCCTAATCAGCCATTCCATGAGACATCCATAGGATCATTGTCATCAACCTGAGTCAATAACCTGGACATTGCTGTGACATTTGCCCAGCCAACATGGGTGTAATTAAAGTTTCTCATCACATTACTTCTCTGCCTTTTTAACCACTCGCCATATCACAGCTAATATCACCATCCCACTCCCTAGCTTCTCTAAATAAGCTGAAATTTTAATGTATAGATTCTACTTTACTTATTCAAGTAAATAGTTTTTTTAGTATCATTTTATTCTATGGTCTCTTGTCATACAGTACTAATCCACTCCTATTATGACCTATTCTGCATTTTCTGGTTACTTTACATTTAGTATTGCAGGTTTTTATTGATTATTTTCCTTCACCAGACTTCTGGTATGTATACAGTGATGTTGTCCTCATGAAGAGCTAGACATTCTAGATCTTCTGTCTTATTTCATAATATTCTATCATTCATGTAAAAGCACCAGTACCAAAGGATTTTGGTTCTCCATTCCTGGAATCATAATTTAAATGGCACTTTATTTTCTATTTCTTTTTGACTAATTGCACCATCCAATTTGTCCTGCATGTTCTTCTCATATCTGCATCAATACCAGAGACAGAACCCTGTACCTTGTGTTTTTTCCACTGCTGACTCCCCACACTCTTTAGTTTAGAAGATTACTCACATTTTTTGTGTTTTTCATCACCACAGCCTAATTTCCTTATAGATCAGATAAAATAATTTCCTTCTGTTTAGGTTTCCTTTTTCCCAGCAGTGTCCCCATTTTTGTATAAATCTGAATCCTTAATCCTCACATAATCTTCTCAGCTAGGCTTTAAACTGTACTGCTGTGCTTGCCTCTTTGTACCTGTGTGAGATTTATGGTTAGATGTGGAAATTTTGATTTAAATAATTCAGTTAACAGCATATATCATCCCTGACATTGCCATTGAAGAATGAAACTAAGAAGAAAGAAACTTGAAGAAAGAAACTATGAAGAAGGAAACTAGGGTGGGTGGGGACAACTTTAGGTTAAGAAAGTTAGATGCTTTACTGAATTGTTAGGTTGTCGCCTTGTCTCTGCCAGAAAGCTGCTGTCACCTCTACCGTCCTCCACAACATAACAGATGTCTTCAACAGAGCAGAGTTCCCTGAGTGCTGACTGAGACAGGGGAAATAATTGGAAAATTGTATCCAGTCATTTAAAAAGAGATAGATACCCAAGTTCACAGAAAAGAGAAAGAAATTATATGGCACAGAAGTGGCCTGACTTCATGTGCAAATATTAAAGTCTGATACTGAGATTGAATTAAAGACTGATAGTGGACTGATATGCAGTCCTTATTAAAACTAGATGTTGGTTAAGTTGCAGCTTTCAAACCTCTCCTGATGTCTGGGGTTTTTTCTTTAATATTCCAAATCCATACAGACTTGGAAGTTGTATCATGAATTCTTAGGAAATTCTTTGGAATTTAAATTATATTCACATTAAACTCACTTTACCAGTGGGGCATGTGTGTTCTTAAATAAATACTTTGAACATATTTGATACTCTTTATAACCTTTTTTTCTCCAGGCGTAACCACTGTTTGTCACAGAACCAATGCACTGCCTGCCTGTGCTGCTCTATCATCTATAAGCTATTAAAGTTGTTGTACTAGCTGAGCTGAATGTCATTTATATATTAGTCATTTCACTTAAGATTTCTGTCTAGAATAGGAAAGGACCTAACATTGGTACTAATTCTAACTCTAATCTGACAATGAACCTTTATGTCAGGAGAGGTGGGGTACATGAAAGGTGTCATTTTTCTATTACTCTGTGTGAAATCAATATTAAATATTGTAATTTAACAAAAGAGCTGGTGAGAATAAAAAACCCCAATGCCACAGCTGTATAATGGTGAAGGAAATCTAATTTTTTTTCTGTATCTACAAAGATACATAGTGAGTCTAAATCTGGAAAGAGTTAGTTCTGTTACTAAGACCTAAAAATATGAGTGACATGGTGAAAGTAAGCTAGGAAGGAAAAGAATATGCCAACCTTCACATCTTTTCCTCTTGCTTTCCTTCCACTTGTTGCTAAATTCCTAATTTGGTGATGGGGACTTACTATAGAAAACTCATTAATAAAAGAGTTGGTGCTCTTCTGTAATAAACCTTTTCTTTCCTTGTCAGTGCTGGGTCATCACTGAACTTGCATGTGTATTTTGCCATCCATGAGCTTATCTATTGTCTAGACCTTTAAGTCTGAAGGAGAAAAACAAATGCAAACCAAAAGTCAGTCAAAAATTTTTCAGTGGTACTTATTCCCATTCTAGTAGAGTTTCTACCTCCTTTTCAAATGCACTTCCTTGCTGCCTCTCAATACAGAAAAAAAATATATCTTATCATATATTACAATCTTTTTCACCACACAAAAACTCTACAGTCCATCTCTCTCTTCTCAGTGTTGGTTTGATGCTATTACCTGTAGCCTATGATCAGCAACTTTTTTTCTCTAGATCTTTATTGTTATCTCAAACAGACAACAGACCTGGTGAGAATAAATTGAATGAAAAATACATGTGATATAAGATCTGTCTCTCAAAATTCATACTAACTGTCACTAGTAACACCAAACATTTCAACTTCAAACACTGTGCTGATAAGCACTTTCCCAGGACTAGTATTGTTAACAAAAGACTTTTTCTTCAGCCTTTCTTTTATCCCAAGTTTTTTCACAGATACACTATTCTCCATTGTCCTGGATTCAGCTAGGATGGAGTTAATTTTTCTTCTTAGTATCTAGAATAGTGTTGCGTTTTGGATTCAGTATAGGATTTGGAATAAGAACGTTGATAATATACTGATGTTTTTAGTTGTTGCTAAGAAATCAAGGACTTTTCAGCTTCTCATGTTTTGCTAGTGTGCCGATGCACAAGAAGCTGGGAGGGAGCATAGCCAGAGCAATAGACGCAAATTGGCCAATGAAATATTCCAAATCATATAATGTCATGCTCAGTATATTGATGAGGGGTGGCCAGGAAGCTCTGGCTCTCTCTCTTCCAGGATCGTGGTTTCAGGATTTTCTCTCCTCTGGGATTATTAGTCGGGAATGGGAGGGCATCTGTCAGTGGATGGTGCTTTACTTGTTTGCATATTCTATTAGTACTATTATTATTTTCATTATTATTTTAATTTTATTGTATTTCAGTTATTAAATTTATTTTATCTCTACCTACGAGTCTCCTTACTTCTTGTGAGAGACTGAAATGTCAAATGACTGTCTCAAAGCTTACTTGTGTCTGTGCAAACCTCAAGACCAGCTGCGGCCTTTGGATTAGTCTAAGGAATGTCACCCAAGGAAGCAGGAGTGTATCGAAGGATGCACCCCCCCCACTTCCTTGTAGTTGCATTGTCAAACTCCTTATATAAACCTCAGAGGAGGAGACATGGACTGAGCAAAACCAAATGTTTATCACTGGCTCCATCGTGTAGCCATTTGTGGCTGTATTGTGTACGCCAGACAGCATGCATGCATTGCTAATGAACTGAAAAGAGGTGAGGATTTCTGCCCCATAAGCTGGCTGATTGCTCAAGAAGCAGGAAGTCAGCACAAACCTGTGGGACCAAAGGAAAAACTAAAGGTGGGAAGATATGCCAATCAGCTGATATGATGAACTTAAAAGGCAACAGAAAACTTTGCTGTGTGTGCACCCACCACTGAAGAACTGAAGACTGAGGACCAACGGGATGCCACTGGATCCATGGTGGTGACTGTTCTTGCGACTCTATTCTGAATGCTTGATTGATTTCCGTCTTTTCCTTCCATTCTGTCCTATCGCTACCGCTCTTCACTTTTAATAATAAAAACTGTTCTGGGTGTATGGCATTTGACCTCATTTGTGTCTTAATCTCACTCTTGGGTTCATATTGAAACCTCCCCCAAGATTGGATCAGGACACCTTTACCCCTGCAATTCTCTCCCTATCCCTGGGGCGGGGGAGGGTGAGAGAGCAGCTGAATGAGGTTTGGCTGCCAGCGGGTTTAAACCATTACACCCATATAAGCAGTACCATCATCACAGAGAGTAAGGACACATACTGTGGTACCAGGGCTAATTTGTTATTTCCTTCCTTCCTTCCTTCCAGGTTTCTCCCAGGTCAGCACTTCTGGCAAGAAATATTCAATGTGTTCCTGAAAGCAGTACAACTCATGTCAGTGAAAGCTTTCTTACTGAAAGATATCTTTCTATCTGCTTGCAAAAGATGCAGTCCACATTAATTGAAATGTTTGCTAGTTGAATCTCCTAACACTGGTTTTCTGGATGGTCATTTAATCTTCTACCATTGAACTTGTCGAGAATCAGGCTGTTTGGGTCGTGAAGATTTTTCTCTAATGATAATTCTTTTTCCGCCTATTAGAAGCAATTTTTGTTTGAGTCCTTGCTGCTTCTTCATAAGTGTTGTATATGGACAGAATTTGTTTTATTTAAATAGTTCAATCAAGTGAAATGTTCTCTGCCTCACACAGTAAAAAACTTGAAAATATTTCCCACGACCAGCGAATGGAGGCAAAGGGGGAAAAAAAAAAAGCTTTAATTTCTAAATTTGCAAATTAAGGATTCAAATCCGTTAATCTGAATCCAGAATTTCTGAAATTACAGAAATAGGATATTTTGGGAGAAAATAAAAAACAGGGAAGTAATTCAAGCTGACTCTTTCCTGAAAGTAGTTTAAAATGTTAACAAGTTTCTATTTTCTGCTAGAAGCATAAACATTTCCTAAGCAGTGTTAAAGCTACAGAAACATGTGTTGCTATTAGCTGTGTTATAGTGATGTTAGGACAAAGCTAGCATATATCACAGAATCTCATAGAGATATGGAAAAGAGTTGAAAATATAACCTAAATTCATTCTCTCCTCCAAAGTGTGATCAACTGAAGATATGTCATTTCAGGCAGTTGCTTGTTTAACCCATTCATTAAGTCTTCCAGTGATGGGAACATTTCAGCCTCCCCAGACAATATATTCCAGTGCTTCACTATCCTAGTCTTTCAAAAGCTTTTAAATACCTAAGATGAATATCCCTCACTGTAACTTAAACCCATTACTACTGGGTCTCTCTGCTATGGAAATGGACAATAGATTGTTCCCTTCCTCTTTACAGCAGTGTTTTATATCCTTGAAGATTTCAATCATCCCCCCAGCCCCCTCCCCAATCTTCTCTCATGTACATGAAACAACCCCAAGACAATAATTTTTTTCCTCAGAGGTCATGTTTTCTTGGCTTCTGATTATTCTCTTAATTCTCCTTTGGGTCTTCTTTGTTTCTTCTATGTCTTTCTGAAATTCAGCCCCTGAAGGACACATGATACTCCATGTGAGGCCTCAGCAATACAGAAGCAAGCTGGAGGAACTCCTGTGCGTGTTGCAGTGTCTCTGCCTATTTTGCAACAGCATGGCTCACCAGCTCACATTCTCATAACTCTCAGATCTTTCCCTGAAAACCTGCTGTCAGATTGTCAGCGCTTAGTGTTTCCACAGCTGGTTATTCCTGCCTGAGAATAACACTTCACATTTTTCCTTTCTGAAATTCACCTGACCATTTTTCCAGTTTGTCAAAATCATTTTGAACACTTATAACTTCTTAACATAATTGATATTTCTACCTTTCTGGCATTAGAAGACTTAATACATTCCTTTTTTATTTCATTAATGAAATACAGAAAGCACTAAACAGAGCTACATGCAGGATATAACTCCATGAAACCCATCTCAACTGCAACCACCTGTTAGTACTTTTAGGGCACATTAACTTTCACTCCAGCAGTTGCATCCAGGCTAAGATTTTCTTGACATCTGATGATGCTATGTGAGTACAAAAAGCCTCACAAAAGGCTATATGATAACTGTGCCTTTATTATTCTCCAGCTGTTAATGGCTAGTTAATTTTTTCCCAGAATTTTTCCAGAGATGCAAGCTAAGCTGATAATTTCATTTTTATCTTCCATTATAAATCTATACCCCATGTTTGCCTTTTGCAGCTATTCTAATGTTAACTGTCCTCTATGAGCTCTCAAAGATAACTGTTAAGATATTGAGATTGTTTCAGATGACCCTTAAATTATCCTGCAATGACTTTCTCATATGATTTTTTCCTTCATTTTCAGAAAATTTGCTGTTGTCTCAGCATTTGTCTAAATTAGAGGTATAAAAGAAAGTAAGCTGGTTAAGGCACGGGCAGGTCCTGATATCATCTTGGCAATTTTGAATGTTACCATCTACAGCTGTTCACTGTTCTGGATGTTAATTTAAGGTAATTTGCTTTAAATTAAACAGGATCACTGCTGTGATCAGTTATGGACTCAGTAATGGGATAATGACTTTAACCTGATGGCTTGGAACAAAACTGAAGGCAGTATCGTTGCAAAGTGTTACAGTCACATCTAAAGGACCACATCTGTAGAATCCCAAAAGTCAAGAAAGAGCTGCTGTTTAGATGGGAAACCATGGCTGTTTATGTTTTTTTTAAATTTATTTGATGCATATGAGCTTTGGAAAAATAAAAAAGGTGCTGACTGCACATAATGCAAATTGTCTTTTGCTTTGCCAATCCCTTCCAAAGGAGTTACAGAAAGTAAGTCAGCTAGCAGCTTGTACACAGGTGATTAGAAACACACAAAATCCATATTTGGATTTTTAAAACACCCTGTGACTTGGTAGACATCTATTCACAGATTCATCACAGTTCCAGTGGAAAAGTAGTAAAAGCTACATCTGACTAATGAAATTTAATGAGAGTATCTACATTATTTCAGTTAAGTTGTACAGCCTCTGTAATTCCCTGCAGAAATGGTGGCATGTGAATCTGTTTATCTTCAGGGTCCTGTTAGAAGCTTGTTTGTATTCCCAGACTCTTGCCTGAGGGAGTGGTAATAAAAAGTATGTTTAATTTACCCCAGACCAGAGGATTTTGTTTAAGGCTGGTGTTGGTCACTCATAGGTAAGCTGTCTGCACCAATATTTAAATTATGTAAAGGTCTCCAGGAGAGTTATCTATAAATAGCTTCTCTACTTCAAAATGCATGGTAGACATGCAAATAACACAGCCCATATATGGCCCAAAATCCCACTTCAGTTATGGCGTAAATCAATTACAATTCAGTATGGTGTAAATCAATTACAAGTAAAATATCTTTTATCTATACAGACAAAAATGTCTAGTGGTCAACTGACTGTTTGCATCTATCAGAAATGCCTAAAAAATTGTTATTCCTTAAGTAGCAACACATCCTGAGACCACTTCACAGTGACACATGGGCTTATCAGTCAGCCAACAGCTAGCAAATCTAGTATGTAGCCCATGAGCTCTATTCCCTTGGATAGTGTGTGCATTAGTTTGCACCTGTGTGTCTGCCCAGGAACTATTTTTTACAACATTTGTAAATATGTGTCTTCTAAAAAATTGAAATTCACCAAACATATTCCATAGTATTTTTGGAATGGCATCAATGGTATGTACTGAACAAGTGATCAGTTGCTGTTACTTAGAAATCTACACTAATATGGGAAGGAATTATTTCTTCAGTTGAATGTTAGAAAGAATTTTGAGTAGGTAATAAATATTGTAGCAAAGAGCAACCTTCCAGAAAGCCTAGGATCTTTAGAAACTCTGGAGAAAGGTAACAGAAAATAGCCTAAAACACTGGTATATTATTCTACAGACAATAGATCTTCAGGAATGGATGGGAGTGGGGAAAAATAGGGAAGGCAGATTACAAAAATTATTTACAGAAAAACAAAGACAGATCCCAAGATTCATTAATAGCAATCTAGACTTTCAGGCACAGAATCATGGTCTTTGTAAAGTCTCCTCACTTATAAACTGAAATGCAGAACATTCAGACTTACACAGTAGTAAAAGGTAAATTCTCTCTATGGCATGCGTAAATTGCAAATGAAAGTCACTTGTAACTTATCCTCCCATGATTTTGGGAAACTTAGCTCAATTTTATGGCCAAAACTTCAAAGAAAAAAAGTTATTAACGAAGGTTCTAATACCCTTGAAAAACTACAGAGGATAATTTAAAAATTTACATTTTATGATACTTGGACGATTACAAGAAACCCAGCAAGTATTATGACAAGTGTTGTTTTTTAACCAGAACCAGACTCAAAACCACTGTAAAACAGAGTAGGAAATGATGACCAATGGAGTTTGAGGTTTTGTGAATCAGTCAAATGATTTTGTGGTTTACAGGTTTCTTCATGAATTTGGTCCCATTCTTCCCGTGATATAACCACTAATTTTTTCAGAAACTAGTCAAAAAAGTTGTGACAAAAATTCCCTGAGTATAGAAAAAAAGAAATT
The DNA here is from genome assembly GCF_047716275.1 of Strix uralensis. Taxonomy (NCBI): domain Eukaryota; kingdom Metazoa; phylum Chordata; class Aves; order Strigiformes; family Strigidae; genus Strix; species Strix uralensis. The sequence continues at coordinate 83,367,050 of NC_134012.1, read as the reverse complement.
ACATTTCTTTCAAAAATAATAGCCTTTTTATCTCTTTCTTTGTCTTTGTTGCCCTTTTATGATGGTTCTGTGTATGTGATTTGTCTATTTGCTGCACTCTCTTTGGTGGTACGAATCAATAGATTTGTTCTATTCCTGTTTTACTGTAACCATCGTGGAGAAATATCTAATTGTGGTTTTCTAACAAATCAGAGTATCCCCCATTTATTAGGTGTTAAAAAAAGGCTTTGAAAAATGTAATCTAAATACTAAAATCCTGTTTCAGAACCAGAACTGACAAATGGTTTTGCTTTGTAATGGAGCTTGGTAAATATTAAAAGATTCAGCTTCGTAAATATTAAAAGATTCAATTTCCACTGAAAAGTGTGATTCTGTGTGCATAAAATTAGCTAAGTTACTTCAGTTTCTAGAAATATAAACAGTACTAAACATTGTATTTAGCGTGTAAATATTATAGTCTTACAAATTAAGACAGGGAATATTTGGAAGGTTTGAATGTCTAAGTGAATGCCTGATATTTTTGTAATCTTGGTATATGTACATGTATCCACACACATATAAATTTGCATAATTTATACAAAGGTATTTCTTTTCACTTTATATTGTAGATCCATAGAAGGATCATCTTAACATCAATCTTTAAAAGTGAAATATTTTTTATAGTATTTCTTGTTATGTTTAAAAAGCATCTACACTTTGCAATCTCATTGAACGACAGCAGTTTAGCATACAAGTTATGCAGACTGTACCACAGCTATTTAAAGGCCTGGAAGGATGACTTAGAGACCTCACAGAAATCTCAGGATGTTCAGGTTTCTACAGAAAGTAAATCCAAAAAGAATTATTAGTTTTGGGGGAGGTGACAGTTCAGAAGTTCAATTTGCTGGTTCAAAGCAAACTGTAGAAGAAATGAATTTAGGAGATTTGTTGGAGATGTTAAACTCTTGTGCCTGCTTTCAAAGGTGAAGACTCTTATGACAAGACTCAACGGAAAGTCTTCTGAGATGGTGGTTTCCATGCACCAACCAACTACTGTCATGACTCCCACTGAAACCATCATAATGTCCAGCAGCCTCTGGTGGATTTCTTATCTTCCTTGCATCCTTCAAAAACTTAGAAAGAAAAGGGAGGCAATGAATAAAAGGCAAACCCCCCACACACAACTTTTTCAGGCCCTTGTTTTGCTTCCGCTGGCACTGTGCAGAGGTGGGGAACTACTCAACCATGCTGCCCTACGTGTGGGACGGTCCTCCTTACACATGCAGGGCAGCGGCACAAACTTATTGCTGTCAATACTGACTGATGGCCTAAAAATCCCTTCATTTTAAAACCATGTTACAACACATCAGTATTGATGACAAACTCTTATTTACTTATTAAGTATCACAGTACAGTTTAAAGTATTACAATATAGGGAGGTATGCCGTAGGCTGATGAGTTTTTCAGGAAAGCACAGTTTGGCATTTGTACTAGTTCATTGATTCTGTAGTCATATTTTATTCATTGTTAGATATCTTTCAAATATCATGGTGATCTTGTTTAAAACTGAGACATCATTCATCTAGCAATTTTCCATAATATAATTTTTCTTTTACAAATAACATGAAATCCATAGTTTTTTCTGATGAAAAAATAAAAGTACAATAAATTGCAGACTTTTTCATTTAACTTAGAGTGTAATATAAGTTTTTTGGTCCAACAAATCAAACCTCCAGGTAGAGAACACCTTATTGTATGATATCTAAACTTAGTTTGAGGAGGAATGGAGTACAAGTTAATACCAGAGAGGATCTGAATTAATAGAAATAACAGAAAGGGGAAAGAAATGAAGAAGACAGAAGAGAGACAAGAACTCAAATGCATAATAGCCCAGCAGCATGCTAAGAAAAGGTTTGACTATATAAAGCAAATGAACAGAAAATAAATAAGAAAACGGAAGACATACATACATACAATGCTGGAATTTCTAATAACAAAATCTGTTTATTTGTAGGAAATATAGATTAAAAATATCAGGGGGGAAAAACACCAAGACCCAACTCTCACTTCTGATTCTCTAGTATAAGAGCAGACCTGGGCTCTCAGAGTTCTGTGTACCCGTCTGGATGCACAGGTGCCTATGTGCAGCAGAGCACTGTTTGCTGTACCATGCTACCATGATACCCATGGCCACAGCCAAACTGCATTGGCATTCTGAAAATAAACTTTTTCATTGCTTATTTTAGGGACTGGTTCATTCTACTCAGCCATTTGTCCTAAATCATCTGAAAGTCCAGAGGAGGAAACTATTCCTGGAATTCATCATGTTCTTTTCTTGATTCTGCTTCTTTGTGTCCCAGCTCTTGGCCTGTGTGTAATTTTTTGGACTCAGGTTGTTAAGCAAATTTTGTCATTTCCCATTGAAATTAGACTAGAACTTCTCACAAGGACAGGCAGTCTCAGTTGGGGCTTTATAAACATGCAGGTGAGGTATTGTAATAAACACGTTTTTGTTGTCCTCTAGAAACACCTACTGGACTGTTATATCAACATAATATTTTTCTTTCAAACTGTAATGTAATGTATAAGCAAGTACAAACCAAGTTTAATCAACTTCATTCTTTTTCTCATATTGTGATGGGTTAGGGTTTTTTGTCTGCTTGATTTAGGTGACTGATTCAGCCTTGCATGCCTTGAGAAGATTATTTATGTCTGAGGCTTTTGTCAGTGTGCTGTATGGCCAGGAAGGGCAGGGATAGAGTTGGGACATCTTTTGTGCTACTCTTTAACAATAAGCATTTAAGGGTGCTGACTGCCCACTGACATTGCCAACTGGATGAGGCTAAAGAACAACTCATCTGTACAGTTATCATTTTCACCCCATAACCTTCTAAATCCTTGCTGAGTGCACCATGATTCATAACACAGCAGGACTTTCTCTGCGGTAGCTCACATTATGTATGACAACTGCACACAACAAAGGTTGCTGGGCAAACTTAGTTTTGTTAACAGCAAAGCTCCAGCCACTGCATAGGTGAGTAAACAAAGAACCAAGGTCCACAGCTTTCTTCAAAAGGTACCATTTAGCTGGCCATATCCAAGGGCTGGGAGCTGGAGCAACAGGTACACAAAGGAGTGAACAGTTTTATGCTTTTGATATGAACCAATGACTTTGAAAGATCATTTGCCAGCTGAACATGAGCCAGCAGTGTGCCCAGGTGGCCAAGAAGGCCAATGGCATCCTGGCTTGTATCAGAAATAGCATGGCCAGCAGGGACAGGGAAGGGATTTTACCCCTGGACTCGGCACTGGTGAGGCCGCACCTCGAGTCCTGTGTTCAGTTTTGGGCCCCTCACTACAAAAAGGACATTGAATTACTCGAGCTTGTCCAGAGAAGGGCAACAAAGCTGGTGAAGGGTCTGGAGCACATGTCGTATGAGGAGCAGCTGAGGGAACTGGGGTTGTTTAGTCTGGAGAAGAGGAGACTGAGGGGCGACCTCATCGCCCTCTACAACTACCTGAAAGGAGGTTGCAGAGAGCTGGGGATGAGTCTCTTTAACCAAGTAACAATTGATAGGACAAGAGGTAATGGCCTCAAGTTGCACCAGGGAAGGTTTAGACTGGATATTAGGAAGCATTTCTTTACAGAACGGGTTGTTAGGCATTGGAATGGGCTGTTCAGGGAGGTGGTTGAGTCCCCATCCCTGGAGGTGTTTAAGAGTCGAGTCGACATAGCACTTAGGGATATGGTGTAGTTGGGAACTGTCAGTGATAGATTAATAGTTGGACTGGATGATCTTCAAGGTCTTTTCCAACATAGATGATTCTGTGATTATATAAAAAAATGAAAGGCTGCTTTCTGTCCTGTCTAATCCAATATTGAATAAGCTTTTCAGAGAGTGTTATATTTATTTTATATCAGGTCAGAATAGCCTTTATATCCACAACAATTTTTAATGCTTTCAATGAGTTAGGGAAGATAAAAATGCAACTCTGGTGAGCCAAGGGACACAACATGAGTTAGGTGGTCCAGGAGTGTATACATGAAGGAACTTCCATAAAGACTTGGTCCTGGATATCTCCTCATCTCTCATCAAATCTCATCCTCTTATCAAATCTTATCCTCAACCTGATAATCTTGGTACAGATCATTGGGCTTTTCTTTCCTCTGTTCCTTCTGACCCACTCCCAGATATCCAAAGTGAAAGTGAGATGAAGAGTCACACAGGTGGGGTATTGTTTGAAAGGCAAGATTATTTGAGGATTTTATTTTTCTCATTCACTTCAGCTGAGGTTCTTCAATTACTCTGTGTCTAAGAGCTCCAGTTCTTGAGTTGCCATAAACAGAATGTCAGAGTACATTGCTGTCAGAGAAGTGTCAAAAAAAGCACTTACCTAATAATTAGATTTTACTTTAATTTATTTGATAAACATTCAGCAAAATTTTTTAAGCCCATGACCACTGTAATCAGTACTTCTCCAAGGTATTCTTTCTACCTAAGAAGCGTCCTTTTCACTCAGTTATGAAACTCTAACTTTTACAGTTTTAACAAAACCATTTCAATTTCTCTAGTCAGGGGATTTACAACCATATTACTCTCCAAGCATTTTTTCTCCCAAGTATTACAAGTATATAGAATTGCTCTTCCATATTAAGTCCAGCTCTAGTGCCATGACTTAATATTAGCATTTCCTCCCTGCCCAGTAAAGGACAATGTCCCAAGACAGGTTTCAGAGAATTAAAAGCAGCCATATCAGGGATTAAGAACTAGTTAATAAAATCCTGTTGCTGTTAACTCCAGGTTCTCTGCAGGAAATATTTTTCCTTTGAATAACTTTGCATAACAAAAACATCTAACACTAAAATGTGCTGAGCTGGCAAAGGGAAAGAGAAGGTAAAATCTAACTGTCTTCTTGCAAGATGATACTCTGTGTTTTTTTTCATTTCAAGCATACATCATGTTCCTAAATCTATTTATTTAAATCCTTAAGAGAAAATTTAAGAGCAAATTTTCAGATATTTCAGCTTCTTCATATAAACTGAGGGACTGGGAAGTGGAATACAGGGGCAGGATAGCCATGTAGACATGTTCCCTGAGCAAGAATAGATATACTACATCATCAGTGCTAGTGGTTTTGGGAGAGAAGTTTAGCATCCATCTGGATTCCTCACAAATGCACATCTGAATCTTTTGTCATATGTGCAGTTATGGTGATATCTATAAATAAATTCATTATGCAATAATCTAAACCTTTACTGAATAATGGTTTAGCTGCCCATAAGTTATTCCAGATATAGGGGCAAAAACAAAAAGGGAATTGTTTTTACTGATGTGTAAGTAGAATCATTAACTGTAAACTATTTTTTTTCAGCCATATTAAAGTTATAGGGGAGCAAATACCTTGAAAACTAATAGTTAAATACTTCATAATAATATGGGTATTAAGCAGGTTGTTTGGACAAGAGATCAAAATTGCACATGCCATAAAGAGAAGATTTCTGGTTAAAAAACAGAGTTTAACATCATTCTGCATTATGTGTGAATTTGAAATTGTTTGTTAGAAAGCAGAAAAGTATTTTTTTGTCATGGGAATCACTTTCAATTTAGGAAATGACATATGTTTTGGTTGATAAGTAACTTGCCCTAAAATACCAGTAAATTTGTTAAATTTAGATTCAACCAATATTTATGATTTGCAAGAGAGATTAAGCAATTCTTTCAATGTTTTTGATAATGTATTCTCAGTAGCCGAGTGTAATCACTGCTTAATAAAAACTAATACAAGGAAAAAACCCTAGATCTGACAGTCTGAATAATATGCTTATTCACAGTAAGCATCTTTAAAATATCCTTCACAGATAATTAGCTTCATGGGATTAGTAATGAGCCTGCATATATTTAGCAATGAATCTGCCTCCTCAGGATATTGTAACAGGTATGAAACCCTTTCCTGGCCATATGGTTGCAGAGGGTAGCACTCTTTCCCAGGGGTCTTGTCAGATTTAGCCACAATCTATTGTCAGGCACAGTTGGTGAAATCTGATACTCACTTAGTTTAGTGCAACAGAAGTCCCCTTAAAGATACTGCCAAAAGTACAGTGATAACACCAAATGACTTGAATTCTGTCAGTCTGCCACATTTCTCACATAATCCCATATGTGATTATTATACCATATATATATATTTCACTTTTTTCTTTCTAAAAGCTATTCATATTTATGTATAAATATATATGCATACTGATATCTAATATAAAATTGTAAATATTATAAAACTATACATATTATTATATAATTAATATAAAACACAATCATCCTTTTCACAATTCAGTATGGACCTACAAATGCAATATATTAAGTAACTGGAAAAGAAGAAATATTGATATGCTCTTAAATTCTTTCTGTGTTTTGGCAGATAATGTACTAAATATCCCTAACATTTTTCCGTCTGAAGTTATATAAGGTTTGGATTACTTCTACTTGTAAATGGAATTTTAAATTCATTACAAGAAATACACTATGCAGTCATCTGGAATACATGTTAATGATGCCTTTTAAAGCAAATAGAACTGTTGCATCTGTACACAACAACAGTTAAAATAATATAAATAGATGCTTTGTAAATGGTGGGGTGGGTGGAAGCGGTGGGGCACAAGATATTTCGTTATTAGAGTCCTCGTTTTCCTCTGGGAAAACTGTTGTTGGCCTTCTGTAGTACACAGATCTCAGTCAAGTAGTGTTTAAGGCTGTGCTTTTGTCTACTGTCTACAACAACCCAACACCAATTGACTTTCATAATCCCCATGTGCTCCCCTGAACTATTGTCCATGTACAGCATATACAGCACAAGTGGAGGAACAATTCTATCACCAGTGGCTCGCTCTACCGTATTGACAGCAGAAACAAAATATGGAAAGGCATGATGAATACTTAAATCCAGCTAAAATTAATCAGGAGCTCAGTTAGGCAGAAAGTAATTACCAAACCTGTAATTTGACTAGGACATAGTAGCAGATGTTCCTACTCTTGCATATGGTACCATGAGACATTTAATTAGCTTAAAATATCCTCATCTTTGGAATTCACTTCCCATCCTCTTGGTCAATAATACTCTCAGTTTATTGAACTGCAAGGCCCATGTGTTTTCCCCAGCTGCAAGATATTGGGAAAACTCCAGCATATGATGTTAAACATATTTTAGCTTGAGTTACTGCATTTTTGCAGAGTTAGACATACAGGAAGGATTTACTACACCACAGCTTATATAAAAGTTATCAAAAAGTCAGCCACAATAAGGCTCCTTTTTAAAGCATGTCTATCCTGCATTCATAAAACCACAGTTTTAGACATCATCCTGGAGAGCACGCCTTCTACTATATCCTCTGTACCTTCTTGCAGAGGCAAGGATTGAGTGAAGACTCCAAGAGAAGCACATCAGCTGCTAAGTCACTAACTCTCCTTTCTTGAGCGTGTTACTTTTCCTGGAAGAATTCCTATTTGGATGCTGAATGAGCAAGTTGGTTTTTTTTGTTTGTCCAGCAAGATCTTATACCACAATGATGTAACATAAAACCTCATATCAAACGCCATGCCTTGAAATAAAATGACATAATATTTGAATGAGGAAAGGTTTTTTTCTCTCATTTACCTGATTTTCTCTAGAAATTAAAATCCTGTGTTCACTAAATCATATCTCTGTTGCCATGGAAATTGTAGAGATTTTACACCTTGGCATTTTGACTTCATTTCTGGATCATATAAGAGAAGGAGATGGAATAGGACAAGTTGGGCTAAGAGGGTAACACAATGATTTAAATAAAAACATCTCCCACAATTCAATCAAAATGTCAAGGATAATCATGGAAAACACAGAAATGATAGGTGGATTTAAATGTAAATGTAAAGCATTAAGCAGGTTTCCCTTTATATCTTATGCCCCTTAAAATTATTATAAATTACACCAAAAAAACACCCTTTTTTTCTGATTAGAAGCTTAATGATATTACCTAACAATTTTTTATCATATTGACAGGCTATGAAACAGTTACCAAAGCAGGTTAAATCCATCTTTCAATGGAATAATACTCAGGTCAGTTTTATCCCAACTCACTATTAATGCTTAAATGCTGCACTGTTTTACAGAGTGCAATTTTACTCAAAAGATGAATATTACAAAACTAAACAAAAGTCAAATTTGTGATTTGATCTTGTATTCAGCCATAATACAAGAAAATAACATTGATTATCACAGTAATCTGTTCTACCTAATATTAAAACAGCATAAAAATGTGTTAAAAATCATTGGCAGTTATTTAAATTAGCAAATATGTTAACAGTTGCCATGTAATCTCTGTTATTCCTTCATTTAAAATAGATATTGGTTGATGAGGATAGTAAATTTATTTTTAAAAAGCAAAATGCATGTGTGCCACTGGCAGAGTTCAAATGAAACAATGACTGTAAGCAGACTGCTAAAATTCCAGGGAGTGGATAATTTCATCTGGGTTAATCTCTAATGTTACGCAAGGGCTTCTGTACTATAGATGCTTGAATGAAATGGACATTGATCAGACCTCAGAGAGTTAATTCACTAAGATCTGTTTCTCATAGTGACTGTTTTCAAAATGGCTAAACTATATGTTCTTTAGTGGCTGTGTATTTCAGTAATGCTGTCCTACTTTCCTTCACAGTTGCCTCAATTTACAAAGCACTGAAAATAAGAAATTTGTGTTATGTTCTCAACCCAAGCCAATTACAAGTGGCGGAAGGAGGGATCCTAGGCATGTATGGTCAAAATGCAATGCACAATAAATACAAGGAGGATTATAGATGATATACAGAACTTAAATTCTACTATGAATAATTACTTCAGCTCAGGAGCCACAGTATGCATGGTAGCGGGATTGTATTACTTAAGAATCAGTGGCAGCATATATGCTGGAGCAGAATATAATGAGTTTTCCTGATCAGATTTTTGTATTTTGAACACAGTTGCTGTCAAGCTGAGATGCATGGCATTGCTCACTATACTATGTGGAAAGAGAAGATACTGCAGTTGCGTTAAAGTAAGTCTTCAGTAGTTGATCTTATAAAGGGTAAAAAATGAAGAATGTTTGAAACTGCTGCTAAATATAAAGGAGGACATAAGCCACAGCGTCAGAGAAATAGTATGACATCACCTACACTGATGTCAGCTTCCAATTGTCCACTTTCCCAGGGAAATGGCTATAACAGCTGTTCATTTGTTCAGTCAAAAAAGAGAATACAGGCCCACTCCCCTACAATGACATTACAGAAAGGAAGTGTGTACTCTGACCTTATAATCTGACATACACATATCCACTGATCTTATGGTTATGCAAGGTCCCTGAATGAATGTGCGTGGCATCACTACTAGTCTGGCCCGGCTAGCCACCACTAGCTGCTAGACACTGCATAGGAAAACAGAGCAATTTAGATTGGAAGTGACCCGTGGAGGTCATTCAGACTAATAAGCATAATAATAAACAATTAGAAACAGCAATAGATTCATTTCTTAACCTAGTCTTCTTTGAACAAATCATAGAAGCAGAAGTTCCTCTAAAATCCTGGAAACCATTTCCAGGCATGTTAAGGACAAGAAAATCACCAGGAGTAGTCATCATGGCTTCACCAAGGGGAAGTCATGCTTGAAAGACTTGATAAACTTCTACAATAAAGTGACTGGCCTAGTAGATGAGGGGAAAACAGTGGACTTACTGAAGTCCAGTGGGTACCTGGACTTCAGTAAGGCTTTTGATACTGTGTCCCATAAGATCGTCATAGACAAGCTGTTGATGTTTGGGCTGGTTAAGGAGACAGTGAGGTGGATTAAAAACTGGCTGAATGGCCAGGCCCAGAGGGTGGTGATCAGTGTCTCGAAATCTAGTTGGAGGACAGTAACTAGCTGTGTACCCCAGAGGTCAATAATGGGTTCAGTCCTGTTTAATATGTTCATTAATGATCTGAATGGTGGGGCAAAGTGTATCCTCAGCAAGTTTGCAGATGACACAAAACTGGGAGGAGTAGATGATACTCCAGATGTTTGTGCTGCCAACCAGAGGGACCTTGGCAGGGTGGAAAAATGGGCTGCCAGGAACCTCATGCAGTTCAACAATGAGAAGTGAAAAGTCCTTCAGCTGGTAAAGAATAACCCCAGGCACCATTATATCCTGGGGGCCACCCAGCTGGAAAGTAGCTTGGCAGAAAAGGACCTGGAGGTCCTGGTGGGCACCAAGCTGAACATGAGCCAGCAATGTGCCCTTGCTATAAAGAAGGCTAATGGTATCCTGGGATGCGTTAGGCAAAGTATTGACAGCAGGTTGAGGGACATGGTCATTCCCTTCTACTCAGCATTGGAGAGGCAACACCTGGAGTACTGTGTCCAGTTCTCAGATCCTCAGTACAGATATGGAGCTACTGAAGAGAGTCCAACAAAATGTCACAAAGATGATTAAATAACTGGAGTATCTCCCATAGGAGGAAAGACTGAGAGAGATGGCACTGTTCAGCCTGGAGAAGAGAAGGGTCAGGGGGAATCTTATTCATCTATATAGATACTTGAAGGGACAGTGTAAAGAACAAGGACCCAGGCTCTTTTCAGTGGTGTCCAGTGACAAGACAACGGGCAGTGGGCATAAAATGAAACATGGGAGGTTCCCTCTGAACATCAGGAAGCATTTTTTTTTTACTGCAACAGTGACTGAGCACTGGAACAGATTGCCCAGAGAGGTTGTGGCGTCTCCAATCTTGAAGATATTCAAAAGCCATCTGGACTTGCTCCTGGGCAACTTGACTCTAGGTGACCCTGCTTGAGCAGGAGTGTTGGACCAGATGATCTCCAGAGGTCCCTTCCAATTTCAACCATTCTGTGATTCTGTGAAACCCAGATCTCTCAACCATCCCTCATATGTCACACACTTCAGTTCCTCAATTATCATCATGGCCCTCCACTGGAGTCATTCCACTATGTCAGTGTCCTTATGCTGGGGAACCCAAATTTGGACAGATGACACTAGATGTGGTCTCATAAGTACTAAACAGAGGTGAAGAATCACTTCTCTCAATTCACTCAGTATGCTCTTGTCAATACAGCCAGAGTGTGTTTGCAGAGTCATTTTTCTTGGGAACTTGGTTGCTTGCTCCTCCATTCTAAGTGAAGACAGTAAAGCATAACCAGAGAAATTCTATGCTAGTGTATACAAAATAAAGTTCCCAAATATCAAGGCCCAAATAAGCATTTTTAATATGAAAATAAAAGATTCTGAATGGTCAATTTTCAAATATATCATGAAAATCATATTTCAGGGGGAAGAGAGGATCTCTCAACATCTGTCCCCTAGAAACTTCATCATATTTTGGTTTTTAAGAACTCAGTTGCTAAGTCTTTTGTCATGGAAAAATAGTTTTATTTTTGTCTACAGAGCTATAAATAAAAACAATCCCAAACAATAATATCTAAATGAGTCTTTCAAGTCAGTAATTCCAGTTTTTAGAAGTTTGATGTTTCTGATGTCATTTAAAAGTGAAAGAGAGAAAGTCATCACTGGCATTGCTGCAGAAACTAACTTATCAGTGGGAGCTGAGAGGACCTGTCTGCCCCTTTCCTGATAAAGTTTACCACTCCACTAGAGAGTCTGTAAAAGTGCTGCCACCTCAGCACTGTCCTTTTCATTCACAGAACAGTGAAAACAGAATGAACCCAAGTGCAGCCTAAGCTACTGCTGATTTGCCTCCTTCAGCACTCATGTAAGGGTTTTGTTCTGTAAGTGATGCCTGCTAACTGATGCCTTATCCATTAGGCCTGTAAAAATTAGTGATAAGAGAAACATTCCATTATACCTTATGTACTCATGATGTACCCAGTTGTGTGTACTTGGAAGTCTGAAAGGGGAATATTAAGAAATTCTTTTATCAAACAGTGTTTGACTTTGTATTCAACAAGGCCTGAGTGACTACAACGTAGAGAGAAGATATCCTAACCTTGAGAATAGATACATTCTGGCAGAAATGCTCTAACAAGGTGGATAAGAAAGAACAGCCTGACTGGACAACAGAGTTGGGAACATCCAAGGAGAAGAAATAGTCCTCAAAAGACTCGTGACCACAAAAGGGAAAAAGGAGTAGGGGACTAACTCCCCAAACGACCACTGACAACCACCCGAGACCCCTGCACATGTGTAGTGTAGTTTTGCAATGCCAGCATTATGTAAATGTAGTAGATAGACAGAAAGGTGGAAACTTCTTGGAAAATGTATGAATACTCATGTCTTTACAGAATATAAAGGATGAACTTTTGTTTTCGTGTGTGCATGTTAGGTGGAATGATCCCCTGTGCATCTAACACTGCAATAAAGAATGCCTGCTTTCTAAAACTTCAGACTAAGTCTTAAAAGGTTGTTTTTTTTTTTGAGACCGAATTTATGGTAACAGAAAGTGCTCCAAATATTGTCCTACATGGCTTCCTCAAGCACAGGAAAAGCCTGATTCTGGTCTTGCAATTTCTTCTTCCTGCAGTTTTTCCAGTAAACTGAGTCAAATAGACAAGGAAAGAGTTGTGTGATTTTGTGAACAATCTTACAGCATCAATCTTAAATCTCTTTGCACGTTTTATGCTGTATATAAAACAGGTAAATACCTATAGGACTAATCCAGCCTTGATCATGTGCTAAAGAAATCTATGAGCATTATTTAGTAGTGCCATATCAAGGTTTAATTTTCAAACCATCTGTATGTAAGCTGTTACATATATGTAAAAATTCAACACAGTTGTGGCCAATTAAAGGGCAGTACATATACTGAGAAAAGCAGTAAGTGTATTGTTCATATTGAAGAGTTCAACTGTCTCCACTTACTGGGGCTGACAAATTTATTTATTTTGCAGATCCCTGGTAGATGTGCCCTCATCTGATTCTTATAAAGCTGCTTAAGTCTCTTGAGCTTGTGAAATATCATTTAGATCAATTAGATGAAGTGGAATCAAAAGAAGTGTTCGGTGGCTAAGACAAGATACATAGATTAAATGTACCAGTAGATTGCACAACAGTAAAATGACAAAATAGACTATTTCATTCTAGACATTAAATCCTTGCTGCTCACCTGGATCCTCAATTTTGGTCCTTAACTCAGAAGCTGATTAGGAGAATATGATAATTCAGGAAATTAAGTAACACATGCAGACTAGTTTCACAGCAGGCATTTCTTCCAATACAGCAACTGGCACAGCTGGTCTCCAAGTGCAAGCAGTGGCACAGCACTAGGTCCTCCACTTCAAAATCACTCCCCAGTACATCAGGCATTTCATGCACTCCAGTCTTGAAAAAAAAAAACAAAACCAAAACCAACAACAAAAAACAGAATGCTTGCACACAAAGTATTTTTTCACTTGTGTGTTCAAGCATATGACAAACTGCTGAAAAAGATGGCTGTTTACAATAATGCCCTTTTACAAGTTGTTCCTCTTACTGCTGAAAAGATTTAGGTACAAACTATTCTGTTCAAGGTGATTCCAGTTTGGACCTTGAATACTTTAAAGTTGTTCAAACATGCAAATTATAAAACTTGTGAGGATAAATGAACAAGTTAATATAGAAGAGTATCTGTATGGGTTATAGTAAGCTTGAGTTCATGCCAAGTATGAAGGAGATGTCTGGTTCAAAAGTCTCTTTGTGTAACTAATAAAAGTGTGTGTCTTCTCCCAAAGAAAAAGCCCTTTTCAAATGTTATTAAACATTCCTCAACTTACACAATGTCCTGGCAAACCCCAGAGAATGGAGAATGTTATGAATAATTCTGTGCAGAAATGTTTCTATAAACTTTGCAGTGGTGTACAGGTGAAGGCTATGACAAGGCTATTTTACTACTGTAGAAATACAACTTACCTACCTAAAACCTCTCACGGAATGAACAAATTTGTTGTATCACTTTGCTAATGGCATCAGAATAGCCAATAACATTACGGAATGCTGAAGTTAGATGAAAAGTCCAATGTCTTCTGACAGAAGATTAGATTTTGCATATCGGTCTGGTTTTCTGCAAAAGGCTGATCCTGGTCCTTCAGAGTGAGAACAGTGCACAGCTTTTGTGTTGGATTTTCTCTTTCTCCACGCATTTTAAATTCATCTTATTTGAAGAATCCATATTGTATCTGGAATATCAGCATATGAAAATTAGAAAAGGAACAAAATCTATCATCAGCTTTATTTTCCCTGACTTCCCAGGCATTAGACTGACAAAATTTATGTTCATTATGAATATCTTGTAGGACCTGCTTCACTTCAGAGGCTCTTTTCTGTTTGAGTTGTATTATTTTGTTTAGAAATCTGTCCTGTTCTAAGACTACAGTCCAGGAAGCAGCATTTCTTTTCCTACAAAATATTTGTTAGGTGCTTGGGACAAACCATTTACATTCCTGCACATATGCTACTTTGCTAATATGCGTAATAACTGTGCATAGCAATAAATGAACATTCAAAATTTAACACTTTTGGTTGCTGTTCTATATGAATGAAAACCACTAAGACAGCACTGGAAAAGTTGATGTTTGTTTTCTGTAATGTGAAGTATGCTTTGGAGGCCACCCTACAGAGGATATGGGAAGCGTTAAGTACTCTTAGTATTTACTGAACTGAGCTGTATAAACTAAGCTACAAGTTGCGTAGTTCTTCCCAGAAAAAAATGAAGGCAGTTTAGGCACAGGTCTCCATCCCTGACACAGTTCCTTGATCTCTAGGGACATGGGGGAACTGCAACCATGGAGTCAGAGCAAAGCCATGCCCCTGAAGATGAGCTGCAGGCTTGGAGTCTGCTTCTGAATAGCAGGGTTGAGACATCTCAATCTTCTGTATCACTGCAGGTGCTGTGCCATCATCATTCTTCTTTACACTCCTTGGGAACAAGAACATGGAGAAACATCTAGATCTCGAAAGCCACATGGGCTCATGTGCCAAACTGCTTGGATGAGAGCAACTGTGGGAAGACTCAGAAAAAAAAACAGAGTACCTGGAAAATTTTAAAATTAAATCACAGAAGCAACTAAAGAAATTATATAGCCACATGCTTTAGCAAAAGGAACAAGGGAACGTTTTGAGTACACGGTTCAGGTGGAGCAACTCTTCGGTACCATCTTTCCTTAGACCAAATCCTGAGAGGTGAGTGCTACATTACAGCCTCTGGAAAACAGGCAGCAGAGATCATCCAAATTTTCCTCCTGAGACAGCCTAGTTCACAGGGGTCTTCCCTTGACCATAACTCCAACTAAACACAATATAAACCTCATTATTAAGTGTGGTGTTTGGACTTCCTAGACACTATCTATGTTTTTGGTCCTAAAGAAAAACAGATTTTTAAATGTAGCATAGAGCTAGATTTTTTTACCATTACCATAGAAATACATAGAGGTTGAGGAAAACTGAAGATTTTCAACATTAGAATTTTACAGAAAACAATTCTTAGTGGCAGAGAAGGTTGTAACCTTGATAACAATTGAATCAATTACAATTTTTCTAGATATTTCAGTGGGAAGAGGGTAAGACTCCTACACTTGTTTTAATAGGTGTCGCATAGGATTAAAGATTGAAGAACTCTTTCCAGCCTTAATCATGACACTTCTCTATGCTTTACATAAGACCCCTTTAAAAATGCTATTTAGCAAACCTGGAATCATTCCTTGAAATTACATGAATTAACTTAATTTGTGTCCTCTCCCTTGTTTTTCTTACATAGGGATATTCGTGTTCTGACTATATGGAAATAATTCTTAATGATTTTTATCATTATCTTTACCAAACAGAGATTTATGAATGGAAAGTAGGTTTTTTCTTTGCCTAAAATATCTTCATAAGCATGTGTGTGGGAGGTCAGAAAATGTGATTTCCATTTACTTCTTCCTTCCTTGCCTTTAAATAGTGTGACTGGAAAACAGTAAACATCATAGCAAGTGGTCCTTGGTATTATACAAAGTTAAACCAGAACGCAACTAGATTCTTTGCAACATTAGATTTTGACATATAATATAATCTACCCACAAAAGTCTTATCACAGAACCAGGACTTCAGCCTCAGAACTGATTTTCATGCTTCGTCAAATTTTTTGTGTGTAAAAGGAGAAGTTCACCAGAACAGTTATGAACCCTGAAAAATACATCACATGGATAACTGATTAAAAAATCACAAGACATTTCTTGCTGAGATCAGTAATGGCTTGTGAACAGATTTTTTTTGGGGGGAAGGGGTTTTTTTAAGGAGGAAAGCAGAAAAAAAGGATTTGTGGATAAAATACTTTTATCTGAGAACTGGAAAAAATCCTCGTAATGAAAAATGCCTGATTTCATTTTCAGACCTTTGGTAAAAAATTTCTTGCTACAAATTCATCTTTTTTGTAACAATTTTGAAAACAAAAATGCAAGCAATTTCACAAACTGTCTTTTAAAAAAAATCAAAAAATGGAAGTGGATTATTTTGGATACATACAAAGTGAAGGCAATTTAAATGCAAATTTTTTAATAACAAAAAACACATCTCTGTTTTTTTTGACCAGTTCCAGCTCACAAGAATATCCAAAAGGATTGTGAAGGTCTGTTATGCCTTCACTGTACAATATATAGCAGAATATAGTACCTTTCCCAAAGACCTGATTTAAGAAAAAACTCACTGTGTTGTGTACAGAATAGACAAGGAGGAATTCAATGGGCTGGTAAAGGAAGAAAATGGATAATTCTTCCAAATATAATGAGAAAAAGGAACATCCATATGTGACCTGAAAGATAATATGGAGCAAAGTTAAAGGTGTCAGCAAAGATAAACAGTGGTGTCAACTGTAAACATTTGGAGTAGAGAGGAGGAAGAGTTTTCCCAAGCTGCAGTTCCTCAGACTGATCAAAGACTGATCAAGCCAGTGCTCCTGCTCCTGTGCTGTTCAGGGCAGGACTGATCATGACTAGTTAATAGACTGACCATGCACAGTCTATTGCCGCGTAGAGTGAGCTGAGCTACCTGAAAAGGAGCTTGCCTTGTAGCTCATCTAATATACTCTTATCAGGTTTACCCTTTACAGGTTAGTTTTTTATTTACTCCCTGATCCAGTCTTCTACAGTCATAGATTTTAAATGCATTTTATGACATAATGAAGAACTTCAGCCCAAGAAATGCAGCCTTAGTCACATTTTTGTCTGAGTATTGTAGGTGCAATGACAAAGCCAACAGAGACCCAGAGAGAGGTGTTGAAATAAAAAAATAGGAGTCATGAAGTGAGAGGATATCAGCAGAAAAGTTTTTTAATTCTGTTGAAATGTTCTCTTTAGAAGGAAAAGAACTGTTATTACTATATAATGGATTAGACTACTTTTCTTTAAATAGATTTTCCGGTGATGGCTTTTAAAGACTCCTGGGTTTCAGGCATAGTACCTATGTTGTATCACACTTTAATATATTGGTACATTTGAAAAGACACAGTAGGCCGTGCACTGAAGGGTGCTCTGCCCCTTCAGTTAGACCTACAATAGCATAGTAATTAGTGTGATTTTCTCACATGTGTTATTGTTTAGGCAGTTGGCTCTTGGGGGAATTTTGTAGAGGAAAAATGTTTTATCTGGCTCAGCTGTTAGTATAAAGCATAAAGTCAGCAGAAAGCACAACTTTTCTTCTAAGCTGATGAGAAAAAAAGATATATTTAAGTTTTTAATCAGGCGATATCAGAGCAAGTAAAGTGCAGTTTTACTCCATCTCACTTGACAGCCTTTGAATTCAGAAACTGTATTTTGATAAAGAGGCATGTCACCAATTGTGACCAAGCCTTGCTTGATGGAACTTTGTACAGATATAACTGTGCCACAAAGGTATGCTCTAATTATGTTAATCATGATGCCTTGGCATTCACTTTGAGGAGTCACTCTGTATTCACTGGCAGCAAGAAAAGTGTCAGAACAGCATGCCGCTACTTGGCTACTTCCTTAATAGCCCACCAGCTTCTGTCAAAGGCTGAGTGTCCTGTTCCCATGCAGTTTGTCTAATCTTACGAGTTCTACAATTATTTTGTCATTCTGATAGCTGAAGGGTGGTCACAAAGAGCCTGGTGTTTTTCTAATTGTGGGTGGTATTTGGCAGCTTCTAGAACACTAGAGGAAGATATTCTAATTTTTTTTTTAGACTTTAAAGAAAAAACAAAAAAAAAAGTAGAAAATTTAATGGAGAAAGGACAAAAAAACCAGAAAACCTTATAATTCACTGTGTATGAAAATAGCTGAAATTAGTTGTCTCCTGTACAGTTGTGAAAAGTATGCTTATAAATATTGATAAGCCTACTAAATTCTCTGTAGTGAAATATCCTTTCACCTGTCACAAAATAATGAATTTCCTTAAAAAAATTGAGTATGATATAAATAGGAAATTACATCCATTGCAGAATTCTACAGCACTTATCTGTAGGAGACAGCAAAACATCTTATATTTTCTGGATAAAACAAATTAAAAAAAGAAGGAGGTGATTTTCCAATATCTCAGTAGTTGTTTTTCCAACATGAGACAATTTAAAAGTCCTATTTATAGAGTGTTGCATACCTATGATGTGGAATAAAACTCTTCTTAACATGTTTTAATCACTAATGACTTTTCTATAAAATCATATTAAGTTAAATCAATAAGGCTTATAGAATTCCTAGAGCTATCAGTATTTCTCTTTGTCCTCATGTGGGATGCAATTTTTGTGAAACAGCATAATAAGACTATTTTAACACAGGGGTTATAGTAATTGCAAAGTGTATGGTAAATTGGGTATTCCACCAGAAGTCTGACATAAAAATAAAATAGCACAATAGAGAAAAGAAAACCTATGAAACCAAATCTTGTTTTCCCCCAATTTAGTGACTGCATGAGATTAGAAATTATCTCACGCAGTCACTAAAACACTAAGTCACTAGAGCATGGGAAGAAGAGAAACAAAGTGTAATCTAAACTACTCTGACAACTGGCCACTTCACAATAGAAATATTTTCATCTTGTCATCCTCACCTTTCCTCACAAATTTAAAAATGTCAGACTCTGTCTCTGAATCAGGCAAGCTCCAGGAAGTGCAAGTCATCCCCGAAAGCTGTTGGTCTTGCCCTCCTCCCTGCGGCAAAAAGGGAAGTTTTTGCTGTTTTAGGGCCCAATCCTATTCCTGATGATGTTAGTGGGATTTCTTTTCCCGTCTTGACTGCATAATGCACAGGAAAAAACCCTTTGGTCCTTCTGAAATATGTTACATGAGACAAAAAAATGTATTAAAACCTCTATCCAGCTGAATTTTCCTCTTTAAAATATTATGAAAGCATTTAGAGAAATGTGGCTATATTTATCTCTAAAACTAAAGGTTTCATTATTTATGTAGAAAACAATTCATCTGTGGACCACAGGAGGATATTACTCTTTTTATTTTTTTTTGTCTGTGTAGAGAAGTCAACTGTCAAGATTAATATTAAGAACACAGCAGAAAAATATGTTAATCCTCTACTTATTCATCTGTACAAGAGATTTAAATGGAAATTTAATATGGATATTGCTAGATTCTGAACAGGAGCCAAAGTAATTCTATAAAAGTGCTCTGTCTACATATTAACTACCGTAAATATGCAGAGATTCAATCTTATTTACTTTACTCTCAAACATCTGATAGGAATCTGCTCCCTTTTTCATATTTCTTTTCAAAAACATCAAATAGAACGAAACTGAGCATTCAGCATTTTGAGCAATTGTTCCATTTAGTCAAATATCAGAGGTACTTCTGTGAGCCTATTTTAGAGATTTCAGTTCTCTGTCATTTGTTAGTGTCTTATTTGCCAATTGATGGCTACAAGCTCTTTAGAAGGGATAGACAAGGAAGGAGAGGCGGTGGGGTGGCGCTGTGTGTTAGGGACTGTTATGATTGCTTCAAACACAAGTGTAGTGAAGACAGGGTGGAGTGTCTTTGCGTTAGAATCAGGGGGAAGGCCAACAGGGCAGATGTTGTAGTAGGAGTCAACTATAGGCCACCCACCCAGGACAGAGAGGGGGATGAAATATTCTATAGGCATTCAGGAGATATCTCACAGTTGCTTGCCCTTGTTCTTGTGGGAGACTTTAACTTCCCAGACATCTGCTGAAAATACAACACTGCAGAGTGGGATCAGTCCCGGAGATCCCTGAATGTGTGGAAGATAACTTCCTGACACAGCTGGTGAGTGAACCAACCAGAGAAGGTGCCCTGCTGGACGTCCTCTTTGTGAACAGAGAAGGACTGGTGGATGATGTGCCGGTTGGAGGCTGACTAGGGCACAGCGATCATGAAATAATAGAGTTCTCTATTCTTAGGGAGGCCAGGAGAGGGGGAAGCAGAACTGACATCCTGGACTTCCAAAGGGCTGACTTTGTCTTGTTTGGGCACCTGCTTGACAGGATCCCTTGAGAGACGGTCCTGAAGGGTATAGGG
This sequence comes from Strix uralensis, assembly GCF_047716275.1. Lineage (NCBI taxonomy): Eukaryota > Metazoa > Chordata > Aves > Strigiformes > Strigidae > Strix > Strix uralensis. The sequence goes on along the minus strand of NC_134012.1, from coordinate 83,346,612 downwards.
GTCCAGGAAGGCTGGGCACTCTTTAAGAAGGAAGTCTTAATTAATGGCACAGGAACAGGCAGTCCCCAGGTGCTGTAAGAGAAGCCGGTGACAAAGACCACCCTGACTGAACAGGGAGCTTTGGCTGCAACTCAGGGAGAAGAGTTTACGGCCTTTGGAAGAAGGGTCTAGCCACTCACAGTGATTACAAAGATGCTGTGAGGCTATGCAGGGTGGAAATCAGGAGGTCTAAAGCCCAGCTAGAAATTAATCTGGCTTCAGCAGTCAAGGACAACAAGAAATGTTTCTATAATTACTTCAACAGCAAAAGAAAGACCAGAGAGAGCCTTCATCCCCTGCTAGATGCAGGAGGAAACATGGCAACTAGAGATGAGGAGAAGACTGAGGTGCTTAATGCCTTCTTTGTCTCAGTCTTTAATAACAAGACTAGCTGTAATGAGGGAATCCAGCCTCCTCAGCCAGAAGACAGAGAACGACCCCCCCACAACCCAGGAGGAGATAGTCAGTGACCTACTGCATCATGTAGACACACACAAGTCTATGGGACCAGATGGGATACACCCGAGGGTGCTGAAGGAGGTGGCTGGGGTGCTCGCCAAGCTGCTTTCCATCATTTACCAGCAGTCCTGGCTGACTGGGGAGGTCCCGACAGATTGTAAACTGGCCAATGTGACGCCCATCTATAAGAAGGGTGGGAAGGATGATCTGGGAAATTACAGGCCTGTCAGCTTGACGTCACTGGCCAGGAAGCTGCTGGAGCAGCTCATCCTGAGTACCATCATACAACACATGTGGGACAACCAGATGATCAGGCCCAGTCAGCACAGCGTTATGAAAGGCAGGTCCTGCTTGACAAACCTGATCTCTTTCTACGACAGGGCAACCTGTTTATTGGATGAGGGAAAGGCTGTGGATGTTGTTTACTTTGACTTCAGTAAGGCCTTCTCCTGGCGAAACTGGCTGCCTGAGTCTTGGATGGGCACATGCTTTGCTGGGTAAAAAACTTTTGGCCGGACCCAAAGAGTTGTGGTGAATGGAGTCAAATCCAGTTGGTGGCCGGTCACGAGTGGTGTCCCCCAGGGCTTGGTTTTGGGGCCACTCCTGTTTAACATCTTTATTGATGGTCTAGATGATGGGATCGAGTGCACCCTCAGTAAGTTTGCAGATGACACCAAGTTGGGTGGGAGCGTTGATCTGCTCGAGGGTAGGGAGGCTCTGCAGAGAGATCTGGACAGGCTGGAGCGATGGGCTAAGGCCAACTGTAGGAGTTTCAATAAGGCCAAATGCCGGGTTCTGCACTTGGGCCACAACAACCCTCAGCAGCGCTACAGGCTTGGGGAGGAGTGGCTGGAGAGCTGCCAGTCAGAGAGGGACCTGGGGGTGCTGATTGAAGCTGAACATGAGCCAGCAGTGTGCCCAGGTGGCCAAGAAGGCCAATGGCATCCTGGCTTGTATCAGAAATAGCGTGGCCAGCAGGGACAGGGAAGTGATCTTACCCCTGGACTCGGCACTGGTGAGGCCGCACCTTGATTCCTGTGTTCAGTTTTGGGCCCCTCACTACAAAAAGGACATTGAATTGATCAAGTGTATCCAAAGAAGGGCAACGAAGCTGGTGAAGGGTCTGGAGCACATGTCATACGAGGAGCGGCTGAGGGAACTGGGGTTGCTTAGTCTGGAGAAGAGGAGGCTGAGGGGAGACCTCATCGCCCTCCTCAACTACCTGAAAGGAGGTTGCAGAGAGCTGGGGATGAGTCTCTTTAACCAAGTAACAATTGATAGCACAAGAGGTAATGGCCTCAAGTTGCGCCAGGGAAGGTTTAGACTGGATATTAGGAAGTATTTCTTTACAGAACAGGTTGTTAGACATTGGAATTGGCTTCCCAGGGCAGTGGTGGATTCCCCTTCCCTGGAGGTGTTTAAGAGTTGTGTTGACATAGCGCTTAGGGATATGGTTGAGAACGGTTAGCGTTCGGTTAATGTTTGGACTAGATGATCTTCAAGGTCTTTTCCAACCTAGATGATTCTGTGATTTTATTTGATTACAAATTTTCGATGTAGGAGGTAATACCTAGTCAAATCAAGCATTTTTTAATATTTCAGATTTCCTCTTAGTTTTCACTTAACAAGAAGTCTACTACAATATCATTTATATTGACCACAGCTAGTATGGCATCAAATACATAAAAATGTAAATATAGCAGAATATATGACTGATTTAATCAGTCCCATATAAGTTTTTTAGCCTAGGAAAAAAAGGTAAACTTTTTTTTTTTTTTTCCCCCATATGACTTGGAAAGTTATAATATGGTAAGCTTTTTATTACATCAAATTTTTTATACTATTAAACATAGACAGTCATAGCATCATTAGAGCAACCCCCAGATTATATTAATGTTGGACCAGAATTTTGTCATTCTGCTTGACCTGTCACAAGGGAGAAAAGAAAGAACATAGGCCTCGAACTCTGTCATCATTGAAGCTGTCATACTGTTTGCTTAAGGTTTATGTCTAGTACAACAAAATTGCAAAATTTATTTCTTGGCTTTGGATAGAAGAATCATGCTTTAAAAATCAGACAAAAATGAAAAGCAGATCAAAAGTGAAAGGTGTATGCAAATTGTAAAAAAATTTGGATGATTGATGAGTCTATGTCAGGCAGCTCTCTTGAGCAAGAAGAGTAATGTCAGTCTCTAGAAGGTGGCAGGAAGCTGACAACACTGAGTGGAGCGCTGATAACTGTATTCAGAATTAGATTTATCTTTTTAGTCCACTTGCTTGGACAGGTTTCTCATGTAAACCATGACCTCACTCACCCCAGTACACAGGACTGTGTTTCAAACTTGGGAAATCCCACAGGATAGCTGACTTCTGGACACAGTCAAAGAAATTTTCCAGTGTCTGGAAAATTTTCCCCAAATTCTTTGCCTTCTGTATCCTGGTGGAACAAGTCTAACAGATAACATGATGTGGCAAAGTCCTTAGGAAAGCAGAAATCCCCCTGTCCTTCAAATTATGATCATCATCTTGAGTGCTCCTTCTCAAGAGCTCCTCAGTGCTCCTCCTCAAAGGTCAAACCTGCTTCAAAGAGGGAGGTCTGTCAGCAACAATGTCACAGTCATAGTGAATGCTCAGAAAATAAAAGTACCCCACAGGGCATCCCCTTGTCGTTTCATATACTGTAAGGGTGAACTGGTCAGGCTGTGATGTACCACCAAGAAATAGATGTGTTTGCCTTTGAGGCAGCCCAGTCCCATAAATATTCTGTATACAAGCACTTTTCTTTTTGTATTATTTTCAGTTTACTGTTATAACAGGTAGCTAGTATGAAGTTCACAAGGCCTTAATTAATGCTGAAAGACACAGTAAATACTTTTAAATAGCAAAATGTTTGGAGTGAATGTAGAAAATCAAAAGACTTTAAAGCAGTGAAAAGCATCGTGTTCATTTAATTAAATATATGGACCAGCATAGGGTCAATGGAATGCAATGGTGACATTACATGCCAGTCCCAAGACAGACTTACTTGAATGCACTGTACACCATGCAGTAGAATTGTTTTCCACATTATTTTCTAAATCTAAGAGAAGCTGCAGTGAGATTGTCATCAGGCTACTATATTTATGAATTATGTCCTCTTTATAGGAACCTGCACTCTCACTCTGCAGTACTATTTTTGCAAAGCTGTTTCCAATGACTCTCTAAGGAACATATACATAAAAAAAATAAGTTTATACTGGCTTTTTGGCTGCTACTTCAAGTTTATGGCAAATATGTATGTGCATCACAAACTTGTTATTATATATACAGATATATATAGCTGTAATAACTACTACAACAAATAAGTGTAACTCATTAAATAGCAGATAAGAAGATCATGTTTCCAGTATAGCTTTGTGTACAATGTTTTCTGACAACCCATAGATAGTTAACTTTGAAATAAAATGTCATATGACAAATATTCCCTCATCTCCCAATTTTTCCTATCTTTTTCCACAAATGTGGCATATACATGGTAGGGTTTCAGTCCATGAGGCCACTCTTCATCAAACTGTTGGCTACAAAACTTGAAGATGTCTACCATCATAACCTCATCATGCTCAGAGAGAGCCCCAGGGAAAATTGTAGGTACGTTGCACAAAACTCACTCTATCTAGATTCACATTACTATATCCTAACATGGATATCTCTGTATGGATTGAACATTTAACCTGGAGTGGTTGTCTTTGTATTATTAAAACAATTAGAAACTCACACACGTTTATTTATGCTAACACTTCAGAGTGGGAGTGTTTGGAGGAACATGGAGGGATGCACAATGTTGCCGTGTTCCAGCAGAGCTGTGAGAGCACAGGCAGTGCAAGTTCCTTTAAACCTTCTTCTAAGAACATCCTGTGAGTTCTTGACGCATTTACCCTTTTAAATAAGCAAGATATAGACAACAAAGATAGGACTTGATATATCTGATTTTAAAAACTGGACTTAAGTGTGATTTAATTACCCTAAAAGAGCTATTTCCAGTGTATTCACTTTTTAATTTTATTTAACCTAGTGTGCATTAGTCACAACTGTGGGAGAAAGGATGATGTTTTGTGCATCATCCACAAGCATTTTATTCACAATCCTATAAAAGTTCTCTTTTGTATCTGGCCTTTTAGTTTCCAGGTCAAATAGTTTTGTTCAAACAACCAGGATGCTTACATATTATGAAAATGGACAAATATTGTTTTAGTAATAAATGAGATTGGATGTATTTTTCTTTTGAGGAAAAAAAATCCAGAATAATTCTTATTGGGTAAGTGTCCTCAATGTTATCCCAGAGTGAGTGCTTCTCTGTAGGCAGCTAGTGTTCTAAACCTCTAGAGACTGAAAGGTAAGTCTCACACTCTCACTTCCAAATTACGATTAAAAATTATTCCTGCTAGTATTCATTGTGTTAACCCTCAACAGCTTTCTGTAGAAGTGAAGTGTGATTGACATGAAAGCTACTGCAGGTCCAAGTCAATATCTTTCACCTACAGGTTTCAGAGTATCAGCTAAAATAAATATTTAATTATCAGACATCTTTTGAAAAAATATTAGGAACTTATGTGGGCACAGAAATATTCACTTTTGCTCTGATTGAAAATGTAACACTATTTAAAAGGAAAAAACCCAAATCAGTGCAATGTGTCTTGGTAGTTAGAAACTGCTGTGCCACTCATGTTCCACATTTCAAGTTCCTGACAGTAACTCTGCCATTCTCAGTAACTCTAGTTCAGATCCTGGTTCCCACAACCTCGGTGTGTGGATCAGAACATACACGATAAACTGAATTTATTGAAAACCAATTTTAACGAGAATTCTCCTACCCAAAAATTCAGGCAGGACTATTCTGGCTGTAGTTTAATCTGAGTATAACTAAATTGAAAGCAATTTTTAGCAATCTCAGCTCCATGCTGTCTCTTGTAGATGCTTGTCTCAGCAAGCAGCTCTTACTTCCCCTCTTCAGTTTGCAACTAGAAGTCCAGGCTCAAAGTGGAAGTTTCAAATCCCTCTTGGATGTCTAGGAAAATCCATTTAGAAGGCTTTCCTGGGGTATGGGTGAAATTTCCCTTCTCTTTGAACAATGAAAAACACTGACTTTAACAAATGCAGATATATTTTTTAACAGCAGATATTCAAATTTTAGCATATACAGCTTTCAAAATATAACAACTTTTCTTCACTTTTACCACCAAATTAAAAAAAAACAAACATTAATTTATGATTATAGGATAATAGACAGGCAAATGTCCTGAAGTCCTATGATGCTTGCAGGATTCACTGGATTGTGAACAAACCTTGTCTCCAGAGTCACAGAATCTCAACTGACTTCTGTGGACACCATCACAGCTAGAGCAGCCAGGACCAGACTGGCCATCTTCCCACCACGTACTGTGAATGATCTCTGGCTTGATGCCCATCCCCCTACTCTTCACAGCTATCCATTTGCACACCATGCAATCCAATTTAGCACTTCTGCATCCTGTACTCAAGAGACCTTTATATAACTGAAGGTTCATTTCAGACTGGTGTTGCCCTTCACTGGGGAGAGGAGATTCCACCTGTATAGTCAGATTTCATCAGCCCAAGAATCATTGATACAGGACTTCAAAGTTACAGTGCAGATGTCTGCTCCTGACTTGTACTAGCAATACTGATCCAGCGACAAAGCTGCAACCATAACACAGGGCAATTTATCCCTCACTGAGAAAGGACTTTGGACTTGGGAAACCAGTGTCTGGAAGGGGTCACTTAGATGGCCAACCGCAAGTCCACAGCTTTGCATTAGGGACCAATATTGAAAGCTGTTCAATGGGAACCTGTTCCAGTATCGATTTAAGTTATTTTCTTCTGCAACTTTATGGCTTCAAATCATAACAATCTAGCCAGTGTAGATCTGGAGCTGCCATCTCCATTTCTAAAAGTTAACCTTCCTGATGATCTTGCCCCAGAAAAATCCAAAATGTTGTTTCTCTTCTTCCTAGGTTATCCAAGTGGTTGCAAAAACACCATCCTTCTTTATCCCACAGCTGTGTCTGTTCCATAGAAAGGTTTCCTCATACCTCCATCATCCGTTTCCCATTGTGCTGAAAGGGTGATATAGTTGGTTTTTGTTGTTAATCCAGGTGTTTTACTTTGGGAGACCTTCTTTACAGCTTGGAAAGTTTCAGTGTCTTAGAACAATACTGATGGTATCTAGAGTGTGTCTTGGAATACATGAGACAGAGCACATAGGACGGGCAGCTATAATGTGAAAAAGTGTAGAGCTACAAACTTAAAGAATATGTGTGGGTCATGGACTATTGAAAACACATCCTTTCAAATACACTCTATAGTCTTGTCACATGTCAGTTTGTCTTATTCCATATCTGCTACTCCAAAAAATGAACTGACACATTTGAACAAGTGGATAAAGAAACCAAGATTGTGAAAGAGAAGAGCCGAATCAAAACAGGACATATACTGACCACATATGGTCTGTTACAAAAATTGCAACATTTTTCACTACCAAGCAATCCTAGAATTGTGATCAAAGTATATTCTCCTAACAAATCTCATTGAGTTTGCAGACAGCCTTTGATAGAAGGATGAGCAGCAGCTATGAGCAATACAGTTTCTTGACAACATATCCCTCACTAGGCCAGCTCACAGTAATATTTTTCTGTTTTCTACTGTTATTCAGGACTCTATCCAGCTTAAGGAATAAGGGACAAAAGGGCCTGCTGATGACTAGTGCTGAATAACTGAAATACATATATCCACTGCAGGTCACAGGCTCAGTTGCCAGCCTCTGAAGCATTTGATTCCCCCCTCCAATATGGTAAGGTTTTTGTCTCCCTATTTTCAAATTGCTAAAGTGGGCACATCAAATAATTGAATTTCATCATATTTGCACACACAAATATTCCCATTTGGAAATATTTGAACAAGTTCATCTTTAGTACTCATACATGACACTACATTGAATGCATAATTTAGTACTTATTTTCAGAACAAATAGCCTGGAAAAATTGCATGCACAATTGATAGTAATTTGAGTGTGCAACTTGAGGTTGGAGCTTATTAACATATTCATTCTGTCTAAGCTCTGTGTGCAAATTCAAACCATGTTGTCTTTTTAACAAAGATTGTACCAGGCAGCAGAAAGAGTGTGAATATCAGATCAGTGCATGGCACAACTCAGAATGAAATGCTGGGAGAGATCATGGTGAAGTACAAAGACAATTATTTAAATTCACCATACAATGGAGTCAAAAGATTTTGAAACTATGTTACGGAAAACAGATTTTATTGTCATGATAAATAACAAATAATTTGAAAATTCTGCAAAACTTTTAATGGTTTTGACTGAAGTGTTAACACCAAAAACCACCTAGCCAAGTAGTATAAATTAAACATATACAATGAACTACTGTAGTTTTACATTTTTTAAAAAAATTCAACATTTTTTTGTCAATTAGCGAACCACAGTACCTTTAGGCTGTCAGTCTCCTATGTTTATGGTTAAGTGAAAGTTTACATTAGCCATGCACACAGTTCATGCCGCAAATTTGGGCACCTTTTAATACCAAACTTTATAACATTCACCAAAATATGCATATAGGTCTGCTTCAGGACTGTTGGTGAATTACATGCTAAACCAGCATCCAGAAAGAAAAAATCATAATTGCTTTTTCCCTCTACAGTAAATCAGAACTACAGAAATATAAATATGGAGATCCTGATACAAAGTAGACATACATGCACAGAACAAGAGGCTTCTCATACAGAATAGGATTCCTTAGACAGCCACCTATCTTGTGTGAGGGCAATGGCATCATACAATTTTCTTAATTGCTATCTATGAAATAAAGAGAGGATAGCAACAGAACGTATATATGTGAAAAGAGTATAGTAACGTTTATGAAATATTCTCTGTGTGCTCATACAAATACATATACAAAACCATTAAATCTTGAACAAATAACTGATAAATCAAGAAAACTGGTAAAAGTATAAATTCACTATGAACGAAGGTTATGTATTTAATAGTACAGTTTTGCAGAGTATGTCTTTCAGCGTTGATGTATTACATAAGAGGATTTGACAAGGTTACAATTTGTGTTACTAATGGAAATTCTTTTCAAGAATTAACCTTTAGGCTATAAAGAATGACAGATATTCAAATATTCTCAAATGAGTATTTGAATTGAAAATTTCTATTCATTTTTTCTCCCCAACAGAACTTCCATCCTGCATTGCAGTGTGTCATACACACAATTGAATTCTTAACAGCTGCCATTCAAGGGAGCTGCAGAGGACCATTTGAAAGTAATATTTTGCTCTGTGTGACATCTCATTTTTTTCTCCTCAGAAATCATAATTTTTTTACACACCTAGTAGTCTTCCTAACAGGAAACCAGCTCTGCCTGTCATTTTGATTGGGGAGGAACCTTGTTTTCCAGGTCACTGACTTGAATTCTGAAGACAAGATATTCATGAGGGACCTGTGTGAGGAATTTACATCTCAGTGCAGAGTTTTCCTCTCCATTTGTCAGCATGCCAGGTCAGTGAGCTGCTCTCTTGTCAGAGGGAAGATAATGGCTGCTGCATTGCCTCTTGCTTATTACACACTCAGTGCATCTGACCTTCATGTGAGACCCCCAAAGCATTCGGATTTTTGACTTTCTTCATACCCTAACTCAAGCCCCATTTTCCATGAACCTGCAATCTGTGACTTTGGGTAACTCTTCCTTTTCTGTCTGCAACCATATTTTAACATACAAATCCTATTGCTACACATTCCCTTATTTCACAAAACAGGATGCTTACATTTATTGTTATTTCAGTAGAGAGACACAGTGTTACTACAGTCAAAACTGTAGTATGCTCTTATTATTTGTTAACATAGCAACTTCCTTTAAGCACTATTATATTATTAGAATCATTATTTGTATCTCCATTTTTCTCAACTCTTCTACAGTTTAAAAAAAAATATAATAGTGCATGCTTTTATTCTGAGCTCCTGAATTTATAAAAAAACACCTATATACTGATTAGTAGAAATCTGTCACCCTCTCATAATCTGTTATGCTATCATACACTAAGTGCTTCTCATGTTAAATACACAGCAAAGTCAGTGGCTACAAATGTGAATACTGACCTTTGATTTTATTAAGGCCTGATCTAGCACATATATTAAAGTCAACAACCACAAGACTGTCATTTTATATCCCTTGACTTTGGATCTGGCCCTTACTTCATAGAGATTATCAGGGTATTATATGAACTGGCAAGTTAACTGTACAGTATTAATGAAGACTGTATGATCAATGCCATGAAAATGTCATTTTATGGTGCCATAAATGTACATTTAAGATTCAAGTACCTCTACCACATGAAAGAGATCTCATGAGGAGGAACTGGATTGTGTACATATGTAAACAACCTACTGTTGGCATAGTTTGGAGTAAAATTAAATAAGGCTTCCTAAACTGGGACACTTGAGGGATTTTCATTGGACAAAAAATAATTTTGAAGTTTTAAAAATGTTATTTAAAAATTCAGTACTGATTGTTTCCTTTTTCTAGTCAATACTGCTTCCCACTACAGATGACATTACTGTAATTCACTGGAAAATGTTATAGTTAAGCAATACAGTTCATGCCAGTGCTCTGCTGTAGCATCCTGTCAACAGCTCCACACATTCATAGCATGAATGACTCTCCTCTCCAATTAGTCTGTCTTCAACATAAATAGTTCCATGTATTGGAGAAAAAAGAGATTTAAAACAATATATAAGCAGTAACAACGGAGGAAATGAAAGCGTAGGAACACTTTTGAGGATATATTAAGTGAAGGAAATATTAAATGAGGGAACAGTTGATTTATACACACGTTTTCCATTAATTTTTAGATTTTCTTTTATAGTTAGAAACATACAGAGCCTTAAGCCCCAATTTTAAGTGAATAAATAAATAATCCAAATTATTCCTGCTAATAATACTTTATAACTCTTCTATTCACTTGAAAAGTTCAGTTTGTTCTCTACAGCTGCATACTGGGAAATTATAAATATCTTTTAATATATGTCACACCAAATGTTATCCAAGTCAGAAAAATCATCCAAGCAGGACCTTAGCCTGTGCTACTGTGACTTCAATGCAAGATGAGCCTTTTGGTGAACACTACCCTTTGTAACAAAACCTTTTCAGAAAAAAAAAAGCTGCATTCTAAAAAGCAAGAACATACACATAGTTTGTGTTCAAAATCTTACAACCAACTTTCCAATTTTATTTGGCTCATCTCCAGTCTGGGACAAGGAATGAGTTGAAAGACCTAAAAGTCTTGAATAACACTGGGGTTTGGGAAACTGGGAAAGATAGAAGGAAAAAATATAGCATACAATCCCATCTGTAGTTCATAGTAGAGTTCCAAAATCTAAAAATACACCACTGGGGATGAAAAAAGTCCTACTCATAGCCCAATTGGTTTATATTTCTTAGACTTATTGCAAGATGATCAATTTACAGAAATATTCTTGAATTTGAAGAGGTTTTTTAGCTTGGCAAGGTAAAGGAGTCTGAAGACTGCACACTATTTACATTTTCAGAGAACATATGAGTATCTAATATAAAAGACAAAATGCCACTGAAGAGAAATACAGATCTATCTGAAAAAAATGAAGACAATAATAAGACTTCAACAAGAAATACAGTGTCTTTGTAAATCAGTATAACAATAAGATTGCTGTTTTGCATTTGAGAATATCAGTTCACTGCTTTATTTTCTTGCAATTATTTGAAAATAATCTGGATAACTTTACAATCAAGGTTATTTCCTCTTGGCTCCCTGGTATACACCAGGCTGCCTGAGGAGATGATCGACATCCTAAGGTGTCCACAGCATAATCAGTCTGAAGAGCCTCCAGTATTAAAATTTGAACTAATGATAATCAAAAAGAAACAAAAACAATAACAAGGTTGTCTAAAAAAGCCAGCAGATAAAAGGCTACATCTGATTTAATAGAGCAGGTAGGTGATATGTCTATATGCTGCTAATACATATCCCCATATGTGTCTTTTACATGAGACGAAGAGACTCCCCAGATGTCTCCCAGTGCAGAATTGACAATGGTACCCGGAGAAGACATTTGTGATTATTCAGTAAAAACTGTTCATGCAGATGTAGAAGTGATGACATAGGACAGCATTTTGTACATCATTAAGATAGTTAGATGTTTTGTATGTAGTTTATAGTAGACAGTAAAGATGAAACGTGCACGTGCTGGTGTGGTCATGCAGAACCACAGACCAGAGAGGTTTTAAGAACTGGTCAGAAACAGTTTGGGGAATATCACCCGATCCAAGTGAAGACTCTTGTTATGGAGACCCCCATCACCACCTGGTCCCCAACCAATCATCCTGTCTGTCTGAGAGATTTCATTCCCTATCCAAGCATTGTCCCATGCAAATATCACATTTTTTAACAAATGCTGTCTGAATCTCTGTGCAACAGCAGATGTGATCAAATACTGGCCATAGTCCTGCTTCAAACTGAGTTATTTTTATAATATTGCCATCAGATGGATGGCAAGAGAGGAAGTTGCAGAAGAGTTCTGTTGAGATGCATCGCAAGGCCTGTGTTTCAATAAAATATCATCCTGACATCAGGGAATGCAAGTTAGGCAAGAGAGGTTCTTTTCTTCTGACAGTGGGATGTCAGGCAGTATGCTTTCGCTGCATTATTGCTGGGAGTGAGTAGACGTGTCAATTTATGCTGTCATGTAAGAAGAGAGCTTGCCCACTGGGCTAATTTTCCCAAACTCTCAGCCCTACTCCTTAAAACAGATTTGCAAACTCTCAGACCAACCTTGGAGTGCATCACTGATACAGTACAACTTTTCTGAAAGTGCTTTTTATGGTAAAGGACCAAAGGGGTTTGAAATGAGATTATCCTCTTAGAAGTGATAAGGTCTGGCCAGACAATATTATGTCTAATGAATTTCAGAAGCTCTGTTAAGCCAGTGTAATTGCAGGAGGCATAGAATGTATATACTTTGTTTCTTGTTGTTTATCTGAAACATTCAGGATTTTTAAAAAGTACTGAAGTCACACAGGGCTCTGTTATGCCCCAGACACAGATGCACACACCTTATAAAAGCCTCTTCTGTGCAGTAACTACTGAATAAGACATTAGGCAGTGGTCCAGACACACACGTGGAAGCCACAACATTTCTGCTTCTGCATAACTTAAGAGGAAGAGACCAATACTATTGTTTCTTGGGAAGAAAAAGGTGCTTCTGGAAAGCAAATTGTGCAAGCTTCTGGGGACTTACTCCAGCTGGGCTTTATTCAGTTGTGTTCCTTACTATGATCTCCAAAGCACAATTATGTCACACCACGTTTTTTCCTAACACCAAGATAAAACTTTTCTCAAAAAGAGTGCTGGTTCCTTTGTCCTAAAGAAAGATGGGAATGGTTACCATCATGCTTCTGACATAATAAGTAGTACCACAAAACTGGACAGAAAAGCTGCTTTAAAAATGCATTTAAACAACCACTAAGGCACGAACTAGGCAAAAATGATAAATTCTATGCTTTGTCAAAGGGTGTTCAATATTCTACATCTTTACAGTCTGGGGCATGAAATCCTCTTTCTGCAAATCAGCCATGATCCGTGTTAACTGAAAAAGTCTGTTCAACAGAGTTTTAATTCCTCAGCAGGTTTTCCATGAGGAGGAGACCATTTTAGAGTTATTTCAAACTTTTCAAAAGAAAAAAGTATTGTCTAACAACTTAATAAATAAAAACAACTTAAACAATTTACTGTTACCTAATATTTCATGGGTATTAGCTGGGAAATCACAAGGAACCTTCCCCAAATACAGTAGGCTTCTTGGTAATAGATTTTTGCTTTAACACTGAATCTTTCAATATGACAAATGAAGAAGGTACAAAACAACACAGACAGCAAGGCAAATTCATGCACTAATGTAATATACAGGAAGAATGTGCAGATGTTAAGTAGAAATAAAATAAATCAAATGTAGAAGAAGAAAGCTAAACATATTAATCAGGAGTGAAAAATGATTTTGAAGAAAAAACAGTAAAAAATTACCTGCGAGTGCAGAAACATTATAGTAAATACTATGAAAGTGTTGGGACTCAGTGTGTGAAAATGAGAAGCTTCTTCTGACCAAAGGAAATGTCTGCTTTGCACTGAACACTGATAGCTTGTTTTTGCAATGACATGCTTTCATGTGAAATACTCTTTTCCTCCGCAGAATGACACAATAGGAGCACTATCTCAATAACTGGCATCCAGAGTGGGCCCTGGCTGACACTCTGTGGACATCCAAATTTGTCCTACATTTCATCCTTTCAAGTGACCATAAGCATCCCATACCACTTCTAGTTCAGCACAGAGCCCACAAGGCTCCAAAAGAGTTATCTTCTTCATTCAAATCTCATTCAAACCTTGCTACAGTCAATAGACTTTTTGTTGTTTACTTGGGTTTTTTTTAAATCTCTTGTTTTGGTTTCGTTCATCAATAGTGGGGACAGAGGCTAGAGTAAAACATTTTCATGCAATGAAGATATGTCTTTACAAGTTATAAAAACATAAACAGTGGTACCAATACTCCTTTCATTAATTAATGCATCCAAGTTTAGTTGCGAAATTTGTCTCACCTTTACTGTATACTCCACAATTCAGGTGTCTTGAGTTTATCAAATAGTCTGAAAATCAGAACTTCATTTTTCTAAACACAACAAGATACATTCAAGACCAAAAAGCTTGATAAACAGCACTGGGCATTTTATCACAACATCTATTCTGGAAAAAAAACAATTGAAAATCACACTGGTCTGTGACAGAACTTGTCACAGAGAAGGGAACTACTCTTATCACAGATTCATCTATGATTCCTGTAAAATGAAATATTTTCTTTCATGCTTTCAGGTATTAAGGGATCCATAATTACTAATAGTTGCCAACCAATGGTTTCTGTGATATAATAACATGTGAAATAAGTTCTGATGGTAAATACACTGCACCCAAAACTACAATGCTTATTATTTGCTTTGTGCAATAAAATTTCTGTGGTCAACACAAGGAAGAGCTTCAGAGCTTGACCTGACACTACAGAACAAAAAGTTTGTTGCTGTAAGGAGTAAATATATTGGAGAATAAAAATCACTTGTCAGTCAGAACACAAAAAGTAGAAAGATCAGTCAAAACCATTGATAAAATTATTGGGGAATTAAACAGAGGAAGTCTACACAATACACATAAGCATGCATTATTGATAACTAATAAATTATTCCACTTTGGGGAGAAAGGAGGAGGAATGGACTGAAATAGACTGAGTTAATACCATGCATATGATAATTATTTTTAGAGAAATTATTTATATTTCATTATGTGATATAGTGATCGTAGAGTGCTAGATTGCAAAATTGAAAACTATTTTTTCTCTCTGTTTCTCATGGAACCATCTCTCATTTTAAGTGATCACCATGAAATAGAGAACGTTGTAAAGAGACGGGTTTCTGTCCCAGAAACGAAACAAGAATAACCTCTATACCATTCTCAAGTGGCTTTTAGAGCTCTGCAGACAACTAAACATATTAATGATTTGCTATTTATAAGATTATCCTACTGAAGGACCAACATGATAAATAGAAGATGAAATGCAAAAATCTGTTCTGGCAAAACCTTAAGTCTCCCATGCATCTTGTAGCTTTATGCATTAATGTATTTTTAATACACCTCTCTCCTTTTGTGATTAGACTTGTCAGAACTGGAGCTCCAAGATCACTAACAACTTAGTGGGTCAGCGACAGTTTTTCAGAACAAATCCTCCATGTGTGTAAATGTAAAAGCTGCTAGCTAAAGAAAAGCCATTACATTATTGTTATATATGTATTCTGGTTTTATTTTTTTGTCATCCTATAAAACACTACAGCTCACTAAACAATTACTTATGTATATATATATATAAAAAAAAAAAGGTAGCTGTTTTTCAGCTTCCTAACCATGCTAAGCTAAATTAACAGTAGCAGAGAGTTTGTCAGCTATTTTAATAATCAGATGCATTCGTGCTGTAATGGGAGCCTTTCTGTTGTTTGGGTAAGACCACAAATGAGGATTTACTATCCTGAGCTCTTATTCCTGGGTGACAATCACTGAGTGTCTATCCAAACTGGCAACTTGTAGCTATGACAACTGACCTTCAAGATCACTTTTTCTCTTCCCATTATTAACCATTTCGGTGTTATCTGATGTACCAATAGGACATCTTCATAGTTTCTTAGCACATAGCTTGTTGCCCTTAAAGTGAAAACATTTCATTGCCACATCAGTGAAGTCTTTTCTGTAAATGCATGGAAAAGAGAAATAGTGATTCCCTTATCTCTGCAATCCCTGCTCAGGAGTGACTTGCATGTAAGGAATTGCTTCTTCACAAAAGCTGAAGGTAACGGCTCATGAAATTTATTCCTAAAAGAAGAATTGCTCCTGAAACACCTAAGGACTCATTTTTAGGAGGTAAATCTGTGATTTAGGGATTTGATTTTTTCCTGTCAAGTCAGTATTATTCCCTGGAGCAGAGAGAAAAAAGAAGTTGTTTTCTGACAAGCTTTACACTTCAGACATTTAGACAGAAGTCAGACTCACAGAAAGTGCATGTTACTTTTTACATCTCTAGATTTGCTACTAGGAGGGGTATGTAAATCAGTATAACTTTTTAGCATTATATGAAGAGTGTTACTCATATTTCTGCTGCATTTGGCTGGAAGAGGGGAATGGAAGAGGGAAAAAGCAGAAGAACTCCACAGAAGGGTAAGGTTGGTTTTCAGAAAACCCAAGAATGTTCACCATTCCAGAGAGTCAGTAAAAAATTCACAAGAGAAAATTCATTAACTGGTCTCCTAATTGCAAAAACCCAACATCTGGACACTTACAGAACATCAACTCTATGTTATTTATCCTGAAGAAAGGATCCGTAACATTCTCATTTTTCTCAAAGCCAAATACACCAAAAAGCAGGGGGGAAAGGCCTTCAGATGAAAATGGGTTATTTCACTTCAACTCCTAAAACTTAAATTCAAATAATTTTTCATATTATTATGAATTTTAGTGAGACTTCATAGTTTCATGATACCTTTACTATAGTGAAGGTGAAGGGTTTCCCTGTATCTGTATTTTTTGGGAAACTTGGGAAACTGATTAATCCTAAAATAGTTCAAATTGCAGAGATGCAGAATAGATATAGTAAAATCATTAATACGTATTTTATCAGGACATAGAAAATCCTGTACTTACTCACCAAAGGAGAAAGTTAAGAAATCAGTTCTCAAAGACACTTATATCACTTTTGAGGGCCTCTTCCTGTTTCTCAGTGTGTACCACAGACACTCTTTGCACGATAGGTGCTCATTTTAAAAAAAGTGCAAATACGAATCAATATACATTGTCAAAGGTTATAGGAATATAGCATGCAGAGCATTTAGCAAAGAGGCAATTAAATCTGTCCTAGTAGCCCTTGTGTTGTATTTCATTCTACATGATGTAGCTGTGTATATTACATGTTTAACCAAGTGCAAAATATTTTTGTTCACTTTCCTACAAAGCAAATGAGTCAGAAAACATAAAAAACAGGCAGATTTCAAAACAAAATGAAGAGGGGGGAATTTTATAAGATT
This sequence comes from Strix uralensis, assembly GCF_047716275.1. Taxonomy (NCBI): domain Eukaryota; kingdom Metazoa; phylum Chordata; class Aves; order Strigiformes; family Strigidae; genus Strix; species Strix uralensis. The sequence goes on along the minus strand of NC_134012.1, from coordinate 83,329,405 downwards.
TCAAAACAGGCAAGAAAAATACTTGTTCCATAAAGTGTTCCAAGGTACTGAGAAGTAAAAGGGATATAAATGTGTCTTGCATCAGTCAGCTGATATCTGTCAGCAATAATGTTACTTTTAGTTTATCTTATCTATCTGAATTTCACTCAAGCATTTGCTGCAATGTTAGAGGAGAAATCATTAGCTAAACAGCAGTAGATGGAAATCACTAGCAGAACTCTGGTTGTGAGAAAGGGAAATGGTGATGGTTGTACTGAAAGAGGAAATACAGAGAGAGAGGAAAAGCTCTATAAAACAGTAGAAAAAATAGCAATTAGAAAAAATTAGTTTCTAAAGACTGGATGTGACCTCATCTGAAATACTGGATCAATTCTAGTCACTCAGGTCTGGGGAAGGATGGGTAAAAAAAGCAAGGAGCAAATTAGAGGAGCTGCAAAGGAATACCTGCTCAGAGCAGAGCGAGGTGGTAAAATAGTATAGTTGGTTCAGCTTAGCAGAATGAAAGTTGGGGAAATATTTGATTATCAATAAGCTCCAAGGAGACGAAATTTCTAAACTAAAAGGGTAGTGCTGTGGCATATTTACAAATTAGAAAAAAATAAATAAAATCAAATCTGCAGAAACATATGATTCTAGAAAAAGTAATGAAGGCGAGAAATTTAGTATCCTTTTGCAGTAGTATATCAGACTGAGTGATCAACAGAGGCCAGTTTCATTCTGTAGTCCCATGTCACATGGGAGAATAATATCGTGATCACTGTGGTAACAAAAGATGTAAAGATATTTAGATTATATTTTATGTTGGCAAATGTACTGAATGAGAACAAGATAGGAAGAGAAATATCTTCACAGTTCTGACATTAAAGAGCAAGAAAGAGTTAAAATATGCCAAAAATGTTTGTCGAAGTAGAAAAGTCAATTTCTGAAGTACTTAACTGAATGGTTATTCAATACACACAGCATCTAGATGTCTGTTGTGACAGTAGTCTATACAGTAACTTTAGCTTGCTTTATATATAATAAGTGAATATGGTTATAACTGAAAAACCAGACAACCAACCAACCTATTTTCTCTATTTCTTTTGTTTTTATTACTGACAAATCAGCTAGTCAGCAACTTTACAGGCTGAGTAGGGGTCTGTATAATGGTGTAAAACCAGAAAATGAGTGAATTTGGAAGTAGACATTGTTCCACATTTTTTAATCCCTGCTTAATCTATTTTATAACTGCAAGTCTCTAGTTTTCTGATGGGCAAAGTATATACGTGCATAAAAATGAGTCCTGAAAGATTTATATTAATGGCATCTGACATTATTAAAAATTGTTAATACTTTCTTGCCTAAAATAATTAATAACAATTACTGAAAAATTACTACATCTGTTACAGAAAAAAATGTAGGAATTTTAATTTTTACTGGGGCTAAGCTTCTTTGGTAGCTGTTTTATCATTGTTATACCATCTTTACTCCTGCTGTGATAATTTAGGACTTGGCAGAGCTTTGTGATTCAAGACAGCTTTTTTTCTATAGTCTTTTATCTTCAAACAAAATTTCATAGATATTTTTTCTTAATATAGACTAATCATAGTAATGGTGATTTTGGAGCAAATCAAGTGATAAAATGAGATTATTTATATGGCTCCTTTTTTTTAGATAACCATTATAGTGATTAGGCTATATTAAGACTAAAACACCTCTGAAATTTCATTTTAAGATAAAATAATGTAGAAAAGAAAAAAAAAAAAAAAGAAAAACTACTTTGAATCACAAAATTCTGCCACATCTCAAATTATCACAGCAGGGTAAAGACACTCTTTCCCAAAGCTAGCAGGGCACCTTAGGCAATTTTCTACAAGGAAAGAAAAAAACTGCACACACATGCAGACACACAGACACAGACACAGACACAGACACAGACACAGACACACAGAATCTTCAAACTGTAACTTTGTGATGGTGAGAGACTTTGTAACACATTACTAGTCTCATGAGCCATTGAGTCCTGGGGATTGTAAGTGGACTCTGAAGCCCTCGACTACTAAATTCCTGTTATGAATAGCCTGAGTTGCTCAGGACAAGATGTCATTACCATCCAATGACTGTTTGGTCAACTGTGTGAAATGAATTGGTGGCCTCAGTTCAGTTCCTAGTGGACAAGTAATTACTGCTACTGTTGACCTGTGGGCTCTTTTTCACTCTGTTACACAGGTACAAACAAGTAACTCTAAGTAAGTTGAACTAGTGTAAATGCAATTAGATTCTGTCTCTTTGGTAACCTGTTGCAAGCCTGTGTGCCAAGTTTCATGAATTTATGTCAACATAAGTGTTGCCCACATTAAGCAAAGTCCAACATAGCAAGGATGTCCACAGTGTTACACAGAATTTACACTGTTTGTAATCTTGCTATGGAACTACAGGACAGTCCAGGAGGAGTCTTCACAGTCTACCATATGTAATGAGGATGATGGTGGTTATCATAAACTGTTATATACACACTGTTCAGAAGAATAAAACATAATCTGAATTATACTGATAGGCACACGAATTCAGGATTACACTGTAACAGCCCATGAACTTTCACTGTGAAGAAATCAACATCTGAATTCACACATAAGATACAGTGTATGAGAGTAAGGATGTCTTTAAAATATCAGGGAAAAAGGGATATGGAATCTCTTTTTTAAGTTATTTCTTCAGATTAGAACATGCATGAGTAAAAGGACACCCATGTACATATACTTTGAACTGATGCCTTCCTGAACAGAAATGGATTGATGTAGCTTTTGAAATTATAACTTTAGCACTTTGAGAAAGCAAAATTAATTTCTTACCTACCAAAATAGAATAGGTAAATAGGAAATGCTAGTTAATCAATTCATTGGAGCAATTCAATGTATTACAAAAGAGGCAATGTAAACCAAAAATGTAAATCAAGCAAGCACCTCTTCTTAACTCCAAAGCCAATTGGTGTAAACTCAAACATAACAGTGTGTTCATAAGTAGACTGAATAGGAAGTTCCCAGCAGCAAGATTTCTTCACTCAACATATTGAGATTTGTCAAACACAAATGAGCAGTTTCAGGGGAAGTTTGAGGAAAAGAAACCAATCCTGACCAGACAACAGTCAGGAACCTGGATACAGATGTTTGCTCCCTTTTGTAGACCTGAATCTACACTCCCCATGCAAAATGAAAAGCTTCAACATTAGGCTATTCATTCATTCATTATTCATTCAATTAGCTGATGTTGGTACTATTCTCCAGAGAAATGGCTGAAAGGATGGGGAATTAGAGCTCAGCCTCCCAAATCCAGGTGAGAACATGAATGGCCATAAGAGTGCCCTAATTCCTACATTCATGCTTATTCTACACCTCACTCTACCTCTCTCCTTTTAACCTACCAATCCTATATTTTGTAAGGTTTTCACCTTGCCCATCATGTGGGATAGAAACACATTTCATCTTGCATGTTCACAGAATGAGAAAGTGTGTTCTTGCCTGCCACAAAAGGTACACGGAGATTTGGCGACAGGTAGCACGAGCTGCCGCATGGAGGCACGTGTGGAGCTGAATGTGTTAACAATGCAGTAAGTGCCTTCAGTGTCTTTGTTAATAGAGGTTTAAGTCTCAGGCTTGACGTTATTTGAATGTAGTTCTCTGTGGTTTAATTACTATCATTATTATTATAGATACAGTAGTAATTATCTCTTCTCACTGTCTCATTATGTTTTGATCAATTCACATAAAAGTTTACTGTAAATATATGGTTAGGTAACATTAAAGAAAACATATAATTATGGAATATATAATCAAATACCTTCTAAACAGTTGTATGTTTTCCAACAATTAAATGCTTTTAAAATAAATAATTAATTGTTTTTAATAGGTAAGATGCAGCTTTTGAAGCAATGAATATATAAAGCTTTGTTTGTTGACCTCAAATTACTTTACTCCAGTTATATTGATAACATCTAGGTTTCTCAAAAACCTGCTGGCACAAAATCTTTTCAGCTTTATTAATGATTCAGATGGCAGTTTCTGAAGAGACAAGTCCCACAGAGAAGGAGCACTTGATTAATGACCTGGAAACACTTTTCCTTTTCAGCTGATTAAATAAAATTGACTGGATTTTTACATTTTTATAATAAAATGACCCGCAGGGCTGAGATGACACAGTGAAAGCAGCGTGTTCACTCTTCAACAGATTTTTATTTTGTCACTTGTAAAAATGAAAGGGCTAACCACCCAAGCAGAAAAATGCACTTTATCACCGTCCACTGCCGACGTGCTGACAATTGCTGCATACAAATACAAAAACATGGAGGAAACTAGGCTGTGTTTACACTCAGCCTGATTTTGTCTAATGATGACAAAAGGTCTATGACTTCTCAGGGTTGGAGTGATACTATTTAATTATTATGCAAAATAGATTTATAATAACATTACTGGCAATCATAAAAAGGCTTTATAATATGGTCACTTAGAAGTGATACCACATACCTTTCCAGAAATTTGCATATCACAAGAACTTTAGTTTTCTAAAACAAGATGGTAGCTATTCTTAAACAACAAATGAAATTCTAATAGAGTTCCCAGTGAAAACAATTGGAAAAATTGCACTAGCCAGTGCAGAATCAAGACCGAACATCCTTGGCATCGAGTAAAAATAACAGTTTAAACATGTTGTCTCTAAACACACACACTTGCACTTGCAACAACATATAAGGCTGTTGTATGTAAAGCCATAGAATTAGCTGCTATGCCTAGTTTGCCTGAGTACAACTCAGTTTAAGACCTCCTTTCAATCCTCCCTTTTTGTTTTTGTTGTTTCTTTCCTTGACCTTGCCCTTTGCATACAAGCACTTAGCCTGACAAAACAATCAAAATTTTCAGTCTGGGCAAGTAATTAAAAATGTTTTGCACTTTCTTAAAAGCTGTTTATTGGTCTTCCTAATACTAAGCTCTACCAATATCAGTAACCCCTTGTGGGTTCAGTGGGCTGATATAAATGATCTATACCTCATATGAAGTCTTATATGAAATCTATATTTTCTAGTTTAAGTCTCCCTCTCTAAAACAGAGCCACCTTATCCTGACTACTGGGAACAATCCATGGCTGACTCTAGCACTGTGATCAAGCCTAGATATTGGCTGAGAGTTCTAAATGGTAAATGTACAGCAATGAGTGTGGTAATTTTTAAACACTTAATTATGTTATCCTTGAGCCTTGACACAGCAGTAAACCTAGGGTTACATATAAGAAAATGAAAAAACTATACAGCATGTCCAGACCTTCCCAGAACTGCCCGGGTTACTGCACACATGCAGAGTTTGTGTGCAGCTTCTTCCTGAAGTTTCATTTTAAGCCTAAAGAATTTAACAGTCTGCTTTGGAAATAATTTCTCTTAACGAGTGGATGCACTGAATCATTCATTAGTTGTCTTCTACTCTGTTCTGTATCTGAATATCAGAGAAACTTACAGTCTTTGAACCTGCAAGGGAGGAAGATGTATAGCTTTAACAACATTAATCTAACATTTCATTTCCAAGCTGGATCACTTCCATCATCTTTACATCTTCCATCATCATTTCCAAATCTTTACAATTCAGTGTTCAGCTCTAGCATGTAAACATGCATGGTTAAAACTACTGATATTTCTTTGTTTTCCACATGGGTGTTGTGAGCTTAGGCAAGGCCATTGGTAGAATTAGTGCACTCATATTAATGCTGCCAGGAATAGCATAATTTACATGATTTTTGACAACTACTCATTAAGAACTAAGCTAGGACTTCTAACATGTCTGTCACTTTAGCATAGGGACTATTTGTACATTTAAGAAAATAACTCTAATACTTTCTACGACAGAGTTTCTACTCTTCATTTTTAAATAGATATGAGAATAGCCTTTCTGACAATGATTTGACTTAGTTTGTTCATGTTTCAGCTAGAAAGTTCAGAAGTGAGTGTGAATGAAAGATAATGTAGATATATATACAAAAGTGTGTGTATATAGATGCATTTAAGATTAAAGCAACTTTGACTGTTTAAATATTAAGCAAAGTTTATCCAATTTGATATATAAAGGTTGGATAAATTAATTTTTAAAAGGTGTTTGTCACAAATGTCATCCTCTCTCTAATAGAAATCTCCATCAAAATAAAATTGTCAGTAATGTAAAGAACCAGAAGCTTGAGTATTAGATCTCTTAAACCTGGGGAAAATGGAAATTTGCATTCTGTCATATGTTTCACTGTTTAAATTCAGTCAGAATGTGTTCTCATCTGTTAGACCCCTTCCCATCCATCCACACAGACACTCATGCATAAAAGGAAGCAAAAACAGTGGGGACATAGAAAGAATTCAATTAGCTTATTTTTTATTATAAATTAATGGTGACAGTGCACAAAATAGTGCTCAGATACACTCAGTCTTCCACAAAACAGTCTGATCTCACTAATTAGGGTGAGGGGAATCATTAAACTAGATGAATCAGATAAAAGGTCAGGTTGGATGTGAAATGACAGGAAAGGGGGAATAATCAACCATAACAAGGTATGGCTGCTACATCAACCCCGTTTCTGTGAAAAAATTTTTCACAGAAAGAGTGGTCAGACAGTGGAATAGGCTGCCCAGGGAGGTGGTGGAGTCACCATCCCTGGATGTGTTTAAGGGTCGTTTAGATGAGCTGTTGGGGGATATGGTGTAGGGGAGAACTTTGTAGAGTAGGGCTGATGGTTGGACTCGATGATCCCAAGGGTCTTTTCCAACCTGAATGATTCTGTGATTCTATGATTCTATGATTCATATATTTCTATTCTTGACCTTTGATATTGGTTAGCCAAAGGAAAGGCATTGAGGCAGGAGGAGAAAAACATGAGTTTTAACTGAAACCTCTGAAGAACACACAGCAAGAAATATTTTCTAGGCAGTACAGATTTCCAGAAATAAGAGGTGCAAGTTATGTGTTGTTTCTAATACTGTGTAACTCATGTCTTACTGATGGAAACTACTGGGCAAGGTTCTTCTTTAGGAGCATAGCAAGGCACATCAACCGTGGAAACTCAATGCTGGTCTTACAAGATCAACATTTAGGGTCTAATATTTGTACACTGTAAGTACAAACTGTGGTCCTTTATTTCTCTTAGTAACTAGAGAACTGATTATTGTTGATTCAACCAAATGGAGGAAAACAAGGCATTGCATTTGGCATGAATAATCACTTGCACAAGAGCAGACTGAGAAATAACTGGCTGGATGTCAAATCTGCAGAAGATAATTTAGTGGTTCACAAACTGAATGTGAGTAAACATTTTCATGGCATTGCTCAAGGGGCAAACACCTTACTATCATAAACAGGGACATGGCCCTCAACAAAAGAAATATATTTTACATTCAGCTTAGCACTAGAGTGCTAGGCTTACTCAGTGATGTTGAGAAAATCATGCTCAGTTGGAAAGAATCCAGAGAATGGCAGTATGAATGATCAGATATCTGTGAAAAATGGTCTTGCAAGGAAAGAGCTGAGAGAATATGATTGTTTAATCTAGAAAAAAAAAAAGGACTGAGACACAATGCTTTTTGAATCTTCAAATATATTGCATAGCTGCTGCAAAGAAGAATAAATTATTTCTCATGCTTATGGCAGATAGAAAGGCAAAAGGGAGATTTAGGTTGACTACTAGGAAATATTTTCTAACCATGAGTAGCAAAGCAAAGGAAGGAGTTGTCTGGGGAGATCTCTATGAGGGGAGACTCTGTTCTTTAAGAAAAAATGAAACAAATGTCAGAAAGGAGTAACACAGGTATAGGCGATGCTGCCTTGGGCCACTGACATAGAGCCAATGACCTTCTGAGGTCACCCCCCAGCTCTCGGACCCCTCCCAGCTTCAGTGACTGCAGCCAGTTGTCAAGACAAACTTTGTTGACCAGTTCCTGTGGTCTTTTGAAATTCCTGAAATACTACCATTTATAACCACTGAAGCATCCACCTTGCCACCGGAAATATGATCTTACACAATCAGTACCATTTATGGCCAAACTAAACTGAGATACTATCTCTGAAAGGAGAAGACAGTGGAAAGTTCACAGCACAGACATTTTTCACCTGTACGGCATTCAAAAGCAAGTATACTACAAAATAGTGGCAAATGATTTTAAGGCACTCTAGTGGTTTTGCTGTCAAACAACCTTTTAAATAAAGTTATATTAAATACATTAATAAAAGTATGTATTATTAGAATTTACTATTAGAATTGACTAAAAATATTAGAAGCTTTTAATGATATTTTTATGTTCCATAGACAGAGGTTTAACTGTAATATTTTCTGAAAGGTCCTGAGGAAACTGATGTCTGGCAAGTTCCTCAGCACACTTAAAATGTGGGAAAAAAGTGAAAATGCTATACATTTGCTGCAGAGGCAAAAATTATACCACTGCATTCAGCTACCTTTTTATGCTTTAAAGTATTATAAGAATCCAGAACCCAAACTTTCTCAGGCTTCTGTTCCTATTTATCTTAAGTGGATAGATTGAATGCAGACCAGTGCAGTTTACTGAATTTTAGTGTAGACAGTATAGAACATTTTCCTTTTATTGACTATGTGGAAATATCAGACAGATAAGTTTGTTCTCTGTTCTTCTGTATTTACTACTGTATCCCTGCTAGTTAGCTCCCATTTTAGTATTAGGCTAAAATAATGAATACTTTTCCAATGCTAAATCAGTGAGGACACTCTTGTATATCTGACTTTTGGAATAAAACCTACTTGGTAGAGTTTTTGTTTCCCTAAAGTGTGTCAGGTTTTGCACCGATTTCAAAAGTGTTAAGATTAACCACGTGCTACTAATATTTTCAACATGATGAAAACCTATGCTTAAGCTTATCTGTGTTTTTTCTTCTTAGTCTCAATGACTTTTTTGTCCTCATTTAAAATAAATATTCAATATAGAAATAATTTCTGGTAGATGTCATCAGCAATTGTGCCAAAATTCCAGCCATTCAATAAATACTAATATAATGTGACTAAATTGTCAAGTAATATATAGGCTTGAACACTTAAAGAGTAATTGAATGCATAATTTCCATCAATTTCACATTGTGGTCTCACTTTTTCATCTTTCACCAGGACATGCATCTTTGAAATAGATCAGTAGAAGGAATACTGTGAACTTTTTCTTACCTGCACGATTTCTTTTCAACTAGTTATTTCATAAAGGAAGATGAAATCTTTATAAATACAAAACAGTTCAGAAAGCTTTATTGTTTTTGGTTTTTTTTTTAAAAAAAATCATTTAAAGCTTTTAAATGAACAGGACGGTACTTGTTTGAACATGTGGAACATGCACAAAATAGAAATCCTATAAAATAATCAAACAGGGAGAAGGGAATCTTTTTTGGCCTCAGTTTCTTATTCAACTTTTTGTCATCTATATTTCAGGATTAAATGTTCAACCTATAAGTATTTGGTGAGCAATATGAGAGATAATGAGCAACAAGATTAGTCTTCAAATAGGGCACTAAACAGAGGCTTTATTCAGTTGTAAATTCTGTACAGACTTTGTTCTACTACTAAAGTGTTAATCTGTTAAAACAAAGTTAAAACTCAAAAATCATGCAGATTTTTTTTCCTCCTATCAGGTTCACTACCTGTTGCTCCTGCCAGTCTTGTGTTGCAATTGCCACAGCTTAAATCATGACTGGATTGGATACGACTAGGTATCAGTAGTACTGAATCTGATCAGCTTATTTTGAATGTGTTCAGAATATCAGGCTGCCTTTTGCATACTGACATATATTTGACTAAATGTTTTGAGAAAAAAATTCTGGTCGTTGCCAGAGGGAATTTTTAATTTCACAAAAGCATCAAAATACATTCAATGGATGAAATAAAAATATTTTCCTTTTAATGTCCCCTATATTTCATAACTGAAATCATAAGAATGCAGAGCTAAGGCAAGGTATTCTCCTTCAGTGTAGTCAATCATATCTATTTTAGATGAAAAAATTAGTAAACAGCTAAGCTACTTTAGCTTCCCATTTTTAGAATTGTTACTGCTTTCAGTTCCCTCTGTGGTGTCCTGTTTGACTGTACTCAGTCTGCTTGCGTGTATATAAACCACACAGACATAATTAAGTCACCTTATAGCCTCACTGAGAGAAACCACAGCCTAACAGGTACCTGAAGCTGTTAAGATTTCATGTCATACTACACATTTTCTAGTGTTCCCCTCTGGAAAGATGTAAATTTTTTTTTGGTCAGTTGGAAGCCATTACAATCTGGAAGTACAATAAATCATTTCAGCAAGTATACTGGGAATATGTTTTTAAAAATTTTTCAGCCCCCATTTCTCTTTAGTATTAGCTAGAATTAGCTCAGAGAATTGTCATTAATTAACTACAATCATCTCAGAAATAATGAGCTACCATAGACAGGAAAGCCTCATGTCAAAGCCATCAGCAGAAAACTTATGCCCTGTGTCATTTAAAAAGAGAGATCAGTACCATGTTAATTTATTTATTTAGTAGAATAACGTCAGGCTAATTGAAACTTTTTTCTATAAAACTAGTTTACCAAAACTTAGACAACTGATGAAGGTTTTCCCCACAAAACAGAATGTCTCACTTCCAGTGGGGAAACTCACTCTGCCTATAAAATTGTTGTAGCAATCCAGTGGATGCTCAACAGAATCTGCGATCTCACAAAGTAAGGAATGTATTAAAACCTGCAGAGAAATGCAATTTTGGACATATCACTAACTGGTGGATAGCTTTAAATAGTTTTCTGCTCACTGAATATTTCATATCTCTTTCCTAGCTGTCCATCATTCCCCAGACACTATGCAGAAAACTTAGGTAATTGATCAAGAATTAGAGATTCCACTCAAAGTCACATGTCTAAGTGAAATGTCTAGCTGTTCCATGATGCTAGATTTTTTGTAACACTGTTTGGAGGGAGAAGAATGAAGTCAAATAAAACAAAAACTAATCAAAGATTCTTTCCTGTGTGCTTTTAAGAAACCAATGGCAAAGGACAGATGTCTTCAAAGATACCAAGACCTTAAAATACCATCAGAGTTTTCCCCTAATCTGGTAACTCAGCATTTTAACAGGACAATTATCTATGCAGTAAAAGGTGGGGGGGAAAATCAAAACCTTAAACTGAGGAATGTTGTTATAAGGAACTCTACATAATTGAAATGGAGTTGGGTGATGAAGTTGTTTGGGCTCCCCCTCTGTGGAAGTCTCACTGAAGAGTAGGAGGGTTGTGTTGGATCAATTTTCCTTAAAAGTAATTTTCTTAAGTAGTCTAGTTTTCTCTTTTTAGTATCTGATTTGGGTTGTTTTCATTTTTTTTTTTTTTTTTAATGTGTGATACACATTTCTCTCCTCTTGTGGGAATGCACAAATCTCATTATTCTTGTAAAAGAGTTTATGTTTTAATGTGTAGAATGGTAGGTTCTTTTTTTTTTTTTTTCCCATTAAAAGGCTTCAGCGTCATGTTCCAAATATTTTCCTAAAGGTTTTTAGGGGTTTGTTTCCACTGTCTTTGTGAGAAATTTAATTTTCATAGAATAGTTTTTCTATAATTTAATATGTAATCTGATCAGTATTTATAAGAACAGGCATGCAAAACAGAGTTTTTTTTATGAAGTTCATGACATTGTGAGCTGAACTGGATTACAAAGACAGAATTGAACAAAATGTTGCCTGCTACTACTGTTTTCATTGACATTCAGCAGTAGCAAGTTCCTACTTCAAACTACCTGATTCCACACACACAGCAACCAGGCAGGAGTGAGGGATTGATGTTATGGGAATATGAAGCATTTTTATATGTACTCAATCTTAAATGAATGATCATAAAATACATACTATATGTGACTATTAAGTCACTTTAGGACTGGATAGGGCCATGGAAGAGGGGCTGGGGTGAGGATTCATACCCAGTGCATGTTAGAGAACAACCTTTCATTTGCAGATATCCAAGCAAATCTAAAACTATATCCTCTTGGTTGTAATGTTGATTATTCAGGTTCAGAAGAGCAGGAAGCTAAATGGATGCTTTACAGTTGGAGGTTGAACTAGCTCTTCTTGAGAGTTAATAGGTTTAACCACTCATCAAGTATGTCAACAATGTCCCTTATTGCTTTCCAGAATCCTCTATTGTTTATCAAATCTACCTAGGGAAAACTTCTTTCTCTGCAATAATTATGGAAAAAGGGAGTGTTGTTTACAGTAAGATGCATACATTTCTTGCAGCAATAAAAAATCACTGTGTCTTACAAAACATATTTACACTTTTCTCCTCCTAGATATGAGTATTATTTCCTAATAACTATCTGATTTTCCTAAAAATTAGTTTGAAAAATATTTTCTCTAGTCCTGAGAGCGAAACAATAATTTAGAGGAGCAAGATCATGAGTTTGCTTACTTTAGAGTAACTCTGGAGATACAAAAAAAAATCACATAAAGAATTTAGAATGTGCAGAATTTAGTCCAGTAACAAATGAAACTATTTTTAATTGAAAAAAACATTGCTTCAATTTTAATAGAGACTAGAATTATAGAATTAATGTAGAATTATTATTTCCTCTGCCCTTTTATAAAGATACCTGGATTATAGTATAACTTCTAATGTTTGAGGAGAAATCATATTGTCTTTGGAAGAAATGATCCAATTTGAAGACACCACAACCAGAGGCTTTTCCAGAAACAACATTAGGATCATTTGTACTAGCACAAAAGGTTCTGAATAGTAAGATTTTTCTTTTTCTGTAGGACCTTGTTTTCTAATTAAAATCTTCTGCTTTGATCACTAATCCTGGGGAAGAAAAGAACCCGTATGTTTCATAAAACTTCCAGAAACATATCACCTATAGAAGCTAAGGTTACTTATTCCTTTCTCATTCATACTTTCAAAATACAGTGCCAGCTTCCTCTAAAATATATTCAGCTGCAGGCAAAGCTAGTGCAACATCAAGAAAGTAGTTACAAGCTATGCAGATAGGACTCAGGAAGGTTATATTTGTGAGTGATAAATTATTGTTATGACTGGCCCATTAACTAAAACCTCTTTCAAATAAAAACTTACATATGTGTTCATCTCACTTTACAACTTATTAATTTTATATGTATTTTTCTAGATTTCTACAATCTGAAAGTCCTTCATCTTGCAAAGACTTTTATTATTACGTCCAGAATAAGATCATTAAAGGAACATTCAGAAAATTCTGTTTTCATTAAAAATAATATTAGTATTGTATCTTTGTTGAATAATTTTAAATTATGTCAAAATCACTGATTTGAGAACAAAATTGAAAATCATTTTGGAAGTTTACTTGAGGAGTGTTAGGCACCAACACTCCTAAAACATCAGCTGTGAATTGACCAAGAAAAGTTAATGAATATTCACGTCCTGCAATCATTTATAAAGCCTTCTAACTCCATATGTGAGACCTCATGCAGAAATGTGTAAGCAATATTAAAAGAAAAAAAAAAATCTTTATCCATCTTCATAATAGAATCCCAGCTCTGTAATGAAAACAGTATATGGCATCATATGGGGACAGAAGAGGAGGCAAGGGCAGCAGAGAGATGACATTGTAAGGGCTGATAAATAATGGGTCTCTTTAGTATTATACATTCAAAGCAACATATCACTTTGAATTAAGTTTTGTCTTTTTTTTTAATTTTCTTATGGAGAGCAATGTCTCTAAGAGACACTTCACCTTCAGTTCTACACTTCAAAGTGAATTCTGACTTGGCATCTCAAACTCTTGTTTGTTAAACTAAACAAATAGTATAATTTCAAGAACTGTAAATATCAACCAGACCAGGCCTCAAACATAAGAAATAGCTCAAAACAGCATTTTGCATATGTAAGTAGGTTTTCAAAACAAATTCTTTGCCTCTGAATATTAAATATTTCATCTATGCATTTGCATGAACCAGGACTGTATAGGTCTGGAAGTGCACTGGCTAGCTTGGCTCTGCAGTCACATAGATGACTCCTTTGTGGATTAAGTTTTCCAGATTAGCCAGCAGTAAAACACAGAGTGTCTACAATTCATCTATTCCTAAGGATTTTGATACTTTTGTAATGACCATTATCTGAGACAACTGCCACCAATATGGAAATACGTATTTTAGTATGTTAAGTTTTTTAGTTTTCAGTTTCTCTTTTGACAATAGCTTCAGATGCAGTTATATCATCATGCCTCAGATTTTTCCCTCCAAGTTTAATAAACAGATATTTTAAAGATTTGACAATGACCAGCCTCAACTGTCTCAACCTATCAGACTAAACAGACTGGACAAATTAATCCTGTCTTCCAAAGACCCTTCTGATATTTTGATGGTGTCATCCTGCTTTCTTGGAGGAAAGGTTGCTGCCTTCATTCATATGCTCTTCCCTTCAGCTGATCTCTCAGAGACACTGACTCTAGCTACACCCGTTTGATGAGGAACAAATCAGTAAACTGCTATTTTCCAAAGTCATTGTCATGGATATGTGTGAAATTTGGCTAAAATGGATACCTTTGGAGACAGAGGAATGTATTAATTACCGTGTGGGAGAATTACCTGTAAAAGTAATGCTAGGACAGGTAATGCCATGCTTACCTTGCAGAAACAGGATTTCTCTACCTTGTGATTTTTCAAGACTTCTGGAAATGTCAGGTAGCAAAGTGTGCAAAGTAATCATACATCATTCCTGAGAGCATAACGCAAAGACTCACCAAGGGAAGATTTGAAGTTTTTTCACCTGAGATTTTACTTCCCACTAGACTTCTTTGCTTAAGGGAAAAGCCTGAACTACTATTTATTCCCTAAATAAATGTACCTGTAATATATTCAGTGTACTAGAATATTACTTAAAGAAATCTCCATGCTATCATACAAGTGTTGAGCTTCTTAAAGTCCACTGAGTCTATACAAGATTTCTATCAGAAACTAAATCATTACTAGTGCTAAGCTGTTTTGTAACTGCTCAATCCAACATGTGATTTGTGGCAATATAATAAGATCTAAGCAAACCTACTATCATCATTTAAACAGAAAGGTCAAAACTAATTGCCAAATTATGCGATGACAGCTCTTTTTTATATTTATTTGAAGTTACAGAAATCTACTGCTTCTTTTTATGTTCATTCAGTAAAATCTCTTTGATGCTGCTTATTTTTTATAGATTCAGTTCTGACTACTAAATTAAAATTAGTATAGAAAGACTACAGCTTACATAAACAACAATCAAGCAAATCCTTACCAATAAAATATGCAGTTTTGAGGCTTATTTATACTTACCACTATATGGTCAGGTATCTGGAAATATAACTCTGGAAAAAGTTCTTACACCTGCTTGAATACTGGCTGATTTATTGGTGAGAAGTTGGCATCATCTACCACGACTTGTGCAAAGCTTTTGACACTGTCCCACATGAAATCCTTGTTTCTAAGTTGGAGAGACATGGATTTGATGGATGGACCACTTGGTGAATAACAAATTGGCTGGATGGTCACAGTCAAAGAGTTGCGGTCAACGACTCGATGTCCAAGTAGAGACAAGTGGCAAGTGATGTTCCTCAGGGATCAGTATTGGGACCACTACTGTGTAACATCTTTGTTGGTGACATGGACAGTGGGATTGAGTGCACCCTCAGCAAGTTTGCTCATGACACCAAGCTGTGTGGTGCGGTCGACACGCTGGAGGGAAGGGATGTGCCATCCAGAGGGGCCTGGACAGGCTGGAGAGGTGGGCCTGTGAAAACATCATGAAGTTCAACAAGAGCAAGTGTAAGGTCTTGCACGTGGGTCTGGACAATCCCAAGCACAAATACAGGCTGAGCAATGAGTGGATTGAGAGCAGTCCTGAGGAGAAAGACTTGGGAGTATTATTGGATGGAAAACTGGCTATGAGCCATCACTGTGCACTTGCAGCCCAGAAAGGCAACGGTTTCCTGGGCTGCATCAAGAGGAGTGTGATTCTTCCTCTACTCTTCTCTTGGGAGACCCCATATGGAGTATCGTGTCCCACTCCAGGGCCCCCAAAATAAGAGCGGGTCCAGAGGAGGGCCGTGAAGATGATCTGGGGGCTGGAGCACCTCCCTTATGAGGACAGGATTGTTCAGAGAAGAGAACGGGAGACCTTATAGCTGCCTTCCAGTACTTAAAGGGGGCCTACAGGAAAGGTGGAGAGGGACTCTTTCTCAGGGAATGTAGTGATAGGATGAGGGGTAATGGTTTTAAACTGAAAGAGAGTAAGTTTAGATTAGATACAAGGAAGAAATTCTTTACTGTGAGAGTGGTGAGACACTGGAACAAGTTGCTCCCTCCCTGGAAGTGTTCAAGGTCAGGTTGGATAGGGCTTTGAGCAACCTGGTCTAGTGGAAGGTGTCTGTCTCTGCCTATGGCAGAGGTCTTGGAACTATGTAATCTTTAAGGTCCCTTCCAACACAAACCATTCTATGATTACATGTTTATATGATTTTAGATTTGTCTATATAGCTTTTTCATAAGCATTTTTTAAGTATTTCTTCATCAAATACAAAAAGAAATTAAATTATATTTTTACTAGCTAAGCATTATTTTGTTATTAAAATTGCAAGAACATTTATTTTACATAATTATAAAAATGAAATTATTATGATTTAATCTTGCAGGTCCTTGCTTAACAAACAGTTCAGCAAGAATTCAAGCATTCTAACATACAAAACCTTGTCTTTTTATTAGTCCTGACAAACAGCGAAGGTCACTAAGACTTATCTGTTATGTTGCGAAGTGTTTGGTTCAAGCATTCCTTCTAGGGGAGCTTTTTGCTGTTTGCACATCTACAAAGAAAAAACACCTTGCTAAGAGGCTGTAACCTGGACTGAGAATATTGGCAGTACTCTGTTATAGGCACATTCACTTTGCATAGCACATACTAGGTATATAAATGACCCGGAGAAGAACTGTTGTTAATGATGAATTATGATTTCTAAACATTACATTTAAAAATTTAACCTTCTTAGGTGAAAAGTCATTGTTGCTTCAGCAAGGCATATTGTCCATAATTGCTAAGTTGTATTATTGTCATTTTGTTTTGCCACACCTCTCACATCCCTTTCTGCTTGTCAATGTTGCTGGCATTACCAAAACCATCTTAGGTCCACATAGAAGTATATAAAATAAAAGGCACAAAATATAGGGCAGAAAAAGTAGCCAGAGAGCTGTTTCATTTCTTGTTCTTGAATCCTATATAAAATAGATGCAAAACTAACATTAGAAATTTTTCTTAGTTCTGCATTTAATAAAATAACTCACTCAAAGAGAATTTTCTTGTATGGAGATGTGATTCTATTGTCATATTCCAGGCAGTTTTCTCCCTACCATGTTGTGCTAGCTATTGACAAAATAATAACCTTGTAGATGGATCTATAACTGTTATGAGATAATAGATTAAATGTTTTCATTCATCCAGATAGTTGTAATTTCCACCTTTGATTTTCTTGCTTGTTAATACTTAACTGACAGAGTTGATAAGGTTCTCATTCTATTTTTACAATTACAGAAAAGTCAAACCTAAAAATTTTTAAAAAGAGAAGAAAAATATGAAGAGGTAAATACCAATTTTGCCTAGTAATGACTGAAGGTTTCATTTTCTATGTTGCTTTTACTTGGATCTTGGTGGAAAAAAATACAGATCAGCATGCAAATAGTAAAGAAAGATCGGGGAGAGGAAGTCTATAGATCATAACAGGGAAATTGTAAATTATATTACATGATCCTGGTTTCTTGTTAGCAATATACTAGTTCTGCCCTGACTTTCTCCTAGGGTCCATTCACTTGATTAGGGGTAAACACCATCATTTTACTCTGGAATTATAGTAGTACTTCTACTGGTAAATTTATGCATAAAAACTGAGATCAGGCTGTCCTGATATGCCCAAATGTCGTTTCTAATGTGCCCAGTTCTTTCCCTGTGAAGAGTAAACATGAATAAATCCTTATAATTTTCAGAACAAGCAGAAACCAAGTAGTTCTTTTTTATTCACTCCTTAAACTAAAACGGTCTGTACAATCCTGCCACTGTTAAGAATTCATATTCATTTTCAGTCTATTTCTATGATAATTTGATTCAACAACCAACATATAACTTCCGTGAGGTGTAGATATTGAAAAATAAATGGTTACTGGTTTTGAAATGACCAAAAATTGTTTTCTTCAGTAATGTTAATTATTTAAATTTTTAAGATATTAGAATAGTTTTATAGTATTTTTGGCTGAGAAAAGTCATCACAGGTTTTTTTAAATGTCTACATTTATATGTGGGACTAGACTTAGTAACAGAGTTGTGAAAACACTTGTTTTTAGCTTGCTGACTGAACCAAAACAGTTAAGAAAATAAGTGTATCAAGATGATGGGGTCTTTGAAACAAAATGAAGCACTTCTCATTTTAATTTTCATATCTTTTCTTCTTTTTTAAAAAAATTAGATATACCTAAATGTTGTCTAGGAATTGTAATTTTCTATGAGAAATTAAGCATCTTCACTGGAAAATGCAAAACCAACATGATCAAAGTTTGAGCTGCATGAAAAGCAAACATGAATGTCAGATTTGGTGCAAAGCCACAGAGTTGATTGCCACAAAGATATGTTTTGATTAACTAGCCCTTTCACAAAAATTGTTCATCTCGTAATGTAATATCAGCTTATCAGCACTGTGCTTTAAGGAAACTAGGAAAAGGTGATATTTCTATTTCTGTACCATGTTAGTTTGTGTAGTTTATATTCTCTTCATTAAGTGAACTAGAAAGCCATATGTTTTTCATTCTTTCTGTGAACTCTGATACTACAGATTTGTCTTTCAAGGTTAGCAGGGAAAGTCTCATAACTGAGTCACAAAAGTTATTTATTGTGACTGTACCTGTCACATGGCAGAGCTAAGAATAAAGCCAGATCAGCTATTGTAAAGTGGTGCAGAACCACAACTGAAACTCTTGTTCTATACATTTATACATGTTTAAACATGAAATAGCACGTGCATTTCTCTATGCACATATAAGTATTTTGGCAACACTTTATGTAGAAGAATATATTTGCCTAGAATGTATTTTAATCACAGCTAGGTGCTTCCTCTACCAGATAGGCCCTCTCTGCACAGTTAGGCTCATATTTTAGCTTACACATAATTTATATATGCACATATATAAGCCAGGAAGTAACATTTGTGCATGACCAGTTAGTTGCAAGTTTCAAATCTGAAAGGCACAGCACAGCTTCAATACTAGTGTCTCTGAAGGCAGGCATATATCCTCACAGCACCTTTTGAAGATTGGCTTAGTTAACCAGGGACAAAAAAGAAATCTTCCTCTCATGGATATTTGTAAACAAATCTTGTGACACACAGACATGTACATGCATGCAGTCTCAGTCACAGTTCATTAGCATTCTATATATTAATCTGTTTGACAGTTCTCCTACGTGTAAGTATTCTACAAAGAAACTAATGCAAAGACTAGCTGTTACCCTAAAGTGAAACAATATTAGACTATCCCAAGATGTTAATCAAAAGGTATGCAGATCATTGCACTTTCAAAGGAAGTCTGTCTCTATCAGCATCAAAATCAGTGGACTGGTAAATCTGCGGTGTCTAAATGATGTTTATAGTTCTGCTGTTACGTTTCTATTTAGTAATACAGTACACATGACTTCCTTCTTGCATGTGGCTGATGTCTGTTGCTCAGCTGAAGAAGCAATTGGAAAATCCTCTTTATTCTATTTTCCTACTCCTTTTTATATTTAAAAAATTTCATTTAAAATTATTTTAGTTTGCTCTGAAAGTAGCAAGAAAATGCTCATAATGTACATAGCAACAATTGGCTAACATCCTGGGTTTCATTCTTATCAACTGTTTTTATCTGAAGACCTGCACAGTGGGCACAGACTCGCTGTCAAAGAGCAAAAGTTAAGGAAGTGTTACCTCCTCCATACCCACTAGTAATAATTTCTGCAATATGTCCCTGTATGACATGATGGTGTAGGAATACATGTTTTCCTTCTCTCCCTTCCCATTTCTTCAGATGAAAATAGAAGATAGGAAGTAGATTACTGGTTAACTAAAGTTCATTTCTACTATTTCTCTTGATTTCATATGTCTAGGCTATATAGAATCATAGTCTCATATAATGGTTGGTGTTGGAAGGGACCTTAAATATCATCTAGTTCCAACCCCCCTGCCGTGGGCTGGGACACCTTCCACTAGACCAGGTTGCTCAAAGCCCTGTCCAACCTGGCGTTGAACACTTCCAAGGAGGGGGCAGCCACAGCTTCTCTGGGCAACCTGTTCCAGTGTCTCACCACCCTCACTGTAAAAATTTTCTTCCTTATAGTTACCCTGAATCTGCTCTCTTAGTTTAAAAACACATTTATTAAGCTTATTAAAATAAGTTTAAATATATGAAGGACTAAAAGTACTTTCACCTGAATGTATGGTCTGGTCCATATCTCTTACCCCTTTTGTCCTGGTTTTCATGGGAGGAGTTATGTGCATGGCAGGGAAGTAAAATATTAGGGCGGTTTCACTTGTACAGTCTACTCTAGATGAAGTCTAGTTTTAAGCATAAAATTAAACTAATTTATGTTTAATCCAAAGAACTACTCTTGAGGCTAGATGAAGCCAATGTAGGACACATAAGGATGTATGGAGGAGGTAAATCTTGCAAAAGAAACCACTGAGGAGGTTTGTCTTCTGGAGTGCTTTGTTCTTTCGCAGTAGGTGTTCAGTAATTTGAATGTATGTCTCAGCAGTCTGATTTCTGGGGTTAACACATTTTACCAGAGCAAGAGAATGAATTCCAAGCATAAAAAGCTCTATCACAGAAATTATAACATGTTCACAGGGAGTTCCAGCAGAAGAGGGTGGGACTGGTCATTTATCAAAATATCTATTTGTCTTTTTAGATTTCTTGACCATATCTATTCTCATGATACTGAAGTCCTCTCTAATGTAAATGTAGTCTATGTTCGTGAATTATGCATAATGCTGTCTAATTATTTCTATAGATATTTCCATATTGCTGATCATTGCAATATCTGCATCTCCAGAATAATTTAGTTTCATTAACCTTCAACTGACTATATATAAAACAAGTGGTATTTGCTCTGACAAGTACAGCTAAATTTTTCTCTTTTTCACTCGTTCAATATTAGCCTTCTAGACAAAGCAATGCTGTGGAAAATAAGAATGGTGAAGCAGAAAGAAAACAGTCTAAACATTGTTCAATATGCTCATTGTTATAGAATAGAAAAATAATACCTGTAACTCATTGTTAGTCTATTTACCATCTTCAGGTTGCTTTAACATATAGCAAACATTTACAAAAACACTTTTGGCAGAAGAGCACTGACTTGGTTGGACTGGATGATCTTCAAGGTCTTTTCCAACCTAGACAATTCTGTGATTCTGTGACTTTGGCAGTTTTACAAGTAAATGTCAACTCTGAGTTGTCCCAGGCCTCTGTGCAATACACCAGAGATTACTTGGCATCCATGAGTAGCTGACCTGTTCCAAGCAGCAATCTGTATTCTCATTTCTAAAGAATTCTAAAAGATTGTATTTAAAGAATTCTAGTGACTGCTAGGAATGGTTTTGTGCAAATAAATAGCCACTAATATTTTGTGCACAGTTTTCCTGTCAAGATTACAGAACTTCCAGGTTACTTTGTATGTACTTTCTATGATCCATTTGTTACCCCAACTCAGTGTGTTTCACTAGACTTTTGTCTTAATTTTAGAGTAAAAAAATACAAAAATAAAGATGTTCATGCCTTTTGAGATATACAGAGATCAATATCAATATATATAGATGCAATTCATTCAGATCCACCTTACCCAGGATGCGTCCAGCGGTTTGCCTAGTCTTTCTGTAAGTGCCATGAGGTGCTTAAAAAATACTGCTTTTCTGCAAAATTAGAGATTTCAGCAATTAAGAAAAACCTTGATTCGTTAGTATTGTTTTGACTTGAATAACACTAACAGAATCACAGAATCACAGAATTGTCTAGGTTGGAAGAGACCTTGAAGATCATCCAGTCCAAACATTAACCTAACACTGACAGTTCCCAATTACACCAGATCCCTCAGCGCTATGTTGACCTGACTCTTAAACTCCTCCAGGGATGGGGACTCCACCACCTCCCTGGACAGCCCATTCCAATGCCTAATGGCCCATTCTGTAAAGAAATACTTCCTAATATCCAGTCTAAACCTTCCCTGGTGCAACTTGAGGCCATTCCCTCTTGTGCTATCACTTATTACTTGGTTAAAGAGACTCATCCCCAGCTCTCTGCAACCTCCTTTCAAGTAGTTGAGGAGGGCGATGAGGTCTCCCCTCAGCCTCCTCTTCTCCAGACTAAACAACCCCAGTTACCTCAGCCGCTCCTCATACGACATGTGCTCCAGACCCTTCATCAGCTTCATTGCCCTTCTTTGGATACACTTGATCAATTCAATGTCCTTTTTGTAGTGAGGAGCCCAAAACTGAACACAGGAATCAAGGTGCGGCCTCACCAGTGCCAAGTACAGGGGTAAGATCACTTCCCTGTCCCTGCTGGCCACGCTATTTCTGATGCAAGCCAGGATGCCATTGGCCTTCTTGGCCACCTGGGCACACTGCTGGCTCATGTTCAGCTGGCTGTCAATCAGCACCCCCAGGTCCCTCTCTGACTGGCAGCTCTCCAGCCACTCCTCCCCAAGCCTGTAGCGCTGCTGGGGGTTGTTGTGGCCCAAGTGCAGAACCCGGCATTTGGCCTTATTGAAACTCCTACAGTTGGCCTTAGCCCATCGCTCCAGCCTATCCAGATCTCTCTGCAGAGCCTCCCTACCCTCGAGCAGATCAACACTCCCACCCAACTTGGTGTCATCTGCAAATTTACTGAGGGTGCATTCAATCCCCTCATCTAGGGCATCAATAAAGATGTTAAAAAAGAGTGGCCCCAAAACCGAGCCCTGCGGGACACGACTCGTGACCAGCCACCAACTGGATTTGACTCCATTCACCACAACTCTTTGGGCCCGGCCATCCAGCCAGTTTTTCACTCAGCAAAGCTTGTGCCCATCCAAGCCACAACCAGCCAGTTTCACCAGGAAAATGCTGTGGGAAACGGTGTCAAAGGCCTTACTATGGTCAGGGCAAAAAACATCCACAGCCTTCCCGTCATCCAATAAGCAGGTCGCCCTGTCATAGAAGGAGATCAGGTTTGTCAAGCAGGACCTGCCTTTCATAACCCCATGCTGACTGGGCCTGATCATCTGGTTGTCCCACATGTGTTGTATGATGGTACTCAGGATGAGCTGCTCCAGCAGCTTCCTGGGCACTGACGTCAAGCTGACAGGCCTGTAATTTCCCAGATCATCCTTCCCACCCTTCTTATAGATGGGCACCACACTGGCCAATTTCCAATCTGTTGGGACCTTCCCGGTCAGCCAGGACTGCTGGTAAATGATGGAAAGCAGCTTGGCGAGCACCCCAGCCACCTCCTTCAGCACCCTCGGGTGTATCCCATCCGGTCCCATAGACTTGTGTACGTCTATGTGATGCAGTAGGTAGGTCACTGACTATTCCTCCTGGGTTGTGGGGGGGTCGTTCTCCCAGTCTCTCTCTTCTGGCTGAGGAGGCTGGATTCCCTCAATACAACTAGTCTTGCTATTAAAGACTGAGGCAAAGAAGACATTAAGCACCTCAGTCTTCTCCTCATCACTTGTTACCATGTTTCCTCCTGCATCTAGCAGGGGATGGAGACTCTCTCTGGTCTTTCTTTTGCTGCTCACATACTTATAGAAACATTTCTTGTTGTCCTTGGTTGCTGAAGCCAGATTAATTTCTAGCTGGGCTTTAGACCTCCTGATTTCCACCCTGCATAGCCTCACAGCATCTTTGTAATCACTGTGAGTGGCTAGACCCTTCTTCCAAAAGCTGTAAACTCTCCTTTTCTCCCTGAGTTGCAGTCAAAGCTCCCTGTTCAGCCAGGGTGGTCTTCTCTGTCGCTGGCTTCTCTTACAGCACCTGAGGACCGCCTGCTCCTGAGCCATTAAGACTTCCTTAAAGAGTGCCCAGCCTTCCTGGACCCCTATACCCTTCAGGACTGTCTCCCAAGGGATCCTGTCAAGCAGGTGCCCAAACAAGACAAAGTCAGCCCTTTGGAAGTCCAGGATGTCAGTTCTGCTTCCCCCTCTCCTGGCCTCCCTAAGAATAGAGAACTCTATTATTTCATGATCGCTGTGCCCTTGTCGTCCTCCGACCACCACATCATCCACCAGTCCTTCTCTGTTCACAAAGAGGAGGTCCAGCAGGGCACCTTCTCTGGTTGGTTCACTCACCAGCTGCGTCAGCAAAGGGCATGACTTTCCCTTGCTACCTCAGTAGGTTTTTTTAAGACAGACAACAGTCATTTTTAATAGAGGAAACCAGGATATTTCATATGAATTAAATGATGATAAATATTGGGAAAAAAATAGGTTTTTTACAGAACAGAAATATACTTGCTAATACAGATTTAATAAATAAAAGATTTCTTTAATGAGAAGTATAGATAAAAACTTTGCTCAAATTTAGATGAAGTAGGTTTAAAGAGACAATTACATAACACTTGGTGAAATAAAAGTCTAGTTTGGGGATTCGTAACTTCTTCAAATTTTGGTGAAACATTTCATTTTTACAATGGAAACTGTCAGAAGCTTTATCATTACAATTACTCCATTTTGCATTTTTGGCTATAAGGTTTTCCATGTCATATTTACAGAAATAAGTATTTCTGTAAAACTTCAATCAGCTTGATACAGAGAAAACATTGTAGCATATGTTAAAGACAACTTTTTTTTTTCTTTTAACTTTTTAATATCACAAGAAATTAGAAGGATAAATATATTTGCTATTTTGGGCAAAGTCATAGCTTACAAAAAACACAGTTTACAGCAATTTGGAGGGGAAAGAGAAGAGGTTCAGATACTGAACTTCAGCAACTTCTGCTCACTGTGAGTTCTGGGCTGAGCAGGACCTTTAAAAGAAAGAAAATCCATTCTCAGTTAGATAAAGGATTCATCAATCCCAGTAATCTGTTTCCAACAGTGATTATAAATTAATATTCAGGAGAGAACTGGAACAAGTCAGGGACTTTTTCTACCAGTTGTGAAGCAAAATTATATGTACCTGAGCTAAGAGCCAGGAAAGCTTCCTTTTTGCCAGTCTGGTGGGCCAGGACACTATGGAAACAATGATGTTATGGTATAAGATTCAGTATTAGTATATTTTCACTGATATATGTGTCCTTTTAGTTCATTATCCTGAAGACAATTATGAAAGACAATGCATTCTCAACTGAGGATGAAGTGGAATTATACAGGTTATGAAAGGAGTTCAGGAGAGAAACAAATCTTTTTCTGAATGTTACTTTTACAGAAAATTAATTTCTTTACAACATAAGGCTTCCCTGAAAGGAATTATGCTTGTTTAACACAGAAGTCAAATAGGACAGAGTTGATAACCATACTATCTATACTGGCATAAATGTGCACACTTCCTTATCTTGATCTTCAGTTAAGATTTGGCATAAAAAAGAATGGACATAAAAGGATGTTTCTCATTATTAAATAAAGTAATTCTTAATTAAGGATTAAAGTACAAGACAAACTTGGTTTTAAAAAAAAAAAAAGCAAGACATGGAGAAGTTCAAGGCATTTCTTAATATGAAGATATGATCTCTTTTATTACGTTTGACTGAAGATCATATGCAGCATGTACATCAAGCTGCAAACAATGTAGAAAAGAGTAAAGTTTTGAAATACAAGGTTTTTTTCTTCTCTGCATTGAACTAACTTTAGGACAAAAGAGTACAAATATTCTTAACTTTAAGAAACCATGAGTTATTACTAGAAGAGACCATATGCATTAGCTTTCTGCCCTAACTTTTCTTTCTCAATTTATGTGTGTGGTCAATAATTTCAAAGTGAACTTCAAACAGGAAATGTTTGTAAGTGACCAGTAGTGTTTCTATAAAGGATATAAGATAGAAGAATTTTTAAAAACTTAAAAAGTTATGACTTAAAATAAGAGCTATTGTCTCCCTAAACCTTACAGCTTTGAACAGTGACACAACTGACAAATATAAGACCAAATTATTTGGCTTCTCTCTTGACAGATACAATGTATTGTTTCACCCCTTGAAAGTTTGCATTTTTGATTTACAGGATTTCTAATTTCTGGGGCTTTTTAAAATGAATTTAGGTTCAAAGTGAACTCTATTATTTTTTTCATATAATGTGCTGTAGTATGAAGTTTTTCATTTCAATATTCTCAAAACACTTCATAATATAATTTATTCCTAGAACTCACGAAGTAAATAATTTAACTTTCAAGAAAGTAAAAGCAAGAAAAAGTTTCAGGGTAGTTATCACCTTAAAAGGAGCACATGTGTCAGAACACACTTTATAATAATACACGTTGGAAGAAAAAATCTTTGAAACAAAACACTGCTCTGTACCAGCTTTATATATACATGTATATATTAATTATTGTGTGTGAAAAACAGAACTTGAAGAGACACTTGCAAGCTACTAACAAAGCTAACTGTTGAGATCACCAGAGATTTCTTTGTGTGAACTGAAAAGGGACACCACAGCACCTACTCTTCCCTGATGTGACAATGGACATGTCTGTGGAAATTCAGGCAATCTGAAAAAACGACTATCAATACCAAAGAACACTCTACAGTCTAAAATTCTCATCTCTTCTAAGAAGTATCATTTTAAATCGACCCTGACTTTCACCTAACTAAGAGTGTGACTCGGACAGTAAAAGGATGTTTAGAGGATGATTCACAAGTATAGAGACACTGTGAATTTTGCTCATTTCCACTTTCACTTCAGGCTTGTGTATCTCTGATTATTCATGCTACCTGCAATAACTTTCTCCCACTGTCTAAACTTTTCCAAATAAAACTCAGGTTTTAGGTGACTGAGGAGTATGCCCATTATCTAATCCATAGAGATATCCCTAATCACTCTCATAATTTTGGCTCGGTCCCTAAAATAACTATATATTAACCTGGTATGTGTTATTCAAAATATTCTTCTATAAGGCACTCTTCACCATGGAACATATCACCAAAGGACCATATATGCCTGCCTTTTTATTTCCAAAACCACCTGAACATCTTCCTATCTCAAATAATGATTTTGGATGCTGAAACATATTTACAGTCAGGCCTTGTAATATTCTAAAGAACCTCACTAAATCCATAGTAGTACTACTTACAGGCCAGACCAAGATAAAAATGCAACATATCAAACTATTTCTATCAGCAGAATGGCTGCTGCTTCCAATTGATGAAAATGTGTTTTCTACCTCAAAGTGTCCTGTCTTCTCAGTATAAGACAGCCTGCGCATCATAGAACATTAATGTAACTTGACACATACAAAATATAAAAATATAAAAGGGCATAAAGTAATATTCAAAACAAAAATTGTGAATTCTGAAATGAAATATTCCACTATGACATTCCAGCACTCCAACACAGATCTTTCTACAAATTTTCCTAAAATGATGTGTTAACATGAGAATAGGACAGAGGAATAAAGAGATCATACTAATACTGTTAGATGTAGAAGCAGTTTTGAGACATCTTTTCTTACAAGTGTAGGGTTTTGCAACTGTTAATTTTCAATTCACTGTCATCTCACAATAGAGAAGAATTATTTTCTTTGTAAAGTAATATGCATGCTTTATAATTTGTGTGCAATTTATCAAGCATATGGTCAAGAAACATTGTTTTTGATTCCACTTGCAGAGACTTCAGGTAATAGACTTATGGCAATATAAGGTTGGAAAATACTCCAGAAGTTCAAGTAGTTCACTCCTTAGCCAAATGGCAGAATCAGATAATCATATGTCACCCCAGACAGATGTGTCTAGCGTGTTCCAAAAAGCCTCAAGTGATGCAGAATATAAAATTTTACAGCACTTTATATAGGAGAGGTACGTGGGAGGCAGCAGCATTCACCAAAAAAAGTCTTTTTTTATTCCTGTCCAAGCAAGAGGAATTTCCAAGCATGCAATATTTTGCTATTAAAAAAAAAAAAAAACAAACAAACAAAAAAACAGCCAACAAACAAAAATATGTGGTCCAGCTTTAAGTCTGTTGGATAAAAAATGGGTGATCTCACTCTTGGTTGTCTCCCTAATAGTCTGTCTACAGGTCAAGATGCTGGTTAGCATTGGTGACTGTGAAATTAAAACTCTGCAATGCAGAGGTTTAATTTTGAGGTAAGTCTTTGGAAACAAGACTGCCTACTGTAAACGTCCTGGGTATCATTAATTTTTTAGTAGTTGTGTTCTTAAGAAATTTTGTTCTTTCTTGTGGAAGGTACCTACCTACCTATTTTAGCCAAGAGATTCTCCAGAGTTCCTGCAAATTGGGGCTTGAATTGCTTAAAGCTTTAGGAGAGCGATTTCATGGATTTTTCCTTTCTGATTTCACTGTTGGTTTGTTGGATTTTTCTCCTTTCTCCTGTTGTGAAATACATCCACAAGCACAAATTACCTTTTCCTGTTATTACAAAAGAGAGATGAAAAAAGTAAAAAATATGATGTCAGAGGTAAAGAAAATCTCTTATTATTTTACCATTGTACTTTAAAGCAAACAAAAATACTTCTTTGCTGGTTATAGTTTTAGAAAGGTAAGTTGATAGTAACCAACAAGCAGTTAATCACCAAGTGAGTAATCACATTCAAATATAAACCTGTGGCTCATTCTTCTGGTCAGTGTATTTATTTTGTCTTTATATTTCTTGAAAGTATAAAAAAGAAATTACTGGTACAAAAGATATCAATTTCAAATCCACAGATGAAGAAAAAATCTTTTTATATTCTCAGATGACCCTGTTGGCCTGAACAGCAGGAATATATTGTTGGCTAGAGATGAGTTTTTTTGTTCAATAAACATTTTAGAGTAATTATTAGCAGCTTAATTACATCTTTTAAATTCTTTTTTTAGTTCCCCTCTGAACTGAAGCTTTTACTGGAGCCTGTAAAAGACAGTAGGGCAAAGGGTGAATTCTGAAATGGACTGTAACATTTTTTTTTTTCTTTTTCCCAATTAAGCATGACCAACTTTGGTGAACACAGCTTGAAGGAATGACAACTTGAGATCCCTTCCAACCTTAATTACTCTATGACTATGAAAAGAAATTCAGCAGCTAAACTCCTATGGATTTGAAAATTTTTGTTCATGACCAGACTACTATCAAGGAAAATGAAATGGAAGGAAATGTCATGCATTCTCATTCATGAATCACATATGTCAGGGATCTCAAAACATCTTTCAGTATGCTCCAATGTTACATTGGATTTTAATAGTAAACTACTAATAAAGAGAAGAAATGACTGGATCACTTCCAGGAGATTTTGCTGCCAACATGAGGAGAATAGGCAGGCATAGAAGTTGCTTAGAAAACATTTTAGAAAAAATATGGCTCATTCAAAGCTTAATAAGGTGAAGTTGTGGTATACAGGATATAATATATTTCCTGGCAAGAATATAAAATAAAATTCTGTTCATGTATTATACAGTAATAAGAGTCGTCAGGAAACTGCTTTTCCACCTGTCCCCTACTAAGCAGACCATATTGACAATATAGAAATGAAAGTCCAAGTATTATCACTAAAAACTCAGCAGACTTTGGATATGTTGACTCCTGAGTGCAATCACAATATGTATAGGATATTAGTTTGGATATCAGGGCAGGAACACTTAGAAGTTTAATTGCTTTTTGTGTTCTTCTGCTGGCAAGGCAGTCTTTTGACTTTTAAATGGGATTTCCTTTTATTTTTTTTAACTGGGATGATGTTTTGAACCAGTATTTGCTACTGATGAAAAGAGCCCTTGATTCATAGTCAGAGCACTATTAATTAGGTTTAAGTTAGGAAGTCATTACTTTTACAAATAGATAAAATACTTGTGGGATTTTGTTAGATGTTATCTTTTTAAAATCTCTCTTTCCAATTCTCACACTTTAGTAGAATTATCCTAAAAGTATTTTTGATTTTTCTTAAGTACTCATTTTTGATTTCTATGGTTTGTTAAGCACAGCAAGTGCTTTTATTTTATTCATATCTAATTTAACTCATGTTTCAATAACATTCATTCTGTGACATTTTGGTCAAAACATTGCTGCAGATTAATTGTTACTGATATGTAACAGTCATGCTTAAATTGCTACATCATACAAAAATGCATCATTAAAGCACAAAAGCTTCCTGCAAACAAACACAAGCATCTTCAGTTTTTTTGCCTTAAAAATGTGCCTAAGCAGAAAGTATGTTTAAAATGATGTTTTACACGTGCAGGCATACATTCGCATGCATATCTGTGTGTACATGAAAGAATGAATTCAGTGTTGGTGAAAAAATTTGAAATGACCAGTCAAGGAGTTACTCAATGGTTGTATGTTAATTGCTGACATTTACCTTACTCAGCCTCACATTATATCACATTAGCAGCAGTATCAACTTCTAATAAGGTCTTATCAAAATGCATCATTAATAAACTGGGAGAAGTTACAGTGCCCACATAAAACTAGACTTCTCCATTGAAAATCAGACTTTGTTCCCATGGTGAAGTGTGCTTCTTATCTCATGAAGGTACTAGAATTTAAAATAAATTCAATTTACAAGATTTTTGAATTTGAGTTTCTGTCCCATATTTCTGATCTTTAGACATTGTTTTTCAAGATAATTGGGACTACCAGTTCACAAAACTTTTAACATAAAATGTCATTTGTCAGTTTAGAATTGAAAGTGACTTTTAACCACCATGCTGAAGTATTTTACTGTGATCAAAATATATCTGTACTCTTCCATTTTGGAAATGATGTCTTAAATAGGGTCTGGTCCAAGGTTCCTTACATCCTGTTTTTTATTAAAACATAGGTTCATTCTGGATCAGGCCTTCCAAGATGGAGTGTGGTTGCAGAACCCCTGTGAGGGACGGCCTTAGTTTTAAGAAGAATAAGTTTGGTGCATCATGCTTAATTTTTGGTCATACAACAGAATGGGAGAATAAATGATCTATATTAAAATTGCCTAAAAATTCGACTGACTTGAAATTAATGTCTTCTTTATAATTATTAAAAGAAATTAGAATATCTAATTTCAGATTAATTAGAGTATTGTAAAATGTCAGCAAATGAAATAGTTGTTCCATCTAATGACTGTTCTGCATTGGCTGATCAGAGAATACGTTCTCTGTTAATAGCCACAGTAATCATGCTGCTATATACCTGGTACAGAGCCAAAAAAAAGGGTCTTGTTTCTAATGATGTTTGGATAAATGATCTTTGTGAACAGAGAAGGACTGGTGGATGATGTGGTGGTCGGAGGACGACAAGGGCACAGCGATCATGAAATAATAGAGTTCTCTATTCTTAGGGAGGCCAGGAGAGGGGGAAGCAGAACTGACATCCTGGACTTCCAAAGGGCTGACTTTGTCTTGTTTGGGCACCTGCTTGACAGGATCCCTTGGGAGACAGTCCTGAAGGGTATAGGGGTCCAGGAAGGCTGGGCACTCTTTAAGAAGGAAGTCTTAATGGCTCAGGAGCAGGCTGTCCCCCGGGGCTGTAAAAGAAGCCAGCGACAGAGAAGACCACCCTAGCTAAACAGGGAGCTTTGACTGCAACTCAGGGAGAAAAGGAGAGTTTACAGCTTTTGGAAGAAGGGTCTAGCCACTCACAGTGATTACAAAGATGCTGTGAGGCTATGCAGGGTGGAAATCAGGAGGTCTAAAGCCCAGCTAGAAATTAATCTGGCTTCAGCAACCAAGGACAACAAGAAATGTTTCTATAAGTATGTGAGCAGCAAAAGAAAGACCAGAGAGAGTCTCCATCCCCTGCTAGATGCAGGAGGAAACATGGTAACAAGTGATGAGGAGAAGACTGAGGTGCTTAATGTCTTCTTTGCCTCAGTCTTTAATAGCAAGACTAGTTGTATTGAGGGAATCCAGCCTCCTCAGCCAGAAGAGAGAGACTGGGAGAACGACCCCCCCACAACCCAGGAGGAATAGTCAGTGACCTACCTACTGCATCACATAGACGTACACAAGTCTATGGGACCGGATGGGATACACCCGAGGGTGCTGAAGGAGGTGGCTGGGGTGCTCGCCAAGCTGCTTTCCATCATTTACCAGCAGTCCTGGCTGACCGGGAAGGTCCCAACAGATTGGAAATTGGACAGTGTGGTGCCCATCTATAAGAAGGGTAGGAAGGATGATCTGGGAAATTACAGGCCTGTCAGCTTGACGTCACTGCCCAGGAAGCTGCTGGAGCAGCTCATCCTGAGT
Source organism: Strix uralensis (assembly GCF_047716275.1). NCBI lineage: Eukaryota > Metazoa > Chordata > Aves > Strigiformes > Strigidae > Strix > Strix uralensis. Next base: position 83,297,038 of record NC_134012.1, on the reverse strand, counting down.
ACCATCATACAACACATGTGGGACAACCAGATGATCAGGCCCAGTCAGCATGGGGTTATGAGAGGCATGTCCTGCTTGACAAACCTGATCTCCTTCTATGACAGGGCAACCTGCTTATTGGATGAGGGAAAGGCTCTGGATATTGTCTACCCTGACCATAGTAAGGCCTCTGACTCCATTTCCCACAACATTTTCCTGGTGAAACTGGCTGGTTGTGGCTTTGCTTGGTAAAAAAACTGGCTGGATGGCTGGGCCCAAAGAGTTGTGGTGAATGGAGTCAAATCCAGTTGGTGGCCGGTCACGAGTGGTGTCCCACAGGGCTCAGTTTTGGGGCCACTCCTGTTTAACATCTCTATTGATGATCTAGACGATGGGATCGAGTGCACCCTCAGTAAGTCTGAAGATGATACCAAGTTGGGTGGGAGTGTCAATTGGCTCAAGGGTAGGGAGGCTCTGCAGAGATATATGGACAGGCTGGAGCGATGGGCTAAGGCCAACTGTAGGAGTTTCAATAAGGTCAAATGCCGGGTGCTGCACTTTAGTCACAACAACTCCCAGTAACACTACAGGCTTGGGGAGGAGTGGCTGGAGAGCTGCCAGTCAGAGAGGGACCTGGGGGTGTTGATTGACAGCCGGCTGAACATGAGCCAGCAGTGTGCCCAGGTGGCCAAGAAGGCCAATGGCATCCTGGCTTGCATCAGAAATAGCGTGGCCAGCAGGGACAGGGAAGTGATCTTACCCCTGGACTCGGCACTGGTGAGGCCGCACCTTGATTCCTGTGTTCAGTTTTGGGTCCCTCACTACAAAAAGGACATTGAATTACTTGAGCGTGTCCTGAGAAGGGCAACGAAGCTGGTGAAGGGTCTGGAGCACATGTCGTACGAGGAGCGGCTGAGGGAACTGGGGTTGTTTAGTCTGGAGAAGAGGAGGCTGAGGGGACACCTCACTGCCCTTTACAACTACTTGAAAGGAGGTTGCAGAGAGCTGGGGATGAGTCTCTTTAACCAAGTAATAAGTGATAGCACAAGAGGGAATGGCCTCAAGTTGCACCAGGGAAGGTTTAGACTGGATATTAGGAAGTATTTCTTTACAGAATGGGTTGTTAGGCGTTGGAATGGGCTGCCCAGGGAGGTGGTGGAGTCCCCATCCCTGGAGGTGTTGAAGAGTTGAATTGATGTAGCGCTTAGGGATATAGTGTATTTGAGAATGGTCAATGTTAGGTTAATGTTTGGACTAGATGATCTTCAAGGTCTTTTCCAACCTAGGTGATTCTGTGATTCTCTGATAACTATCTATTCCTACAATATTATAGGTATTTTTTTTCTATCCCAGCAAAATTTCCATCAAGAGTCTGCAATAGAATGTGATAAAACACACAAGATGTTGTTTCTTTACTGAGGACTGTATAAGGTCTGCCTGAAACGGCAATTGAATTGAAATAAATTGAAATGACATTATATTTTCATGAAAAGGTGATGTTTTTACCAAAAACTGAAATATTTACTGAAATAGAGTTTGAAGTTTAAGTTCTACCAAAATCAAGGTGAGTAGACACATTCCTTGTACACTTTCACCTTTTCAGAAAAGCAAGTTTCTCAGTTCTCACATTGATTTTATTATCTGATACTTGTACAGTATTATTGTTGTGACAGCTGAGTGCCATATGAAACATTGAGCATTAAGTTTTATTTTCATTCAGTGCTGCAATATCACTCCTAAAAGACCTCTAAAGGAAAGAAACATTAAGTGATTTCACAAGCAGTTTCTAGTGTCTCACAAAATTAAAAAAGTAATTGATTATCATGGTAAATCTGCAGGAAAATCGTCCTACTAAATTGTGCCAGCTGGCTAAAACTGAAACATTATTTAGTCTTTCATTTCAAGATATAGTGATAAATAATGTTTTCTCCATAGAGAAAGGAAATAGCAAAGAGACATTGATTGCAGTTCAACTTTAGGAAATTACTTTGTAAAAATGCATGTTGTTGGATCCCACATGTACTAGGTCTTATTCTGATTTAGTAAAATGATCTTACTGGTGTTAACTTTGTCCCCAGAGTGCTGGCTGCAAACTGCAGAGCACTGTGTGTGCTACCAAAAGCCCCTATGCCATTTATTTTATTGCAGAATTTTCCAAAGGTGGAATTAGTTTTGCATTGGTGTTATGGGGAAGAATGCTGGAAAGCAATCAGGTCTCAGAAAGATGGCATTGAAGCATTAGAGTGGTCTGTCAAACTTTTTAAACTGATTACTATGCAAAGCAGAAAATCGAGTTTAACCTCAGTGTCTATCTAAGATTGAAGCTGAAGGGTATTTTCTTGATACATAAAGCCTAAAGAGACATCTGATTATACTTTTGCAGGTATAACAGGTAATTCTCTTCAGTCTTTGCATCCACTCTTTAAATGATTTATCAAAAATAAAACAAACCAAAATTTGAGTTACTGTCTATTCAAATTCATATTCTGACCACTAGAAATAACTGTCTTCCAAAAAATCTCTGTTCACATAAGAAAGTTGTCATAAACATGGTGATAAATTGCTTAAATTAATTACAGATTAATAATTTATTATTATTACTAATAAAATTATTAGTAATACAGAGCACTTACACAGTATATCATCAAACAGATTGGAAGCAACAAATCTACCTGAACAGCAAGAGGCTCCAATATTTTTCTTCAAGTAGCAGGCTACAGCTGACTTGGGAGTAGGCAATGGAGAGTGGGAAAAAACAAAGCAGAAAGGTATACTTATGTCATCCATCATCTCAGCAGCCTGAGAGCTTCAAAGTGTTCCCAGTAGACATTATGTTTGCTTCTCCCTGAGAAAAATATTGAAAGAGTTAACATTTGCTCTCTCTGGATGAATCCAACTTGCTGCACAGGGAAAGGATATAGGTAACTTGAATTTTATTCATACAAGGCACCATATTTTAGGAAGATATAAAATTCTCAATAGACTGTAAAACATTCTGTTTTTCAGATAGTGGCTTAAAATGCTGAATAAGGTAAAAATACATATTGTCATATACAATATGACACAACGGAGTTACAACACACAGAATAATTTATATATAATTTTGACTCCGCATCTGATATTTTCTTGCCAAACAAGCTAAACCCCATACTGATAAGAATGCAGTAAAACTTTATACCTTGTATTTTAAACCCCACATCTATGATTGCACAAACTGCATGGTAAGCCAGACAGCACAGTCTATGCTTTTCTCTCTTAAGGAGAATGACAGGCAAATGTCACCAACCATGCAGGTGTTCATTAATGTACAGCTAAAGCCATCACATTGCAACCTAGAAACAATACAATGCAAAAATGAGAGCTCAGAAAGCCTGTGTAACCCAATGTGCACATCTACCAGGAGCTGATACTCAAATAAACAAGCAGTTCATTAGTTTGTTATTACTGGTCCTAAATGTATAAAACTCTCCAAGGAAAAACAAGGCACCATAGTCACAATCTGTTTGGGTCTGCTGAATTCAATCAAGAGGACTTGGAGAGTGCATGTTGGTGCTGTGAGACTGAGGAATGCAAGTGGCGGCACAGGGTCTGAGGAACCTTCCACAGTCTGTTTTGAACCTGCTAATGTGCTCTGCTCACTTAATGGCATCTTATAAAACATCTGGTCTCAAATGCTCAAATATTGATTCAGTATATGGAAATCTAGTATTACACTACTGCTGTTTCTAGGAACAGCTTATGTAAACAGATCTGACATGATTGTGCCATATGGTTTTATTTCTGAAGTGCTTTGACTACATTTTTTAGGGGAGGGGGTGATTAATTGGAGTGATTTATAGGTCCCCCTCACTTCCTTCAAGGTGGATGATGACTAAGCTGTAAAAGCCACAAATTTTGGTGTCCAGGTTCATAAGGATTTTCAGTTAATGGTTAACTGAATGACAAATCTCTGCTGTGCATTCACGTGTGACTTCAGTGAGTGGGTGATAAGGCCTAAATCCTCCATAGAGTACAAATGTGCAGGCTGAAAAGGAAGTATATTTTATAGGCTCTATGTTCTTTACCATGCCACATTTACCACACATTAATGGTATTAGCAATTACAATTAGCAATTAGCAAATACAGGGAAATGAGAGGCTTTGAAGAGACAAATATGTTGTGGCCCTTTTGCAAACACCAGTAACAACTTGAATATTGTACCTGGGTAAAGAGGAAAGCTGCAGGATCTGGGTTAGGTTTAAAGTCTAAGTAATTTGGTCAGCTTAAAGATGCTGTTTGTCCTGACATTCCTTCCTCACCAGCCTGACTCTCAGGTCCTGCCATCTCAGGTTGTCTCACAGTACTGCCATATTTCTGACAAAACTCTTTGTCTGGCTACTCAGACACACCAAAAATAGTGGTTTATCACTTGGCAGATCTACTGATATCTAGATAGAGGATGTGCAGAGTCATGTGAATACTCCTATGTGACAACCTGGGGCACGGGTAATTGAGTAGAAAGTAACAAAGATGTATGCAACTGCTGAACTGGTGTCCTTCATCTCTGTTCCATGTATCTTTGTCATGAACATCTGAACCTTGAAAAACTGTTTTGTTCAACTACATTTGACCTACTCCCTATTCACTTTACAGGTCTTTTGCTCACATGGTTTTGTGGGTGCAGTTCATTCCCATGTTTCTGCTATGGGGTTACCAGAAGAGGCAAGACAGTAACCACCTGGTAGCATCAGAGAGACTCACAGCTGTGCAACTGTCTCCTTACGCATGTTTCAAATAAAACATCTCTTAAATATTTGTGCCACTTCTGTACTTTTGATTAGTTACACTGTACCCATGCTAGGAGCATACTAAAATGCCTCTATCACTCATCATTTGGTGCTGCTAATTATACACTCATACTTACCTATTGTCCTCTTACATATGAAGTTCACCAGGAATGGGGAGGGGGGAGCAGAAACAGTGTTACGTACTGAGCCGGCTGAAGGTTAAACCCTTGAGACAGCTGTCCCTTGGCAACCCCTAGACACATCCATGAAGTTTTTAACTTTCAGACCATATAGGTCCTAAAACACCCAGAATATCATATTGCAAATAAGTAAATTACCACATCAGATCAGACTGGTAATCTGTCTTGTGAAAAGCCTCTTACTGTAGAAATTTCAAACGTTTTAGAAGGAACCTTCAATAAGCAATTTTTCAATGCTTAAACAGAGCATTTCATTCAGCTCAGTGGCATTTATATATTAGCAGTATGTAACAAGTTCTGCTGACTCATTTTGCTGAGAGAAGACTATTTCCTTGTCTTACCTTGGAATGACAGGTTTATTTAATTGATTCATTACTCTTACATTTATAAGAAAGGTCAAACAATACTTCTTGAGTGCCTTGCCACTGCTTATCATTTTAGTATACAACTTTGGCCTTTCTTGTATTAATATGTCCCCCAAGGGAGAGATGTCTTTCCTTTTTTTGGTGGAATAGTTTGTTCTTTATTATTCCTACTTTGGGATTCCACCAACTACTAGTATATACTTTTCAGCCAGAAGTGATAAAGGCTGAATACAATGCTAAATATGAAATGGCACTTGGCTTGTACATGGCACTTCCCTAAGAATATTCTTCCTGTTATTTATAACATAAGCGTTTTAAACCAATGTTAATGTATTCTAACATTTTTAAGGTGACACAAGACATTGAACCAGGTTTAAATTGCAAAGATGACATTATTTGTTTTCACACTTTCTGTATTTTAATATCTTGACCATAAACTTTAATTAACACAAGGCTTTTTTGTTGTTGTTGTTTTCTCTTTTCCCACTGCCTACTCCTGCAACAGGGAAAATATATAGAACTTCAGGGTTTTCTTCTTCCCTACATTAAAAACCAGTTTACAGATGTTACAGAGTCTCCTGATTTACCCTATGTGGATGTGGAAAAGAGGACCAGCACTTCTCCATTAAGAAAGCTCTCCTCTCTCAAGGTTGAGGGGTCAAAAATGCCAGTCTCTGACATTTCTTCCATACAACTGCATGTCATGGGCAAATCCTTCATATGCAGTGATATTGCTTCTCTTCTGCTCCACCTGTCTGTGTCTGACCAGCAGTATCTGGTGGGGCTTTATGGACTGAGAAGGAAGTGGTGAAACCAAGCAGGGAAGCTGAGAAATCTCAGCTGCAGTCCTTTGGGAGGGGGTCTGGTGTAGGATGAGGCACTCTGCCAAGGGTGATAATCGTTTGGGGTAGGGAGGAACAGGACAGAACAGAAAGGTAAACAAGTGGTGTCTGATGCTTCAGGGTCAGGATAGCTGTTTAAAGAGTGTGTGCCAGCAGAAGAAGCCTGTCCAAGCTCAGCCTATTTAATCCTTCAGCTATAGCTGGTGCCAGGCACACTAGGCTCATCCACCTTGTGGAACCACAGTATCAACAAATGACTTAGCATCTCCCTACTGTGGGTAGCCAAAATGTAAGTATAACAGCATTTACCTGCATAGATCATCCCACCCTCTTCTTGCCATTTTCTGTGCCACTGCTGAAAAGCTTTCTACAGCTAAGGGAGGAAGCAGAGCAGTCATATTGTTCTTAAGCTTTTGTGGGAGGTAGTGACCAGTCTGGACAGTGAAGTAATACATGAGGATCCCTAGGCCACTGCACATCATGCAGAAGTTTTAGCAGAGCATGAAAGGAAGCACAATGCTCACCTGAAGGGTAGTAAAGTCAGATGACCAGGGGTAGTCTGGGTGGAGAAAAACTCCTCTTGGAAGACTGGATTCCTGCTGAGCTCCTGCTGGCTCCCAGGTACCCTCTCAGCAGGGTCCAGAAGTCTCCACTGAGCCTTTCCCACCCTGACCAGCCCCAACATGGGCTCACCTTCCCCCTGTTCCATGGCAGTCCCAGCCAGCACCCTCAGTCTGGTCTGAGGTCATGCTGTAGGGGTTCAGTGAGGCTCAAGGAATTAACACACCCAAAATTGCACCTGTGTTTTAACATTTGGACTAATCATCAGCTTATTAGCTGTTCTTCATAAACACAAATTATTTTGAATGACTATGAAGATGTCACTCATACCAGAAGGGGCTTACAGATGTATACAAAATTTAAAATATTTGGAGAAAGTCTGATGATTTCTTTTTAGATATATGCTACTTGTGTCTCCACAGATTTCCTCCCTTCCTCTTCTCTGGGTGTTTCTGTGTGAGTTGATAAGACCTTGTGCTTTTGAACCTTTGGTCTCTTCTTCCCTGAAATGCTCCTGCAACCTGTAATTTTCTGATGCTTTCGCCATTTCACGGGTATTTCTGCTGCTTCTGTCTTACAGATTTTGCTTCTGCAGAGTGCTGGGCCTGTAACTATGGCTCAGACCGTGGTTTTCTGAGTGACCCAGAAGTCCACAGAAATCTCAGATATTAGATTTTCAAAGAATAGTGAGATAAACAGAGTCGAGTATGTGTAGATGTGCATATAAGGGAGAAGCATAAAAATACATCATTTAAGGCTCCTAATCATCTAATCGTATTCAAATATGAGGATCTTCAATACCTCAATTAGCATAAATACAAACAACATTAATTGCACCTGAAATATCTCATACGTTAAAAAGAAAGTTGGACTCAAACTGTTACCATTTAGAATTAGCCCCAGAAATTTTTGGCTGGGCTATGAAAAGCTGATGAAACTAATCAAACGCTTGCATCTCATCTCAGAATGTTTTAGAAATTCTTCATTCCCTCCTCTTGATTTGGTTTTAGCTTATGTGCAAAACCAGATGGAGGCCAATTTTTTATATTTGGTTTAAATGTGGCCCAGGGGAATATCAATCTCTCTGGACAAATTGATTTCAAAAGAACCTAAGTGTTTAGTCAATATCTAACGGTGATTATTCATGGGGTTTCTGGTACCATCAATTATCAGTGTAAAACTTCCCGTCACACAGGCTTGAATGTGAATTCCAGATAAGGCTCATTGTTATTCAGAGGTTCAGGATTGATAATACTCAATGCAGGACTGATCATTTTAATCTCTGTAGTTCTTTTCATGCAGGCTTTAAGAAAACTCAGGGAGAAAAGGAGAGTTTACAGCCTTTGGAAGAAGGGTCTAGCCACTCACAGTGATTACAAAGATGCTGTGAGGCTATGCAGGTTGGAAATCAGGAGGTCTAAAGCCCAGCTAGAAATTAATCTGGCTTCAGCAACCAAGGACAACAAGAAATGTTTCTATAAGTATGTGAGCAGCAAAAGAAAGACCTGAGAGAGCCTCCATCCCCTGCTAGAGGCAGGAGGAAACATGGTAACAAGTGATGAGGAAAAGGCTGAGGTGCTTAATGTCTTCTTTGCCTCAGTCTTTAATAACAAGACTAGTTGTAATGAGGGAATCCAGCCTCCTCAGCCAGAAGAGAGAGACTGGGAGAACGACCCCCCCCCCCACATTCTGGGAGGAGACAGTGAGTGACCTGCTGCATCACATAGACACACACAAGTCTGTGGGACCAGATGGCACACACCCGAGTGTGCTGAAGGAGCTGGCTGGGGTGCTCGCCAAGCTGCTTTCCACCATTTACCAGCAGTCCTGGCTGACCGGGGAGGTCCTGACAGATTGGAAATTGGCCAGTGTGATGCCCATCTATAAGAAGGGTAGGAAGGATGATCTGGGAAATTACAGGCCTGTCAGCTTGACGTCACTGCCCAGGAAGCTGCTGGAGCAGCTCATCCTGAGTACCATCATACAACACATGTGGGACAACCAGATGATCAGGCCCAGTCAGCACGGGGTTATGAAAGGCAGGTCCTGCTTGACAAACCTGATCTCTTTCTACGACAGGGCAACCTGCTTATTGGATGAGGGAAAGGCAGTGGATGTAGGTTACCTTGACTTCAGTAAGGCCTTTGACACCGTTTCCCACAGCATTCTCCGGGCGAAACTGCTGCCTGAGGCTTGGATGGTTACACGCTTTGCTGGGTAAAAAACTGGCTGGATGGCCGGGCCCAAAGAGTTGTGGTGAATGGAGTCAAATCCAGTTGGTGGCCGGTCATGAGTGGTGTCCCACAGGGCTCGGTTTTGGGGCCACTCCTGTTTAACATCTTTATTGATGATCTAGATGATGGGATCGAGTGCACCCTCAGTAAGTCTGCAGATGACACCAAGTTGGGTGGGAGTGTCAATTGGCTCAAGGGTAGGGAGGCTCTGCAGAGATATATGGACAGGCTGGAGCGATGGGCTAAGGCCAACTGTAGGAGTTTCAATAAGGTCAAATGCCGGGTTATTCACTTCAGCCACAACAACCCCCAGCAGCACTACAGGCTTGGGGAGGAGTGGCTGGAGAGCTGCCAGTCAGAGAGGGACCTGGGGGTGTTGATTGACAGCCGGCTGAACATGAGCCAGCAGTGTGCCCAGGTGGCCAAGAAGGCCAATGGCATCCTGGCTTGTATCAGAAATAGCGTGGCCAGCAGGGACAGGGAAGTGATCTTGCCCCTGTACTCAGCACTGGTGAGGCTGCACCTCGATTTCTGTGTTCAGTTTTGGGCCCCTCACTACAAAAAGGACATTGAATTACTCGAGCGTGTCCAGAGAAGGGCAACAAAGCTGGTGAAGGGTCTGGAGCACATGTCGTATGAGGAGCGGCTGAGGGAACTGGGGTTGTTTAGTCTGGAGAAGAGGAGGCTGAGGGGAGACCTCATCGCCCTCCTCAACTACCTGAAAGGAGGTTGCAGAGAGCTGGGGATGAGTCTCTTTAACCAAGTAACAATTGATAGCACAAGAGGTAATGGCCTCAAGTTGCGCCAGGGAAGGTTTAGACTGGATATTAGGAAGTATTTATTTACAGAATGGGTTGTTAGGCATTGGAATGGGCTGTTCAGGGAGGTGGTTGAGTCCCTATCCCTGGAGGTTTTTAAGAGTCAGGTCAACATAGCGCTTAGGGATCTGGTGTAATTGGGAACTGTCAGTGCTAGGTTAACGGTTGGACTAGATGATCTTCAAGGTCCTTTCCAACCTAGATAATTCTGTGATTCTGTGAAAACAACTCCTCTGGCTATGGAGTACTCCATTGTACTCTTCCAGAGTATTTCACACCAAATAAGTTCACTTTTTTGGAAATAAACTGGTATAAACTCTTATATAAGAGACACCATTCAGTGGTAAACTTGTACATAAAAGAACAAGTAGAAAGCTCACTTATTTATATGGTCAGAGACCTTGGAGGCTCCCTAATCACAGGCAAGACTCTGCATCCCTGTGTTCCAATTCTTTGCTCTAAAAATGGGAGAGTTGGACAGACCTCATTTGTGAAGTATGATGTAAATGCCAAGTGCTTACTGACAATGCTTCTGAGAACCTTATCTGTCAACAAGAAGGATTATAACAAAAAATATTATATTCCTGATTCCCTGCTGGAAAAAGAAAGAAACCTGTAAAATAGTCAAGGTTTCAGATCTTGTGTTTTTTATGTAGTTACTGATATATTCATGTAATATCTTCATTAATTTACATTAAAAACAAATGAAAATCACACCTGTCTGGAAAATAACAGCTAAATTGCACTTAAATATGGAAAACCATTAGCTTTCTAGATGTTAAATCTCCAAACTGCTTTCCTTCTTTGCAGGCCACATTCCATATATAATTACTGTACCAGTAGTATATGTAATATATAATTTATTACACTGTGTACCAGAATGTAATGCTTTCAGTAAGTTCTGTTTCTCATCTAGATTTTTTGGTTGCTGTTAGCTCCCAGACTGCTCTAGGAAACAAGAGATTCCACAAACACCATAAAAGTCAGGTTTTCACAGCAATTGATATAAAGGATTTGAAGTATAATTGAAAGCATATAGTACAACAAATCAAAGTTATACAGTGGTGTAATAAAATAATGTTTTTAAAAGGAGAAATGCAAGAAAATATGAAGAAAGACTTCTGCCAGGAAAGTGTTCTATGGTATCAGAATAAATCTCCTAAGGAAAGTAAGGAATCATCACTTGTGGGTTTTCACATTGTGAATGCACAAAATCTTCATTAAATTATTGCATAGTGTGATTAGAGATGTTTTTAAAACGTGTTTTCTACTTTATGTCTGTTAAGTCTGTTAGTGAGAGAACATAAGTTTCTCCATGATTGCAGTACATTATGTAAATTTCTCAAAGTCAGATTTTTCATCCATGTGTAACCTAATTTTCCAATTTTACCTTAAATGCTTAAAAATATATGCAAATCCCAAAGTAACCATATATATATATAAGGTGTGATATTTATAATTACTGTAAGAAAATTGTTTTATATTGATTACTTTAGGAAAAACAGATGAAAAGGGGTAACTGCATCACAGTGAACACCATAGTAATAAGACGAAAAAGGCTCCACATTTTAAAAAATATTGGCATTAATAAGCTGTTCTCAATGTTATGTTGTACAAACTAATTAAAACAGAAATCATACTTAATTTTTTACAACCTTTACTATGCTTGTCTTAGTATTTCTTAATGTTGTTACCTTTCTATCCTATTCAGAGGCAAAGCAACTGCACGGAACGACTGAATTAATTTACTGCATAATATCTGCTAGTTTATTGGTGAACTGATGACATTTTTTTTACTAATTCTTTTGCACTACAAGAAATTTGAATGAAGTAATTTGTTATTAGCTGGAAGGAAAATACATGTGCAAATGTGTGCAGAGGAAGATGTGCAACCAGAAAAAAATTTCACTGTAAGTCTGTCCATTTTTGCCAGTCTTCCCCAAAGACAGGAAAAGTTCAAGGAAAATAGATGAAACATTGAAGGCAAAACTATATAAGAAATATATTAATAAGTATATCTCATTTGGAAATTGTTGCTACATGTTTTAGATGTCTTCAAATTGAGTAGCATTTTTCTGCACTATGAAAGCAAAACTGAGTAAACAGTGTTACTTCTGTTAACAAAGACTACAATAGTTTCTGCATATAAAAAAGAATTGCACTTCAAAAATAAATTATATTCTATCATTTATGCTACATTATAACCCAAGAGTTGTGTGTTACTTGGATATGACACTTCCCGGGTAGTCACAGAAGACACCTCTGTGTAAAGCTGCCACAGAGGTTTCTATATCACTCCCAGGAGAAACAGGGCACTGCTGAAGTGTCGCTGGAACCTGGCACAGTCCTTGGCTGTTCCCTGGGGACATTCTCCTCCTCAAACTTATGCTGGAGGACTCAGTGGCATATGGACAGCTCAAGATCACAAGGTCGCAAAGAAGGCTTCAAATCAGCTTTGGAGGTACACAGAGAGTATAGTAGTTAGACACATCAAAAGCTATGTGCCCAGCTGTGTAACTGTAGTAACCTGTGGGCAAAGAGTGGAGTGAAAAGTACAGAGCTTTATCTTCTCCAGCAGAAATTGTCACTAGTGTGATATAAACTTGTGTGAGTAAACATCAGCCAGTGGCAATCTCTGTGTTTCTCTGGAGATATAAATCTATAGCTGAAATGTGTTTAGTATTCAAAATAGCACTACATTCACAAAAGTTTAAGGCTTTGAGAAGGCCACATGGAATTGGAGGCAGTTTGAAATTAGTCCTCAGAACATACCTAAACATGCAAGTTCTTGCAGCTGTGGCAGTTCATGTTTGGCTCTCATTTGTCACCATGCATCCCTAATGCTTCCAAGATGCTGTGAAATGATCAGTCTCAAACAGGACAATCTATTGCAGGTTGCTCTCAGACTAACTGGCACTGCAAGCAAGGCTAGACAGAAAAAATAATGTTGGGCTTCCCTGAAACTAATGTGACAGGCTGTAGGTGAGGGTGAATGTAGAATGCAGAAAAGATCCTGGAGTGTCATGTTCATAAAGAAGAAAAACACACTGTGAACCTTCTTCTAGCCCAGTATTCAGTCTGATGATAGTACAAGATGTTACCTTGAGAAAGCATGTGAGCCTCACCACTGCTGAGAGCCATTCCTCTCATAATTTCCCAGTTTCCTAAATATTAAGCAAGGTAGCACTGTTTAGTCCTTTTGGTGTCCTTTTAAGGATCTGCTTAATTTGTGTAAACTCTTTCTGAACCTTCAAGTTCCAGAAATTCACAGACTGCTGTATAAAGAACTATTTTATCCGCTTTGAATTGTTCTTCTACTTGTTTAATAAATTGACCCCTAGTTCTATCATCATGAGATTTGATGAATGAAATCATTCTACTTTCACCTTATCCACTGTCTTCATGACTTTGTAATTCTCTGGACTTGTATATGACCTCAGCAGGTACAAGAGATTCAGGATCCCTAACACTAGGATTTTACCTGAGGGCTCCTACTGAAATGTCTTGGGGTACATTTATAAATTAGATATCATCTTAAATAACAATACACATTTTGAAAATAATGTGATAGGAGTATAGTTGTAGATAGATGCACATCACAGATGGTAAATGACAAACTACAGCAACAGTAAAGATGGCAGAAAATTCTCCAATGTTAAATATCAACAGCACAATATTTTTATTGAAATAAGATTATTGAAAATTATTAAGATATTTAAAACACAAGAAATGTCTGTTTCACTTGGTTCTCTTCCCTCTTTTTTAGATAAATCACTTTAAAATGAGCAATTTTAACTGAGTTTCATAATTCTGTGGTTTTTAAGCAATGAATCATCATTTTCATCCTTTTTTAAATAAAAATTTAAAAATATATTACAACAAATAAAAGGAACTAAAACGGTATGTTAAAAGAATAAGAATACTGAAATTATGTTTTTCTGTTTGCATAATGGCTAACATATATGTAAGGGTTGGACTCTGTGGCATAGGATGAAATCATCAAAATTTCAAAGGATCATGGTTTGCAGTGATGAGTTTAAATAGAGTGATTAAGGAATCATGGTAAATACTGAGATTCTTACAAGTTCTTCTACATATAGGTTTAATTTTTTGTGAAGATGTTTGTTTAGGACAGTTCTCATGTAGGAGAACATGCTACACAGACATATGTTCATTAGTCTGGGAGAGGCTTTTGATACCCTTTTCCCTGTCAGTGTTATAAAAAGTAGCAATGAAGGAACAGAGAGTGAGGAAGTCAACACAGACTTAAAATCATGTGCTTGCACTTACCAAGAAGCTGTAGCTTTGACTAGAGGCCTGGTGTTTCTCTCTGTGTGCAGGGTCAGACCCTATGCTATAAATACTTCCTTCATCATGGCGACACAGTCTTCATCTGTGTTTGGAAACCTGAATACAGTAGCAGTAACAAAGATTGAGAGGGTCAAATTTATACTTGATGTAACTCCTTGGCAGTAAACCAAGGATAAATTTGGCCCATGTGTACAAACAGAGGTAACTAAAAATGTACAAGTGTTATAGAGCCAGATAAGGCCGTAAGTCAAGGGAGAACAGAGAGCATCAGCTTGAGAGGTAATCAATCTGTGTGGGAGGCTGGAAAAGATAAGCAGCACCAATGTCAACAGAAAGTCAGGAACAGGGGGAAAAGCTATCACAAAGTGGTAAAATAAAAACTTTCTCTCTGCATCCATCAGTGATGTTCGCCTTTTATTTGTTATTTAATTGTTTAGGGTTATATCATGCACTCGACTACACTAGCATGCAAAAGCGGAAGTGACCAAGAATATTTCAGACTTTTTTTTAGGCTGGAATTAATGTCACTGGAACAGGTTGCCCAGAAAATTTGTGAATGCCCCATCCCTGAAAGTGTTCAAGGCCAGGTTGGATGGTGATGGTCTGGTCTAGTGGAAGGTGTCCCTGCCCATGGCAGGGGGGTTGGAAGTAGGTGATCTTTAAGGTCCCTTCCAACCCAAACCATTCTATGATTCTGTGATATCTAGGCAGATCCCAACCACGGCACACATAAGACCTTGGGAGTCCAGATGTGCAAACAGATAAAATATTCACTGGTCAGGGGAAGATTTGGACTGAGTATGCTATGCTTATTTCAAGTCAATACGGTTCTGTTTATTTCCCCAGGCTGAGAGTGTGGTCTAGGGTGTAATTTTGGAAGTGGAAAGGCCAACTTACAAAGAAACAGTCATTATGTAATATGAATATCTGGAATCACTGTTGCCCGGTTTCTGTGCCAAATCATTGTGCAGCCATTTATTCACATGACATGAGGAAAATGTAGATATAAACAAATTAACGACTACGAGAGTTTACACTCTTAACTCAGAGGCTGCTATGCCTCTGTATAACATAATTTAGACCAAATACAAAATTGATCTTTATTACTTAACCTGATAGAAAGGTCTAAATATATCCAGATCTTGCCTCATCCCCCAGGCACTTTCAATACACATTAATCCACTAAATCAATGTTAGGGAATCCTCCAAATATTAACTGAATTTTATTTTGATAATTTAAATGTATAACCTAAACTGCTGCACCTTTCATCTCTTTTTCTTATATTATCTGACCAGTGTATTTTCTCACATATGAACTAAAAAGTTTTAGAGCTTATTTGTACTGTTTATAAAAGTGTGCTAGCAAAAAATCTGTACTGTATAAACTGGAACAGGTAAGTCTACCTTTTAGCTGGCTTTTGAGAAGCTTCAGTAGTAACAGCTGTTACTGCTATAGTAGCATTACAGTATCCTTGTTTTAAAGAACTTTGTCTAAATGATAGGATGGATTTATGTTCCCAGGTGCAGTTCCAATTATTGGTCCTTTGAATCCCCCAACCAGAGGGCCAATTCACATGCATTAAACTGTGTTTCCTTGTGTACTCATGTATTCTTCCAGTTAAAGTAGGTTGTGGTGCACATACACTCGTTCCAGAAAGGAGTTTTAACATGGCCAAAGCACATAAATCTGGAGTGAGATATGGGAAACTTTCTTGGTTTCCCCAGCTGAGGTGTGTGCATTCAGAGCTTGCTGATGTGATGATATTCTGCTACACCTGCTTTATACAACTGCTTTTAAACTGCTCCAATTCCAGTGATGTTACCCTAGAATATACTGAGGTGCTGAGGGGAATGGAATTTTAGGTTTTTTTCCAAGTATTTTTTTGGCTGAAAAGACTCAACTAACTTGGCACAAGTTCAGACTCTTTTTACAGGAATGAGTTTGCATTTTTCAGCTACTAGTAAAACACTTCAGGTAAAAGAATTATCATAGTTCTATTCACAAGTATACTTAGCACATAACAAAAAGTTGAAAATGACATCTAGTACAAAGCTGAGAAGAAAAGTTAGAGAAATACATATGTTTTCAGTGTGTTCTTGGAAAACTGCATCTGGCAGGTTTTAGCTGTTAGCCCAGATAGAAAAACTGGAGCTGCAGGGAATGTTTAATGACAGGAAATACATGAAGGACAACCTGCTGCCAAATGATAAAGTTCCTCTGCAGTGGTTACTATATAGTTTGCTGAAGTGTTTGCCTTCAGAGAAAGGTGGAAATAAATGACATGGTTGCATTAGAGTTTTTGAATTTGGTCTTCTGTTTGTACCTTATAACTTTGTCTCATCTATGTTAGCCTCTTACATAGACAGCTCAAGAAAAGCCAGGAAATATTTGCCAAAAAAACCCTTAAAATTTCTTGGAGCAATAGGTGTGCTGTGTTGTTTAGGCTCCACAGCAGAGACAGAGCAGGATTTTCTCTGTTCTTGTCTTATTATTGGCTATTATTATTATCAAGGCTATCACCAGTCACATGCAACCCAATCTTTGTGATATCCTTATCAGCAGTGAGATATTTCTTTAAGTGTGTCTCCTTGTTAACTTCATCTCAAAAGAATTGGAAAGTTTATGGAAAGCATAGGAAAAGAGAAGGAGAAAAAAAAAAGACAGATGAGACTGTAAAAGGCCTTTTGTCAAAATCCTTCCAAGAGTTTGGCTTCTCTTAAGGTTTAGATACCACTTATTTCAGTGACCCTATTATTTCCTCTCCCAGCCTCCATTCTCTCTCCTTGGTGTCACTTGATAGTATCAAGCACAGCACAGAGTCAGCATGACAGAGTAACAGCACAGAGTCAGCATGGGCTGCCAATGTGCAAAAATCACTCATAATATTGAAGAGCATCAAGGGCCCCCTGCTTTTTTTATCTGTTATGAAACAAACTGCATGGAGATTTTGGCATTCATTGTATAAGTGGACAGACATACAGAAAGGTTTAAAATATCCATTTGCTGTAAGTGTACTCATGTGTCCAGCAGTATCAGTGTTAAAATAACGTAGTGTTAAGAACAGCTGGATGCATGTTTGCTTCTTCTGTCTAAGTAGGTGCACACCTTTCATGAGGACATAGCAGAAAATGGTCCTACATGAAATAACCTTAAATCATCAAGTGAAAATATCCTCTTTGGAGATAACTTGAAGAGAACATCTGAGATTTTGTAAGTGATACGAAAGAGAGTATTAGCGTGGGTTAAATTCTGCTCATCTGCAGTTCTCCTTATGCATGATAAAAGGGTGGAGAATACGGTACATCCTGATTAATTGCTGCATATGCACTTCTAAACATTGTTCAGCATTTCTTTTGTCTGGTATACTGTTTATTTGATCCTGAACCTGATTAATTACAGGGCAAATACAATACAATACAATACAAAAGGTAGAAAAGATAATTGAATCCTGAATTAGACAGTCCTTTGGGTAGTCATCAGACTGATACTGACTGGCTTCAGAATTACACACTGAATGTTCATTTCAGGCTGTCTTTAGAGGCAAGAGTTTTTGGTGACTCATAGTGCATTTTAATCATTCATCATCCTAAATTTTGACATAAAAAGGGTTATTGTGTCTAACATGCTATTCTAAGCAGTCAAAATTTGTGTTCTTTGTAAAAGCATATGCTTTACAATATGCCAAATTGTGCTTTTTATTATTTTTTTGTCAACAATATTAAAGTTTAAAGCTACTTGTGTGTATGTTCAGACCACTCAGGCCTTTCTGAACATGCTTATTCATAGCTCTTTATTTACACTTGGAGTCCGTATCAGTGCTCATTACTTTTGAGTAACTGCTAATTCAAAATAACACAAATAATTTCCATGACTCTGTCTGACATAGCTCATTGATGATGCATTAAGCAAAGCTAGTTGAAGATTTTATCAATAAAATGAAATGTTATCATAAAGATAACAAAAAGTCTAGAAATTTTCTGCTTGTTTCCAGTGGACTTCTGGCTTCCACTGAGTGGAATCAAGGAGTCCAGTAGACTCCCTGAACCAAGTTTATGCCTAGAAGATCTGCTACAAATGTGTAAGAAAAACAAATTCACATTTACATGCATAATAGTCCTAATGATTCTGCCCTGACACTACAGAGTTTTGAGGCAGGCCACAAATCTCAAAACAGTAGGAAAACTCTAGCATTTGCAGGTGGGATTTTCAAAATATTCACTTCCTGCTGGGAACAATTCCACTGTGACTTTTCTTATTGACTTTACCAGGAGCAGATCCAGGCCTGAGTGTTTTAAGAATTACATTCTAGTATATGTATATGGTGGTCATCTTTCTATCAGTGTTTTAAATTTTTACCGCAACACCTAGGAACTTGTTAATCTTATTGAAAAGTTCTCATAGAATATTGCAGGTTTGCTCTGAAGAAACAAGTGTATTAAAAGGATGACTCAACAAGACAGATTTGTTACATCAACAATGAGTAGTTTACCATGTGAGAGATGCAGCAGGCAAGTGAATGCTTGAAAATCTTTGTACTGGCAGAAGAGATGCTATATTTACTATGGAACATTGTAATTTAGAGTATATTATTTTGCACTTTGCAAGGACTTAAGATTCACTTGAAATTCAAAATGTACAATAATGCAGCCCAATCTATAAAACAAAAATGATGGAAAGAAAGCAAGGCTTTCTATCTGATTGATATATTTCATTAGTGTCAGTCTTAGAAAACAGCAGACAAAATTCAAATTGTTGATTTTATAGAGCTATTGGCATCAAATCACCAAAAAAAAAAAAAAAAAAAGGAATTATTGCACAAAAAAGGTCTTTCTGTGTACTATTGCATTCATAGTGTTATGTGAGCTCAGGAATATGGTCATCGTCTTCTTTTTTTCTTTTTTTTTGTTAGTTGTTTCATTTACCAGAAAAAGCATATTTACCAAAAGGAATTATAATTTGTTCCACTTTAAAGTAAAAATAAGATACCCGGTATCCAATTTATAGCTTTTCTTTTGTTTCTTTTTTGTAATTATACTCTTGATTCATTTAAAATCCCTTTGAAATACTGAATATTAGAAAGGCAGCACAGATGCTGATTCTGTTTGCCATGGCCTAAAAAAGAAAAGTGCAAGCTTTAATCTGATGTCTAGGCTGCATTAAAAAAAATTGGATTGAAAAGGATTAGATTAGATTAGACCTTCTGGATTTAAAAATGTTAAAACTCCATTTATGCCTTAACATAATCTCCTTCCACTCTCTGGAGCCATCAAACTGAGCTCTGTCCCTTGCAAGTATTTTTATTATTATTATTAAATTTGCTCCTTTTTCATTTTAACATCCTAGTTTCATATTTGTAATAGCAAGAAATCCTCTGAGACATATCTAAAAGTTCTTTCTGACCTGGTGAATGGGAGGGCAGGCACTTAAACCTCTGGTTTTTACGATGATTTTATGTATTTGTGCACAGTCACAAATGTAAATACTAATAGCTAGTTTTTAAAGGCCAAATAAGAGTGAGTGCTTTTAAGGACTTTAGAGGCTTGTGAGAGAGTGGTGATGCTTTACAGTACAACAATTTATTTACAATGTATTATTGTGAAGAAATGCTCCGTTTAAAAAGCAATCATGCACTTTACTAAATCTGAAGTACCTATTACCTTCAGCATCTGTGAATAAGAAAGGTATTATAATATTTGTGAGCTACATCCTGAGAATGCAGATTGGATTTTATTTCTCATAAAATTAAAACCAAATATTATTTGGGAGTTATAGGACAGCATCTCTCAGGAGCAAAATAGAGGAATAATAATATCCTTCCTGGGATCTACACAACCTTTTCAGTGATAATGATGACTTTACTGCTGAATTTCTGAGCATTCCAAATCACGGGTGGGATTATCAGTCTTTACATCACTCACTTCGTGCTAAAAATATTCCAGGCAAACCAGATACCTGAAAATATTAGATAATACTATCTCATATGTGAGAGAGATTATAGAGTCATAGAATAATAACTCATATGTAACTATATCAAACCTTTGACTCCATTTCTGTTCAGCCATGGTGGATCAGCCCTTTCTGTTTGTCCATGAAGCTCTGATAAGTCATGTGACAGGGCATACCACCACATGTACCTTATTTTCTGCCACTAGGCACAGGCTCTGGATAACATCCAGAAGATCCGTTATTGTGATTTGGTCTGACCTAGTAATACAAATAAGTAGGCACTGTTATCAGAAGGATGGTGTTTGCTGAGCTGGGCTGGAGATTCTTTTAATGCAGGATATCTGGTAGGACCCAGCAAGGAACTATGTTTGCTCTAATAGATGAACCCCACTGGGGAACTTGGTCCAGGATATTAAAAGTGAACTGTCCATACCAGTGTGAGTTGTTGTTGTGACACCATCATAAAACGAACAAATAATGTGATCAACAACCCCCATTCTCAATGTAACCATCATTATTGTTTCATTTAATAACTGAAAGGATATTTATCACATCCATAATAACGAGTAATAGCCACTGGCTAAAATGTTTTGTTACCCAATTTGCAATGGTCATGATAAGGGTCAAGGCTATCAAAAGGTGTAACTAGCACAACACCATTTTGCCGTAGCACCAGAGAAACAAAAATTTTATTACTTTAGAGTTTCTTCAAATCTTGATCTGCTTGTTTTCATATAGTTTCTTGGCAGCTACATTTGAGAGCACATATTAAGTTCATAACACACTTTCAGATCCAGTACCTGAACCAGATTGCCTCTAATAAAGACCACTTGGGTTTCAAGATTTCATTTTCATCATCTCTCAGATATGGGTCATTATATACTTTCTCAGTTTCTTCAGCTAAGAAAGAAAACAATTTGTTATGTTATTTAGTACAGGAATCCTGCACTGCTGATAGACCACCAAAATATGAGCATGGCCCCATGAAGAGATGTAATCTCATATGTAAAACCCAGCTAGCAACTAGAAGTAGTTCCTATTAAGGGAGTCATAGTTAGTCCCCTTGTATAATGTACAAAGATTTGTGAATAGCCACAGGACAACTGCATCACTGTTCACCCAAACATGAGAAAGAAAAACTGTATGAATTGAAGAAAACTATGGAGTGTCATTAACTTATCCAATTCATTTAATTTAGTACTGGTAACTGGAAAATTGGGACAATCTGAGATGCACTGGTCCTAGGAAATATATTTCTTGTCAGCTGTTATTAAATCAGAGAAACAGTGAACAGCTGCTACCAACAACACCACAAAATGCAGTCTAGAACCCCCTTATCTAAAGGCTCCAGTGATTTGAGTCTGGGATTTGTCATTTTCTCGTCAACTCTGCAGTCAAGGTTATGACAGAAATGAACTATCATTAAAGGGAGAACCAAAGCACCTGGGTACAATTAACCATTAATCCTAACAGCAGAGACTGTTAGGCGCTGGAGATATCTGGACTTCATGAAACCAGATCATAACCCTCACAGTGAGAAGGGAAATGTGGGTCCTGGATGAAATGTAAACAGAGAGAGTGTTGTAAAGAAGGTTGAGAAGATTGTGCTACTTTAGGGAAGAGTACTGAGCCTCCAGTGTCTTGCTCACTGTAGAGGTCATAATACACATATTTAGCCAGATGAATGTTGAGCTTATGGGAGTTGTGTTGGGTCCCTTCTGATTGCTCTTGAACAAAGCAATATCAGGACTGATATTCATCAGTTTAAATTGACCTCACCTAAAAAAAGATATCTCTATCATCCATGATGATATTCTGTTAGATTATTCTAATTGTTTTTATATTTCAATTCAACTCTGAATTGATACAAAATTCAAAATACTGAAACTTTAGTTGGAATAGGAAGATTAGAAAAACAAACAAACGACCACAAGTTAATAGCAAGGCTCTGCTTATTGATGATTTTGATCTAACCATAGTTTTTATTATTACAATTGAAATGGCAAGTGTTCCTATTTTGTCTTTATTCACCTTACATAATTCAAAATTTCACCTTACATAATGGAGCAGGGTCTCTTTCACTGGCAGAAATACCGCAACGGTATACCACGTTATCCCAGGATTCTGGTTAACAATCATTAGCCATTGCTGAAAATATCTGTCAAAAGATATAGTAAGAAATACTGATCCAGGGTAAAATTCACTAACCCAAACTTGTCTTATTAAATTTCAGCAATTTAATTGCCATTAGAAAAAATTTTCAAGGTTCTGAACTGGACACATGCAGTGTGGAAGATGTGATTAATATTATAACTGTGTCTACACTATTAAATATTTTTGCAAGTCATTTAGATAATTGTACTTCATGGTATTTTGCAGGTGAAAAATATTTTCTAGGTAAACTTATTTTTTTTCCTCTCATATTCTGTGATTTCTGGTTAACTGCACAATCTTCACTATCATATTTTTAAAGTGTACTAAACTATATTGATTTTCAATGTGTTAAGTAAATACTAGGATACAAGTAGGGTAAATAAATTCATGAAATACCAGCAAAAATCTATAATTCTTATTTCCAGAAAATATTATAGTTATTGCTAACTCATTATTAAATTCTAAACTGACATGATTATTTGATCTGATAGCCTTAAATCTATTAAATAGATACAAAGGCAATATACAAATATACATTAATATTAGTATGAAGCACTGCTATTCTGAAAAAAAAAATTGGAAAAATTCTAACAACTCATTTACGTGATTTCTGCAGCCACGTCAACTAATGCACATCATAACCTTATATTTAGTATTATTATACAGATTTTACAGAATCAGCACCTTTACTTGTATATAATCTCGAGGCTGTGCCCTACAGCAAACTGTCAGAGACTGTGAATAACCATTCTTTTGAATCATCCTTACAGTAGAGCAGCTGGTTGAGGACTGTAAACTTCAGCAGGTTAAAAGGCTGAGTAGATCTTTTCAGATAAGGAAAACCTACAACAAGAGCAAAAATAAGACTTACAGGGTAAGTCTTAGGAAATGACAGTATCTGAGGATATTGCACATAGTCTGAAAAAGCCATATGTGCAACTTTCCCTCAGGGGTCTTTGTCGCATCTTTCATGAAATCTCAACCTTGGTCGCTGAAGTGGGGAAAGGCTCTTTTGCTCTTCTTTGTGAATGGGTCAGCCAAGCACAGACAGTGACACCTAACCTAAGGAGATATTTTCATTTTCCAGTTCAGTGGACTGTTTAGGCTGACAAGGCAGGATGAGCAAACCTACCATCGTCTCACTGCTGTAACAAGTCCAACTCCTTCCCTTGTGCTCTCATCAGTTTCCCCGAGTAAGAAGCTGAGTTCAGTCAGCTCACAGAAGGACCCAGCCTGAGGGGGAGACTGGAGCCACAGTCCAGGAGCAGTGACTGCAGGGGAGCAAGACTTCCACCTTTCAGGCATGGCGAGCCATAGGATCAGCTGAGCCACCAAAGAAAGCAAAGTCTTTGTCTTGACATTCTGCTCAGTTAAAACATCTGAATAACACAGAGAAAGAAACAAATTGCAGTGGGTCAGCGAGTATTGGTATCTGAAAAGACTCAAGAAGTGTGCAAAAGCTATGTGCTCTACCAGGGAAGCAGTCTCCCCAGCATGAGTAGCCCCAGATGCAAAGTATGCCTGAATATAGAAGACTCTAAGTCAATGGCAGGTCCAATGGAAATGGACAACAGAAGGAAAGAAAAAGTTTTTTCTAATTTTATCTCACAAAAGTAGATAAAGCAAAATACTTTATATTTTTTTCAGTGGTGTTTCCTGGTTTTAATGTTCTTAATTTTTTTAAAAAAATTTTTACTCTTAAGTGAGACTTCAAGGTAATTGCATTACAATAAATTATTTCTCAAATAGTTGTACAGAGAATTTAGAAACCAGAGCACTGGAATCCTTTAGCAAGCATCCAGCCTCTCCGAAATATGACAAAGGTATTAGAGGATCTTCCCATTTCAGCTGTCTGAGCCATGTGAAGAGCTAGTATCACAGAAATCACAGAAGGAAGAAGTATTTTCGGTTAGTGCTGATCATCAGGAAGGATCTCTGGAATGCAACAGGGCTTTGAGGAGAACACTTGAACGCCCAGAGTTCTGAAGGGAATTTTTGACATATCACAACATCTTTTGCATTTGCACTTTTACTGAGCTAATTATTGTTCTTTCTGCAAAATCAGCACTTACGTTATTTCTATTAAATAGAATTCCCAATCCAAATTCAGCATGGGATCTTTTTCCATGAGGAAATGGCAATAATGCAAGGTGTGAATTTTAGCAGTTTTCATTAAATCTTTGCAAAGGGCAGTCCACAGTAGCTTCAGACAATCAGTCTTATTTTAAGTTAATTTAGTAAGGAAGACAAACAACTAAACTGAAAGACATGAACTCAGATGATATACACAGCCTTTCTCTGTGTTTTTCTTTTTGTGCCAACTTATAACCTAATGCATGTATAACTTCCTCTTCTAGACAAGTCTTTCATTGTCTACTTTCAAAGAAAACCTTCTCTTCCTGTAGTGTACAAACACTTCTTTATAATTAGATGAGTTTTTACTGTCTTTCTGTCTTTTATGTATATGTATTTATAGTTAAAGGTGTATGTGTATATAAATATTTTGCTAAGTTTTCTATACCAAATACCACTGTGATCAGTTGGCATATAATATTCTCTGAAAAAGATCCCATGTTTTGGACCTAAGTATGTTAAATTAAAATACAATAAATCAAAAATATGTTAATCACTTTTTAAAAATATTGTAAATTACAACAGTGAAAAATGCATCTTATATTTTGTCCTGTGACTGATTTGACAAGAGTTGTTCAGTGTGAAGGATTAATGTATTGGAGAATCAGCATGCTTTCAGACAGATACTACATCAGTGTTTTTCCTTTGTTGATCCATATTTTCATTATTAACAGTTTATGTCAGCAGTGGCCTCTCTGTATCTGGGGTATTTTTAATTTATTTTATCACTGTGGCATTCTTGATTGTGTGAGGGATTTCAGGGAGTATGACAGAGTAAGAAACCAAAATTAAGACTAATGTATTGCAATTAAGATTGACAAACTAATCACATAGACTGGTTGCTGGATTTAATTGGATCATTTTTAGTTTACAAAGATTTTCTCGTTTGTTTTCTGCTATACTAATAAGCTTGGCTGAATTACTGATTTCAATTTCATTCCACTTGTACAATCCACTATTTTTAGGATTTTTGTTTTATCAAATGAGTGTTATCAATTTATCAAAATTCATTGAACCAGAGGCAGTTCTGTTTGCTAGAAAAACTCTTTGGAATCATTGTTCTTTGACAATTACATTGTAATGGAATCACAATTACTATGAAATTACATTTTTTGTAATTTAACAATGACTGTACCTACAGAGCAAACTCAGTCTGGAATAGTCCCCAGTTTTGGAATACAACATGCTTACATCTGTATCTGGAATACAAGTGAGATTCTCATGTTCAATAATCAGAAGGAGGAAGTGTGAATGAGGGAAACAGCTGCATGTCTCTGGCACTAGGCCTTGCGTACTGACCCTTGTTATGTAACCTCTGTGCTCCAGAAGTTTGAATCCATTTCAGGAGGTGGGCATTTATTTAGCTGGGAAAAGTGTTAGCTAGTGAATTATTCCAAGTATATAAATAGAGTAAGGGAATTCATTGGTTGTCTGACATGAGAGTAATCTTAAGCAACAAGCACCTCTCACCCACAGCAAATGCAAGTACAGTTCAGACCTTTCTGTGCTATCCTTCGCTTTCCCCCTGAGTGTATTTTGCCAATGCCTATGTCTAGAATAATGACAAAAGCAGATGATTCTGATTTCTGGGAGAAATTATTACTGTGTGGAGAGAAGGTTTTAATAAAAAGAACTTGGAGAAGAACTGGCCAATGGCTAAGAATGAGTAAGGAGCTGTTGCAGGGCCAAAGGGGAGAGGAAAAGAACACAGGTCTTGCTGATACCCTTTCTGAAGAGTCTTAAACTGGGTAATGATCAATCATAACACTTTATTTTGTGGGCATTGGCTACACAGGGTTCCTGAAAGCTGGACTCCCACTGCTTACATTTTGTAGTGAGATGCTGATGCTTGCAGGAGCTGAGCAGGGAGAATCTCCCCTAAGAAAATAAGAAAATTGGTAAGTTATTCTACTGGCTCATGTTCAGCTGGCTGTCAATCAACACCCCCAGGTCCCTCTCTGACTGGCAGCTCTCCAGCCACTCCTCCCCAAGCCTGTAGCGCTGCTGGGGGTTGTTGTGGCCCAAGTGCAGCACCCGGCATTTGGCCTTATTGAAACTCATACAGCTGGCAATGGATTGAAACATCAGTGACTGTAAATCTGCTTATCATTTTGCATTTTGCAAAGATTTAGACAGGAAGAAATAAAATTGTTTCTTAACTCAAGATGATTTAATTAGCTTATTTTGCTTTTTCCAATCAGATTCATGGATTGTAACCAGTGCACTTATCAGGTCTAGTCTGTCTACACATAAGGCAAGGACTTGCATGGTTCTATCTGCAAGAGCAATGATGGTTATTTGAGAGCACCACACTCCCATAAGCAAGATCCCTTTCCTTCATATTCCAGTCAGTAAGCTTTTAAAGAAACATAAACAATCAAGTGGGCAGAAAAATGAAGGATAAAGACAGATGTGAAGGTAGAAAGAAGTGTCAGACAAAAGGGGGAAGGAAAGAGTGAGAAGAAAACAGAGGCTCTCACTCCAGTGGCATTTATGAGAGAAGAGAAAGGCATTCTAGGTATACACAGTCCTTTGATGTACACACTTTATGAAAACACTTCTCCCTTAGGAATAGTCACATTGGGAGGTGTAGAAATATATTTATACTTTTATTTTACAAAGTTTGTAACCTATCATATATTCCTAGAAAAATTTCTTCTCCCTGTTTCCTTCCTCCTTTCATTTGCCCCTAGTAACTAAATCATCCTCAAATAACTAAATAGCACTCTAATTAGATAACATAAATTTAAAATCTCCAAGTTGCCGTCTAATCCTAAAATCAAATACAGACTGAAGGTGTCAGAATTTTCAGCATAGAACTACAACTTCAGCACTTACTTTGGCAGGTTTCAGCCTTGGCAGTGTCACACACCTCTGTGACCAGCAGAATAAGTACCTCAAGCCCTGTTAGGATCTAAAGATGAATGACCCTCTGTGTTCTCACTGGCCTTCATCTGAGAGATGTGCTCAGAATACAGAGTATACTCTAAAAACTGTAGTTTAGCCACAGCCATAGCAGTGTCTAGCACAAGTCAGGGGCTTAATTATTCAATGTGGGTAGGACCATGTTAAATTTCTTTTTCAGCATGAGGGTTCAAAACCCTAGAAATAAACACTGACCACCAGGAAATTGGCTTTTGATTCAAACATTGAAAACTGTTTCATTTGCATGGCATTATATAGAAATTAGAGAAGTAGAACTGACGAAGTTTTTTGGATGGCCCAGTGAAAAGAACTCTCATCCTTAAAAGAACTTTGCTACTATTTTACATGCATTGTTATGCAAGTATTTGAACACAGTTTTGAGTAGAAACATGATTAAGATAACATAGGAAATAAGATCAAAATAAGGAAAAGTGTTTTATGAAAAAATACCAGGAAATAATTAATTAAATTTGTATCCATTATTCATTAGTTTTCTGATAAAATTTCTAGTATCTTAATCCTTTTTTTCAAAGCATTTATTACCACTTTGACAGACACCTATATTCTTGTGTAAATGCAATATATAATTTCTGCATATTAGATTAGTAAAATTATTCTTTTTTTTTAAAAAAACTCCCATAGGATTTAAATTTTTATACACTGCAGTAGGTTTTGTGTAAATTGCTGGAAATTTCCTTAGTTTCTAGTCATTCTTCAGTGAGTTCAGGAAAAGCACAGATTGAAGAGTCATCACTACCTGTTCTAATGAGTTTAGCTAAAATACACTGACATAATGGAATAGATCCTTTCTCACCAAAATTAACTTTTTTCTACTGACTGCAAAATGGGTGAAGACCAGGCTGTGTGATATTTGTTTTTCTTATCTCTGTACGAATATTATTCCCATTCAAAATACTTTCTAGGTCACTCAGCTTCCTCTTAGGTCCTTTTTATCTGCTACTCTGATAATAATTAATTTGAAGTTATGCTAAAGGGGTAAAACTGAGAAAACACTGTACCTAAGGCACATGAAGATATAAAGCAGAAAACTTATAGTTTTCTAAATATATCTATATTCAATAAAAATCAGACACTTAGAAAACTCCTCTAAGCAATGATCTTTTCCTAATAAGATTACTGGATGATCTAATAAGTAGTTCTTTTTTGTTCAGTCCTAGACTCTCCATACAAATAAAACATCAGTCTATTTCAGAAACAGACTTATCAAGTAAAGAATTCTACATGCTGTTTTACATCAATTCATACTATTTGCTGATATCATGAAAGAATTAAAAATTATTTAAATGATCTAAGATTTATCAAAACAATGTACTTTCTCCTCATTTTAAAAGAGGGAAAACACAGTTCCTAGACTTAGACATAACAATATTCAGCATTGATTTTCAAGTGGTGACATTTCTTCTTAGATTTTTTTTTTTAATATACTAATAGTGGAGGAGGTTGTATAGCTATTTAGAGTCCCTATGTTTCTTTCTGAATAGGAAATAGGCATGTGAACTGCACGTATTATCTTGGATTTACTACATCTGAACACATTGCCTGCATACGTGGAATGACCACATTTTTGTGACATGTTCATGTCAAAATTTTGGAAGTCTCAGGCAGATGCATGGAACTGGGCGGTATCAATGGCAGTAACAGAAGCCATTTTAGCCTCTACTTCACCACGAAGTTGTTTACTTGAGAGAGTGTTCCTGAATCATAAGTAGCTAAATAAAAAGTGTTCATTTAGATAAAAATTCACAGATGAGGTTAGAATCATAGACTCATAGAATGGCTTGGGTTGAAAGAGACTTTAAAGATCATCTAGTTCCACTCCCCTGCCATGGGCAGAGATAAAGTTTATTATTAATATTCTGATGCTGTAAAAGTATCATGTGACACTGAGTGGCTGACTTCAGACATGAGGAATGGGAGCTGGACATTTCATATCAAGCCATCTGCCATCATCCTGTCATACAGCACTTTGAAAGAAAAGCACTTGAAAGATCAAGGGATGGTTTGCTAATATATATCACAATTGGAATAATAATTTCTTCTTATTTGTTCAGGTCATGTTAATGTGGCTTATCTGTTTATTTTGAGTCGCTCTTGGCTGAATACAGTATAGACAGGAATACATTCTGTCTTCATTCGTACCTTGCAACTGGACTAGTGAAAATTAAATTTTATGACCAGCAATTGTCTACAATGTAGCACATACATTAAAAAGTTGTTCTGTGTCCTGACTGTTGTAAATTATCATCGTTTTACTGAAAGGATCACCTAGTCTCCAAATATTAAAGAAAATGTATGTAACATTTAAGTAATATTAGAAAATAATATATTCCTATTCAATTCCAATCCACTCATCAGGACTTCAGAAACAACCTTGATTCAAAATATTAACTTTCCCTTAATCAGATGAAATGATATAGGTGTGGTTTGGATTTCTTCTTTTTTAGAAAAATAAATCATTCTCAGTTCCTCTAAAAACTTATAGCACTGGTTAGACTGAGTTATATAAGAGTCACTATTTTATAAAGTGATTTCTAAAAGCTGTGCAAAGCACTGCTGTCAATAATTCAAAGATGAACTTAAAGAAGGGATTTATTTATACCTAGCTCATATGTAAAAAATAGTACAACAGTTTTCTCATTAAAATGGAAACTTGGGAACAGCAACCACCTTAATTCAGGTAGCCATTTACAGTTGGAAACAGACTGCATTTGGAAAGCAATAATCCTATTTTTTTTCTTTAATTTGGTATAAAAAGGAGGAAAAAAAATCTGGTCAGAAATTGATTAAATATAATTTTAAATGTTGCTATGAAATATAGAAATTCCACATAGAATTAATTCCGGAAATACAGAGAAAAAAATGTGAGAAAGAGTGTTGGGAGACATTTTCCTTTCTATAAAGCCTGGGCAAAACTGTGCCTTCCACATATTTTAGACTTGTTTTCTTTCTGTGTGCCATGAATAATTCTGTAAAGATGAACCTACAGGAAGAAGCACACTGAGGTGCAGGATGTTGCCACGTTATCCTACTAGACCCTTAGTAACTCTAGGTAAACCACTGCATCTCTGCTTCAGTTCCCTTTGTGTGAAGCAGAGACTGCTTCCAGAATTCTGGTTTTTTTTCCCCTAGAATGCATTTATTCCTAAATAATCTCCTACTGCATCTTTCTACAAAATGCAGTGAAACCCTGACTTTAACTGGACAATTTGGATTCACTGACCAAACATCACACAGCTGTCCAGATTTGTCAGTATTAATTCAGTAATTTAGAGTTCTGTCAAAAATAAAGATTTAAAAAGAGGTAGATAGTCAACCCAGATTATTTGTCAATAATTTTAAAGCTAGTAAAGAAATGTGGTTCTCTGGGTGTTAAACCTTGCTTATTCTGCCGTAAAGACTTACAATGTAAGATTAAATTGCCTTCAACTGAATATGAGCCATTGATTAACAGTGTTGTGGGAACAAATAGATTTATGTTTTCTACTACTCAAAGGGGATTAACCTTTCTTTATTCAGCCCCCTTCCAATTGTGAAGTGAAACCAATATTTTAAGAAATGCTAACAATATTTGAAATGTGCATGATCTAGTTTTTCATCTAGATCACAGAGAACTGAAATTTGGAAGACTCAGAACCTAAAAAGCACTGTTCTCCCCCCTTCCTTGGAGAACCTTCTTTTAAAAAAAAAAAAAAAATGAAGATGAAATAAAAGTTCTCAGCTTCAAAAAACAAACAACCTATTTCTCATCCACTAATCAGTTATACAATACTGCTGCCAAAGCTAATTCTGTGAAAGAAAAAAAAAAAAAAATGCAAGGGAAGACAAGGAAAGATAGCCCAGAAAAAACTGCATACACATGGGTTGCCAGTTTTCCAGGACACTTATCTCTCAAGTGCATGTTCCACACTTTCCCTAACCTTCTACATTTTAAACTCTTATTCTTTATGATGATAATGAAGATGGCAGACAGCAGATGCTTCATCTTGACCATGAAAGAGAGGGAAAAGTGTGACTCTGGATGTTCTTAAGAAAATGAAGATTGTGATCAACAGATGCTTGGGACATTATCATAAACACTGTGTTCAAAGCACATCCAAAAATGTGGAGAAACTCATTAATATTACAGCATATGACTACTCTCCAGGGTTAAGGAAACATTATATAGTTTATGTTAGTGTAGACACAAATGTACCAAAAAAATAATTCAGTTAATTCAAACTCTCTCTCTCTTTTATGGTGAAGAACCTCTCCTTTATTCCTGATCCATGTTTCTTTTTACTTTTGTTCTGTGGAAAAATAGATAGGTGAGTTTGCTGAGCATGTGAGTTTGTTACCAGTATTTGTTATCTGTGAGCTAGTATATAAGCTCTCTGAAGCCAAAGAACATTAAAAGTGGGCAAGCTTTTCAACTGCCATGAAAATTAGAAAACAGATAGAAGAAGTGCAAGGGAAAAATAGAGAACGGCAGGATATATTTTGAAAGATGAAAGGAACCTAGAAGAGCAGCAGTCTAATTAAACCAGAAGTGGATATGCTACAACCAGAGCACTCTTCTGTGAATGATACATCGTTAAAAGACATTAAAGCTTCGTTCCTGAGGAAAATTTGTTACTACTAAAATAAGATGAGAAAAACATGAGAGAGAGAGACTAAATTAATGTTATAAACTCCAACCCACTAAGAATAAAGATAAAGGACTGGAAGAAAAATACCTTTTAAATAAACTGATATTGGAAGACATCAGAGAAAACAAAATACAGACTATTAGAATGAAAAAAATAGCCAAAGAGCTACAATGTTGATTATAATTATTTTCATATCTTCTGTTATCCTATTCCTATGATCAAAATATTCTGCATAAACTTGACTAAGATGTAAAAGCACCCACAGGACTACATAGTAATCTTTTATCAATGCATGGGGGCAATAGAGTGCAACTTTTCAAAAGCAATCATAATTTTGGATACTGTAGCTTTTAGGTCCAAAGTCTGACTTGTAATAAGCCTGCTTTCTAGGTGAGATAAGTACTCCCTATGCCACCTAAAGTCTGCAGGATTTCCTGTGACATATTTTGAGCCTATGGCATTACTTTCTGGTCACAAAAAATAGATGCATCAACTACCTTAGCCAGTTCTGCAGCAGGGGCTTTAAGCTATGAATCACACAAGTCTATGGCAACATCAGAAGTAGAAGGATTTATATCTAACCACCAATTTTTATTTTTCACAGCTTGATCAACTATTAGACTATGTTATGGATATCCACATCAAAAAATTAGGGAACAAGTTCAGCAAAACATTGCAGAGAAGAAGCTGTAATAATGATATGATGCTTTTTGTTCCTTTTGACAAGCATATTTTGAAACACAAATGTGCAAGTGTAACTGAACTATGTGTGGTATTCAAACGTATTAGCAATGTGCAACAGACTAGTAGTTAACCTTAAAATCTGCAACAGAAATAATAGCTAAGGTCATTAGTAAACTGAGCTGGTTCCATAAGTGACCCAGAATGAATAGCGACTCATCGAAAGTCCATTCCAGGAAGACAGAAACAAATTTTCCCCCAGTATTTTTTTTTTCACTGAAGCAGCTGTTTTTATAATATGGGTTTATTTGCTTAGATGAGGGCTTGCACTGCAGACCAATTTGCAAGGTTAAGTATGCTGAATGGAAAAACAAGTGTGTAAAAAATAGTTTGTTGTGAAAACATACTAGTATTTAAAATATTACATTTCAGCACAGTTAATCAAGATGTGAATCAAAATATTTTGGTCTTTAACTCAATAGAGGAAAAAGAATAAATAAAGGACATAAGACCTAGTCTCTCCCAATATGATCTATTGTGGTGTTATTCATCTCAAACAGTCCTTTCACAGTTGCCACCAGAAAAGAATATGGGTTATATGTTCTTAGATTATACATTTTTAAGAAGTGACTGTGTTCCCCTTGTTTGAGGGAGCCCCAGGGATCACAAGGTTTCTTAGTACTATATCTGTGTAACTGGTGAACAGAGTTGCATTTCATTATTTATGTTAATACAGAAATAAAGAAAACTGAATAGTAAAAACAGTAACTATCAAGTTGGCATTAAAAAAGTAAATTTAAATCTCCACAGACTATTATTATGGCAGATGATGTTTGAAGAAAGACCAAACCCAAGCAGAGTTTAGGCTTGTGGCAAAGGCAATATTCTTGCTCTGAGCCAAGTCTCAGGAGAGCTGAAGATGAAATAACTAGTCCAGA
Organism: Strix uralensis; assembly: GCF_047716275.1. Classification (NCBI taxonomy): domain Eukaryota; kingdom Metazoa; phylum Chordata; class Aves; order Strigiformes; family Strigidae; genus Strix; species Strix uralensis. Next base: position 83,263,537 of record NC_134012.1, on the reverse strand, counting down.
AATCCTGTGTAAGATCATGAGGATATAGTTAGTCTGTAAACTGAAATAACAGTTATTAGATAGTGGGATGATCCATTACATGCTCATATCTTCAGAGGGTTTGCAGGAAGCAAACCCAATAATTTTGTCATATTACAGGGTAAAGTGCACAGAAGAGAAGCAGGAGCAAGCAGATGAAAAAGGGATCACTACCCTCCAGAGGACCTGGAGGAAGTCACATACATGCCTTTGCTGTGTAGGCTGTGCAGGCTCTATGGGAAATCTAATTGCTTTTTTATTGTCTACATTGTAGATTCACTGTTCTGACCACCTCCAAATTAAGCTTAGTTTAAAACATTATTTCATACATGGTCTTTAGCAATTCTTATGGAAGTACTCAAACTTTGCAAAATACAGGTTAGTTCAGCTCTTGAGTTATATTCATGATCTTAGTTTCAATATACGGAGTTGGTAATTCCTCTTGTGTTACACAAAAACTCCCTGATATTTGCCTCATGGATATAGTTTTTAAGAGTTTGAGTTGTGATATATTCCTTTGAGATGCTTCCTTTTCCTTTTCACAGCAATTGTTATCTGCATAACTTTCATAAGAGAGTTTGATGTTATACTGTCACATACGACCTGGGTAAAAACCTGGGTCATGGCTAATATATTTGAATAGCACAGAAGCATTCTCCAGCCTTTTTGAATGGAGAAGTGGCAGCAACGCATGTAGAGAGGAGATTCTTGAGTCTCTGAAAACCAGCTAACAATCCTCTGAGGAGAAGTACTCAAAGCTTACCAGGATGCTCAGCATAACACATAGTTAGAAGATCAGTAACTGTCAGGCAGAGCCTTGGAGAGGAAAGGGTACAAACGGGCAAGGAAAACTGTAACAAAAACACCAGTAGGCAAGATGGAATAATCATGAGAAACCCTGACAAAAAGAATGGGGACAGCAAATCCAATAGTGATGAAGAAATGCAGCTGGGGTCGGTTTATATTGTGCAATGAAGGTGAAACAGGCCATATCACAGACTGAAATTGCAGTCAACTGTGGAAGGAATCAATTCTTTCAGTGCTGCACTTATTGATATTAGTTCATAAAAGTAAAAGGAATTTGTTCTATTCTCAGATAATCCATGCCTTTGTTTTGTTAATGTAAATGCTGAGCTTCAAATGTTACTATTTAATATTTTAAACGGGATGTAGAACCTTGGGTCAAAGTAAGCCTCTTCCTTATACTGTGGTGTAAGGAATCAAGTGGTTTTCAGTGAAGCAGTTTTGTGTACATAAAGGTGTAAGTGAGAACAGCATTTGGCCCATTGAGTGTAGCTTTCTGGGGATTCCTAAGGATTTTGAACAATTATAATTTTTTTCCCAGATCAGTAGTTTTAGTACAGCATTCTACTTTCCACTTGTGTAAAATGAATGCTTTTTGAAGATTAAAAAATATTATTAAATGTGAGCAAAGCTCCCAACATTTAGGTTTCACAAATGCTTTCAGGTAACCTATACTGAATTAAAAAGAGATGGTGTGATTTTTTTTTTTTAATTACTTTTCTCCAAAGGAAAAAATACTATCCTGAAAGATTTGTAACCTAGTGGAATGTATGAAAAATAGAAAAAAAAAAGCAGTCAGGAAGTTAAGTTAAATTTGTGTTGCCCTGGATGTCCTAAGAATATGTATTTTCTGTAAATGGAATGAAGATCTTTCTTATAAAAGTGGCATTTTTATCACATAGAAGTTCAAACAGTATATAAAAAGTATAATTCTCCAAGAAGTTTTATTTTAAATTCTATCCCTTTTTCTCATTCTTGGATGAAAGGGGGTGGTAGGAAAGGGGGGCAGGAATTCATTTTACACAGATATGTTATAATCTAAAGGCCATTACCAATCTCCCTGGAGGAAATCTAAAGGATGTGCAATTTAAAATGACACCTAGTAAGTCCTTCAATCTAAAGATCTTCTTGAAGCTTACTTTTCTAGTGTTAGAATCTATATAGTATTAGTTTATCCAAATGCCCTGGTTTTATCTTTGTCTGTAACTAGGGCTGACTTTGTCTTGTTTAGGCACCTGCTTGACAGGATCCCTTGGGAGATGGTCCTGAAGAGTACAGGGGTCCAGGAAGGCTGGGCACTCTTTAAGAAGTCTTAAAGGCTCAGGTACAGGCAGTCCCCAGGGCCTGTAAGAGAAGTCGACGGCAGAGAAGACCACCCTGGCTGAATAGGGAGCTTTGGCTACAACACAGAGAGAAAAAGAGATTTTACTGCTTTTGGAAGAAGGGGCTAGTGATTCACAATGGTTACAAAGATGCTGTGAGGCTATGCAGGGCGGAAATCGTGAGGCCTAAAGCCCAGCTGGAAATTAATCTGGCTTCAGCAACCAAGGACAACAAGAAATGTTTCTATAAGTATGTGAGCAGCAAAAGAAAGACCAGAGAGAGCCTCCATCCCCTGCTAGAGGCAGGAGGAAACATGGTAAGAAGTGATGAGGAAAAGGCTGAGGTGCTTAATGTCTTCTTTGCCTCAGTCTTTAATAGCAAGACTAGTTGTACTGAGGGAATCCAGCCTCCTCAGCCAGAGGACAGAGACTGGGAGAACGACGCCCCCACAACCCAGCAGGAGATGGTCAGTGACCTACTGCATCACATAGACATACACAAGTCTATGGGACTGGATGGGATACACCCGAGGGTGCTGAAGGAGGTGGCTGGGGTGCTCGCCAAGCTGCTTTCCATCATTTACCAGCAGTCCTGGCTGACCGGGGAGGTCCTGACAGATTGGAAATTGGCCAATGTGACGCCCATCTATAAGAAGGGTTGGAAGGATGGTCCAGGAAATTACAGGCCTGTAAGCTTGACGTCACTGCCCAGGAAGCTGATGAAGCAGCTCATCCTGAGTACCATCATACAACACATGTGGGACAACCAGATGATCAGGCCCAGTCAGCATGGGTTTATGAAAGGCAGGTCCTGCTTGACAAACCTGATCTCCTTCTACGACAGGGCAACCTGCTTATTGGATGAGGGAAAGGCAGTGGATGTAGGTTACCTTGACTTCAGTAAGGCCTTTGACACCATTTCCCACAGCATTCTCCGGGCGAAACTGGCTGCCTGAGGCTTGGATGGTTACACGCTTTGCTGGGTAAAAAACTGGCTGGATGGCCGGGCCCAAAGAGTTGTGGTGAATGGAGTCAAATCCAGTTGGTGGCCGGTCACGAGTGGTGTCCCCCAGGGCTTGGTTTTGGGGCCACTCCTGTTTAACATCTTTATTGATGATCTAGATGATGGGATCGAGTGCACCCTCAGTAAGTCTGAAGATGACACCAAGTTGGGTGGGAGCGTTGATCTGCTCGAGGGTAGGGAGGCTCTGCAGAGAGATCTGGACAGGCTGGAGCGATGGGCTAAGGCCAGCTGGATGAGTTTCAATAAGGCCAAATGCCGGGTTCTGCACTTGGGCCACAACAACCCCCAGCAGCGCTACAGGCTTGGGGAGGAGTGGCTGGAGAGCTGCCAGTCAGAGAGGGACCTGGGGGTGCTGATTGAAGCTGAACATGAGCCAGCAGTGTGCCCAGGTGGCCAAGAAGGCCAATGGTATCCTGGCTTGCATCAGAAATAGCGTGGCCAGCAGGGACAGGGAAGTTATCTTGCACCTGTACTCGGCACTGGTGAGGCTGCACCTTGATTCCTGTGTTCAGTTTTGGGCCCCTCACTACAAAAAGGACATTGAATTACTCGAGCGTGTCCAAAGAAGGGCAACAAAGCTGGTGCAGGGTCTGGAGCACATGTCGTACGAAGAGTGGCTGAGGGAACTGGGGTTGTTTAGTCTGGAGAAGAGGAGGCTGAGGAGAGACCTCATCACCCTCTACAACTACCTGAAAGGAGGTTGCAGAGAACTGGGGATGAGTCTCTTTAACCAAGTAACAATCGATAGGACAAGAGGGAATGGCCTCAAGTTGCGCCAGGGAAGGTTTAGACTGGATATTAGGAAGTATTTCTTTCCAGAACGGGTAGTCAGGTGTTGGAATGGGCTGCCCAGGGAGGCGGTGGAGTCCCTATCCCTGGAGGTGTTTAAGAGTCGGGTTGACATAGCGCTTAGGGATATGGTGTATTTGAGAATGGTCAGTGTTAGGTTAATGGTTGGGCTAGATGATCTTCAAGGTCTTTTCCAACCTAGACGATTCTTGATTCTGTGATATAAAATAAAATGGCTTTGGAGTAGCAATAATAGTTAATGTTGTTAATGACTCCTTCGCTCTCTTGTGATAGGGCAATCGCTACACAGAACAGCTAATCTCTAAGCACTTTATGAAACTGCACTTTAGAGCTGATTTTTGTAATCAAGTAAGAAAGAAACATAACCATCAACAAAATCTATTGCTATATTTAAGTGGTGTTATCAAATGCAATGCTACAGACCTTTGTACAGTGATTCTAATTCCTCATTTCATCATATATTTGCTCTTGGCCCACGCTGGCCTGAATTTGGGTCATGCTGACAATTAGGATTCACTTTCAGCTGATGACTGCTGTCTCAGTCATCACAATTAACTCCTGGTTTTATCTAGTTTCTAGAGTGGTATATTCTCTTTATTTATGGCCCTAATAATGATAACTCTTACTAACATTGTGAAGACTATGCTTCTATACCTGGTCAAAAGTCAACCCCTTTGGGGGTTAAAGCTGGAAAATGTGACACTTGTCTTACTTTTGACAGGTTCTGTAGGGGAATAAGTGGCCCCTCACTTGTACTTGCATTCTTACCTTTGGGGATGCAGCCTTCAGGGAAGAAAAGAAAGGATTACACTCAGCTGTTGAGAATTTCCACATTGCCATCTATCTGGATGAAAGCAGCAGACTTGTCAGTCACAAAGCAGAAAAGAAACTGAGGTAATGAAACGGGGATGGCTAAGAACTGTCATTAACTATCTTCCTAAAAAGGACACAGAGCATGTGTCAGACTTACTGTTGGCCCAGTGGATAGGTGAAATCTTGCAATCAGCATAAAGAGGGGAGAAATGAAAGGGAGAGAAGAGCTACTTACAATGCCTTGTTACCTGCATTGTTTCAATAAATTACACTGTTTCTTTGTACAGATGGTAAATGTTATCACATCTACAGCTCTTAACTATGCATCCAGTGCTGATGTTCATAACATATCTCCTACAAGCTTAAGGCTGAACAATTTGTCATCTCATTAAGCCCTTTGGAGACAGTTATGCCTTAGGGGGCTCAGTCAATCAACAGCAGTAGAGAAGAGCTGCATTTCAAATTTTCTTATTTATAGGACTTGAATAAGCAATGAAAGTGGGTGCAAAACACTTTTAAACTAAATGTGCAATCATCATCATAAGTTGGAATCTGAACACATGACATTCAAAGTTGAGCAAATTGCTTATGTTTCAGAAGACTCACCAGAGTTAATCGGCAATCAGAGATCACTCAGCTGGTATGCAAAACAGGAATGAGAGAGAAGGGCAGCAAAATGACTAGGAAAATAGTGGAGATGAACAACTGAAAGGGATCGTTCAATCAGTAATAATACCAGCAAAAGGTGCAATAATACAGTTGTCATCAATTGTCTTGTGTACATCAGCAGGGGAATATCCACAGAAACCATGACTTATACTCTATCTCAACAGGTACCCAAAGGATACTGCATGTAATATGCTGTGTAGGAAAATGCAGAACAGGCAGGACAAGGCACATGGTGTTCTAAATTACTACCATACACATGCGACACTGGGATCACCGACAGGAAGCTGAAGAACATCGCTGTGCGGAATAATTGACTTGATATTTCTGGAACTGATATTTCAGTTTCTTCTAGTGACAGACTTAACTATGTCTGTCTGAGCTTTCAGGCCACAGCACTACACAGCCTTTCAGCATCTGGATGTCAGTCTCCTGCAAGACCATTTTAAACTGTATTTTTAATGCCCTGGCTTTGTGTGTATAAGAACATGCTAAATAATACAAGATATACAATGAGTCCTTCTGTACTCATTAAACTCTTTGTGCTTGGCAAACATGTATCCAGAGCAAATATATTACACAGAGCATAACCTTCTATGTAAAGGGCAGTGTTCAAATTCAAAGCCTTTGCAGCCAGCCGCTGACACTTCAGTGCTGACAAGTGCTTCCACCCCTTTTTCACAGATAAGTTTTTATTCTATATTAATGTGACCATGTAAAAAAATGAGATCGTCAATGTATTTTATTCTTCCACAGTTCTATTGCACATGGTCTGCAGTATTAAGGTGTTGAAGTCTGGAAGCAGTGGGTCATACCCTCAGACAATATGCATCAGTATAACTCTAGAAAAGTCATTAAGCAAAACATTTTTTACAAGAGGAAGAGCAGTAGTCCTTATCCAAAACCTGTAGCATGTGGACTGCGATTTCTAGATTGACAGCAATAACTTTTCTATTCAGCTTTTCTTCCTTTAAGACCTAGCCCATCTTAAATCACATAGGTATGTATCATTACAATTTTAAATACTGACAGCTGTCATTTCTCTTACTGATTTGATTCTTCCTTTATTCTGCATCACTGAACTACTCTTGTGGAAATTATGTTTTATGACATGTCTTTAAAGCACACAGGACAGTCTGAGGATATTAATGTAGTTTCTCCTAATTTGCAAAAATCAGAACCACATCTAAGTGATTGTGCAAAGCCCAAAATATTTTTCTTCTGTAATTATTTAGTGTTTTAGGCTTCAGTGTCAGAAATTATATCAGAATTACATCTGTAAATATTATTTTTATTTAATATGCCTACAGAGCCATTCAGTATGAAAGCCTCAAAATCACATGATTAGGCAGAGTTTTCTTAAAATCAACATTTCAAGAGTTAAAATGAGAAATGTGGAAAGAAACTATTTTGTTAGCATTGGAATACATAATTTCACAAAAAAGAATTTAAGATCAATTGTTCTTTTCTGCAGAAAATAAGTATTTCCTCATTGATAAATGTTATCTTCCAGACATGAAAATAAGAATGTGAGACAGTCTGTTTTAGCACAGGGACAGCTCCACAAAGAGACATTCTAAAACAGGAACTGAGCAAAGTAGTTTATGCTAAGAATATTACTTGGCTGCCATAGAGGTACATGGAAAATTCCCACTAATTTCAACAGGAGTTGAATTTGGATGTATGTTTACAAACCATTGCCAAGAAGTTTGATTAAGGAAAAACATCAGTAGAAAAATGCATGTAATAAAAATGCTGCTAGATGGGGAACACAAATGTATTCTTCAGTAAAAGGGAAACTTAATTATTACATTATTTCAACTGGAAAAGAATTTATTAAAATACATTAAATATACAGAAAACATATTAAGCAAGTACATATAATCAGAATGTACCCTATTTACAGGTCATTTACAGTTTGCTAAAGATATTTTTTAGTGTCTCCAGAGAATATTTAGAAACAAGTTTAACAGAGTAACAAATATATAAGATCTTACACTCTACTGCCTTATAGGAATGCACAACCAGCAAAAAAGTTATTGCTTTAGAGGAGTTATATAAGTATTAAACAGTTGTGAAAGAAAAATCAGCTAGAAGTTAAGAATAAATACACTGAAATTGAAATACATAAAATTACCCTGTTCTAAGACTGGAATTTAGCCAGTTGTGAAACAGCCTGACAAAATATATTAAAAAGTCAGCATTTATTCACAGTTTAAATGTACATAAATTAGATTCATTTTCACAGTCATTTACAGATGTACTACTGCCAGGATGGGTGCGTGCTGCTATATGTTAGTATAGGTTCAGATGTCATTAGATTAAAATTATTACCTTTGAGCAGATGGCCTCTGTTCTGCTGCAGGACAATCCCTAGTTTAGAAAATAAGAAAGTGGCATTGAATAAATGAGAAAGTATTCTGGAACATATGCATTTAAGCAATGGTAAATGCTTAAGTTGTACGTATTTCTCTCCGCAGAAACTACAGAGGACATCTATCTGCTACTGATCTTAGCTACAGAGCACAGAGATACAGCTCAAGTTTTTACCACAGACATGTCATATGGTCTTCCATTCAATACCTGTGTCAACAATAACCATCTAAATAAACACTATTTTATTTCTGATAGAAGAAAAATTTCCTCAGATAAAACAATGATTCAAGGGAAGTGGGGGTTGAAGACACCTCACAAAAGTTATACCCATAGACCATACCAAACCAAACACACAAGAGAATTTCTTGATGCCTACACTCTCCTACAGGTTGCCTTCTGCCTATCACTGTATTCCAGTTTACATACAGTACTCAAAGCAGATCTGACAGCAATTGACAGGAGTTTGATAGCTATGTATTTTTTTTTTCTCCTTTTATTATTTCAGCTTGCATAGATAACACTCTTACATGGAAATCAGTTACTACCACTCATTTTTTTAAAGTTTACAAAGTTTCATAGCTCCCACATGCAGATCACATGCAGGAAGTAATCTAATACCAGGCATACTCTTTTGCACCAACTCTCTCACCTGCATATATACATATGCCCAGAGCCCAGGATTGTCTCTGAGATGGGAGAATTAAAATCATTACCAACAACACTGTATGCCCATAAGTAAAGCTCAAGATTTTTTTTTAAAAAAACAGCAATAGGCTCAATGCTGCACTAAAAATTGTAGGCAAGACCATGTTGCAATATCCTCTGAATAACATGATATATTATAAAAACCCTTGAAATATTATTTCAATCCAGACATTTGATAATGAGCTGGATTTATTCTTCATGTTGTCTAATGGTCCGACTGTCAGAAAAGGAATCCAAATTCCTTGCGAAGAAGTCTGAGGTAACACCATAGTATGAAAATATGGTCTTTCATTTATTTTTTCTCCACTGTAAGCACTGAACATCTTTCATTCATATTCAGTAAGGAAGTACTCCCCAGGCATCCAAACCTCATACCCTGATTCCAGTTTGAGATTTGATTATCCACCTTAATCCCATTAGACACTGATCTTTTAAACAGCAGGAAAATTGCTGACAAAACACCACCAAGAATATTAAAATTCCATTCACAGGAGGAATTTAATATTACAATTAGTTGCAATAGCAACATAAGCATTGTAATTGTTTACATTTATTTAGCTACTGAGTGAGAGTTTAAAAATGTTGAAAGAAATAGCAAAACCAATTGTTTTATAAATGAAAAAATGGAGGAGAGAAGCAAAACAATTTCAATGTCTAACCAACAGGACCAAGTTCCATTTCCTTCCAGCTTAGGTGTTGTTGATAACTTTAGTCTAGTTATTAGAAAATGGGACTTTTTGCTTCTTTGCATAAACAAAATACTTGCATTTCAGAAACTATCCCTTAAAGAATTGTGTGGTATAAGGAAAGCTGAAAGTTTCCATCATTTGGGGAATCAACCTGATGCCAAATGCCTAAGGCCTATTTACAAAACCAACTGTAATGGCAGGGATCTCATCTCTGCTTCTCTTTACTGATTCTCTTTATACCAGGATAGGTACATCCAGTCCTACCTCTTTCCTGTCAGATGTTTCTCTAATCCATTTGAAACAACCTCTAATGATAGGGATTCCACAGTCTTCTGGAGCAACCACTTTTGGTGCTTCACCTTCATTGCTACTTGACTTTTCTCCCTAACATCTAACCTAGATCTCTGTTGCTACAGTTTAGGCCATCATGTTTATGGACAGTACATTTCTCCTTCCTCTGTGCATATTTGAAGGTCATCACACTCAAATGGTGGAATGGGCAGACAATAACTTCATAAAGCTCAAAAAGTGCAAATGCAATGTCCTGGCCCTGACAGAGAGTACCTTCATACATCAGCACAATCTGTGGCCCATCTGGCTAGTTAGCAACCATACAGAATGGGACTTGGCAATCCTGGTGGATATTTTCTTGAAAATTAGTTCAACCTTTGCTTGAACAAAGGAAGTTCCAGCTGGACATACAGACAATTCTTCCCCATGAGAATGTTTAAACACTGGAACAGGTTATCCAGAGATGTTGTGAAATCTCCATTCCTGCAGGTTTTGAAACCCCAGCTGGACAAGGCCCCAGGTGACCTGCTTTAAGGCTGAATTTAGCCCTGCTCTGAGCATTTCAGATAGGAATATGAAGTTCTAATATTAACATTCAGCCAACTAGTTACAAGTGAATTAACATCCAGAAAATCCAAATGCTTTTAAGAGAGACACATAATATTAATACACTAGAAAGCAGACTAAAAGCAGATAGGCTGAAAGCCTTCTGAACTAGTGCACAGAATTCAAATACCTCAACACTACAAAAATTTACCAACATACATATTTCGAGGTATTTTATTCATAACACACAATGTGCCTTTTGACATTAGCTTACAGCTGTACCTCCTATTCTTGCAAGCTATTCTTACAGACTTTTCTATGAAATGTCTTCCAATACTGCAATAGCAAACCAAAACACCTTCATTATATTGTGTCATTATTTTCAAGATTCTATTTTTTTAAAAAGTCACTCTGGATTTGAAAAAAATCAGAAATATCCTAGAGTTGTTAGAAATCCCAATTTTATTCTCCCTATTAAAAAGAGGGATTTTTAACTGCTTCTTTGTTTTTATGTGACAATTGAATTTTTTTCCTTCCTTATTTTTCTGTGTTTAAAGGCTAGCTACTTTGGTAATAAGTAACATACAAAAAAGTGGAAAATGTAGAAGTTGAAAGGAAATTCATAAAAGCGTGCATAAGTGTGTGCAAGTGTGAAAGTAAGAATACACATTCACAGTGATGAGAATCTTTAGGAAAACCTTTAGAAGGAGTAGTAATGTGAACAGTAGAATATTCAATAAATTGTATATATACAGCCACTATTTTTCAGAAGCAGCATTTTGGACCTAATGTATTAACTTTTCAGAAAAAAATCTCAATTTCATCTGTGTTTTTCTACTCAGCCTTTCTGCGGAGGTACATTGGTTCTACAACTTCCCTACTGTACTGTAAGAGATTCAATTCCATATTGCAAAAGACATTTTTGTTTGTTTCTTGCATGTAAATTTGGGTTCGGGAGGGGTAGCTATTTATTTTTATACAATGTTTTCACTATTATAGCAGAGAAAAAAAGGAGGAAATTGAATATGGGTGTAAAAGAACCTATGAGAGATTTTATTCCGAACTGCACAGATTATTTTGTTGTGTTTATTCTGACTTGTATTTTACCAGGCCTGGAATAAGGTAAAGTCCAGCATGCAGTCTCTTCCTCTTGTTAATATTTTAAAAGATACATATTGTACAGATGAGCCAATCAGACTTACATATCTTTCCCGAAAAATCCTTTCTGATCATAAGACATACTTTAAGATGCGAATATAGGAAAGGTCTGCATCAGTCTGCCATCAGTGACCACTGCTGACCAGAACTGAAAAGCACCAGATCGGCAGACATTTGCTGCCCTCTTTTGGAACATGTAAGTGAAGATTCGGCAGATGATTCAGTGTGGTTTTTTGTATTTATCAGATGTTTCCTTTTGCCACATTGCTCGCAATCAATGGATTTTTAGTCAACTACTTGTCTTATTGAATTAAAAATTCATTGTTGGGTTAGGCACTTAAACTTCCACCAAAACAAAAAATTTTTATCTAGATGGATTTTTCTAGTACACAGGCTATGTGCATACATGGAACGCAATCTTTAATAACTGAGTAATCGAGCATATATTTTGGTGGATAACTCTCATATTTTTCTGATACTTTTAATAAAAGGTGGTTTATGCAAATGTGTAAAGTGAGTGAGGTGTCCTTGAAATAATAATAGAGTTGGTCTTTCTGTTGTATCAGAAAAAAGAATTCATAGTGGTAACATCTCTTTATTAGTAATAATCTTTTATTCATTATCTATGCTTTATTTATTGTGCCTTCACTTGGAC